>NC_043705.1:141907681-142094391 GCF_006229205.1 Suricata suricatta | reverse complement strand
GGCTCTATTTTTAATTAGGGAAGAAGCACAACAAATAATGCTAATGAGTACCATATAGAGAGTAACACCAGTCCCAGTGGTCCCAAGAACACTCAACCTTTCCTGCCTGTTTATATTTTAACAACACTAGCGATTGTTTAACTCTTGGCCCTCATACCCAGTCCTAAAAGCAGCGAAAGTTATTGGAGAAATTGGGTGAAAATCAGTGCCAATCTCAGCAGGCAACTGTGCCGATGGAACTCTACGAAGATTCGAGATTCCAGAACCATCTGCCAAACCAACTGCACCCTAGAACAGCCTCCTGCTTCTAATACATGGAGAAGTTTGGGGTCAGCATCTTGGACTCAGTGTGTGAAAAAGCAGTTCCTGAAGAAATAAACAAATACTCCTCATCTTGAAAAAGAAAGAGAGAAAACAAGAATGAAAAAAAAAAACAAACCCTTCCAACACGATGCAAAAATGGAGATTAGTTGGCTGGCTTGCAACATAGAATGCATTGTGGTCTGGAAAATAAAATTATTTTTTCGACATGGTATTAACACACAGACAGTGAACTCATTAGCATATGTCCTGAATGATTAACCTATCATGATTTTTGTAATAGAATTTACAAAGCAATTTTGGATTGACAATCAACTTCTATATAACATCCCTATGGGATAAAAAAGACAAATATTTTACTCCTGTTATAGAGATGAAATCAAGATGAAATCTCTCTGAATTAGCAACATCAGGAACCTTCTGTAATTACATACAGTCACTGATTTATAAATAAAAACTGAAATCAGGGTGCAGGTCTCGTAATGTTTACCCAGGGATTTCCTAACGTTTAACGATAAAAATGTGTCAATGCATAATACATCCTTGGCCCTTGCAAACAAGGGGCTAGGTACACCCACCCCTGTGCAGTAAAAAATCCATGTATAATTTTTGACTCCCCCCAAAACTGAACCAATAGCCTACTGTTGATTGGAGCTTTAATGATAACATAAACAGTCGCTTAACACATTTTGTGTGTTACATGTATTATATGCTGTATTCTTAGAATAAAATAAATGAGAAAGAAGAAAATGTTACTAAGAAAATCATAAGGAAGAGAAAATACATTTACAGTACCCTACTGTATTTACTGGGGGTGGGGAAGCTGCATATAAGTGGACCAGTGCAGTTCAAATTCATGTTGTCCAAGCGTCAACTACATTGTCAGTGTGATGCTTCATTTTATGTTATGTTTATGTTAATATGTTTATGTTAACTCAGCTGAGCTAAAACGAATCCTAATATTTGGCTGAACATTATTGCAGGAATTTCTGTGAGTGTGTTTTAGATTAGATTAACACTTAAGTTGGAAGAATGAGTGAAGCAGTTTGTCTCTCTGTCTCTGTCTCTGTCTCTCTTATTGATTCTGTTTCTTTTCTAGAGAACTATAATACAGTTGGTCTCTCTGAATTAGCAACATTCTGATTTGTAGTTGGAATTAAGTTTTATCATTTGGGATTTTACAAGGCCAAACAGTAGGTGAATAAACTTAAGTGCGAACATGTCTTATTTTAACATACAGAAAATTGTATATAACATAGGGTATGGCTTCTGTCCTTGTTAAAGAAATAGGATTATCTCTTAGACCAGAGTTTTTCAATATTGTCATTTGCATTGTCATTGTCTCTAAACTAATTTTTAAGAGAATTTTTCCATTCAAGCATTTTTATTTAAACATCTAATAATATTTGTTCAATACTTTTAAATATTTGCAAATAATGTGTATTTCTTGTTATGTACTGTGTATTAAGATTAAATCTATTTTCACCAAACCATTGGAAGTGTAATTTTACCTCATTTCTTAGAGGAAAATGTGCAGACAGGTTGATAAGAAATCCTTATGTTTGCCAAATCAGATTTTTATCTTTTCAGAAAATAACTTCAGTTCATGTTTTATTTCCAATAAACATGATAATAGATAGCACACAATAGCTTTATCACCTCTGAATACTATTTTGAAGACAGGTAGAGATAGATAGATAGATAGATAGATAGATAGATAGATAGATAGATAGATAGGAAGAAAGATAAATAGACACACAGAGCCTCTCTGTGCCTTTTTTTTTTTTTTTTTTTTTTTTTTTTTTGCCTAGTCAGATAGGCTACATTTCAATCTTTCTTACTGAAGTTTCTCTTCTTTGCTCTCCTGGGATTCTTCCTTAGAAATGGAAATTCTAGGTCGTGTCTTAGGTTGGTGTCTGGAGGTCTGCACAGCTCAAAGCCATGCACCAGAGGAGGACGGGAGGAGTGAGAGCTTTGCTTCCTCTGTAGGGTGGGGGGAGCATCATTATGAAAGGGGAGGAAAGACAGAAGACACAGCGACCACAGGCTACTCAGACACATCAAGTTTAGGACACAGTGCATGGGAGTGGAGGGTCTGGAAGTCAACTCCCTAAAAGGGCCTGTAATGCCTCTGCGTGCCCAAGAAACGATACTCACTGCAGAAGTATGGACACCTCACTGGGACAGCTGTTCTTGACCAGTGTCCGCAAAGTGTGTGCTCCTGAAATCTGTAAGGTGCTCCCCAAAATAAGGGTCCCAGGGGCTATATCAGTATTACATTACAAATAAGCAATTGAAAGCATATATTATACCATTCCAAAAATACAAAATGAAGGCTTTAAAAATACTGATACTGGGGCCTCTGGGTGGCTTGTCGGTTAAGTGTCCGGCTTCGGCTCAGGTCATGATCTCACGGGTTCATGGGTTCGAGCCCCGCATTAGGCTCTGTGCTGACAGCTAGCTTGGAGCCTGGAGCCTGTCTTTGGATTCTGTATCTCCCTCTCTCCCTGACCCTCCCCTGCACACACTGACTCTCTCTCTCAAAAAAAAAAATTTAATTGGAAAAAATACTGATACTAAACCACAAAAGACTACTGGAAATAAAATTACAGGTCAACTTCTTTCTGTATATACATATAAAATTCCTTTAAAAATATTAACAAAAAGGTCAGCAAATTGCAAAGAAGAAGTTTAAAGCCAAATTATGTTAAGAATTCAAGATTGGCTTAACAATTGAAAAACAAAAAATATAATTAGTAATAATAGATTAAAGGAGAAATATAAATATCTTCCTAGATGAATAATTAGCATCATAAAATTCCATACCTATCATAATGGGAGCCTTTGCCTACTGGGAATAAAAAGAAATGTTTCACAGAAGTTTATACAATTCAGAGAATATATAATCCTTATGTAAACAATATAAAGAAAAAATAAGGAAAGTTAGAGAACTCATTTTATTAGGGATGGTTATAATCTTGATAGCAAGAATAAAATTTAAAAATATGGGCCACTTTCATGTGTAAACACAGAAGCAAAAATTCTCAATACAATATTAGTAAATTAAATCTAGAAATGCAAGTAAAGTTAAACATTATGGTGAGTTAGGGTTGTTTCCAAGAATTGTAGAATGTTTTAACATTTAAAAAGTTTAATGTGTGTTTTTTTACATTTAACTAATTAAATGAGAGAACTGATAGGATCATTTGAAAATATGTAGATAAATAAGATTCAGTAACCATTTAAGGTTGATAAACTTCTTAACAAACTATAAATAGTAAAGAACTTCTTAAACTGTCACAATATGGCCACCAAAATTGAAATAAATAATATTCATAACATTAAACCATTAAAGCAATGCCCATAAAATTTAAAATTAGAACCATTTCTGTTATGCACCAATGTGCCTAGAGTTCTTAGCCTGAAAGAGATATAAGTGTATTGGCTAATTACAGTAAATATATTTGGTAAACATAGAACAATTTTAAATATAGATAGACTAGTAGGGTAAATAAGAGTTGAAGCAGTGAATTTTGGCTATATGATTAGTATAGAAAAATAAATAGCATTCCTAATAATCTGAAATTACCAAATTACAAATAATTTAATAAATAAATTAATTCAGGATAGTTGCCAAATTCTTTAGTAGCAAGAAGAATATAAACATTTTTATGGATAAGAATTATAAAATTTTATAAAGTATTGGAAACATTGAAAAATTAATGTAGGCACATACCATTCTCATGGATGAGAAGACTTAGTATTTCAATATTATTAATCCTCTCCACATGAATATACAACTTAAATGAAAACCAATTAAATCTTAAGAAGAGTTTTCCGTGTAACATACTCTTTCTAAAATTTATTAACTAGGATATCAAATAAAATGATATAAAGTAATATGGAAATCCTGGCTATTCTTCTAGATCTCCAGTGGTATTATAAAGCTATATTGTTAGAGAAAAAAGTTTAGCAATATTCTACCTATAATGGAAATCTGGCATATGAGAGAGATTGCATTTTGAATCTGTGGGTATGAAGAAATACTTCAGAAATAGCACTAAGTGAGTCATTCTGCACATAGCTTAAACATAGAAGATATTAAATTGGATGCATACCTCATGTTATTCTCAATATTAGTTCCAAATATATTGAAGTCATAAATGTGAAAATTAGCTTAACTTTTACTATAAAATTTAAAAAACTGTCTTCATGGCCTTAAGGGAAGTGTATCTTAAATTATGAAATAAAATGTAGGGTAGATATCTTAAAGGTAAATTTTGATAACATGACTCTTAAAATTAAATCCAGCATCTCTGTTAAAAACAAAAACCATAGACAGGATTAAAGAGAAAATCACAGACTGGGGAAAAGATACTAAGAACATAAATAATAGTGTAGAGAGAGTTATTATCAAGAACATATAAAGACTTTTAGCAGTGGAAAAAAGGGGCCCACTGTATAAATAATTTACTTGTAAAAGTTAAGTATTAGTGTTCCATTAAGGTAAAAGTCCTCATCCTCACTAAAAATCAGAAAAAAAAATTGCAACAAATCCATGAGTTATTTCAGATCCATCCTATTAGCAAAGTTCAAAGTTCTGATATTATAACTTTTAGCAAAGATACACGGAAAAAAAAAGAAAGCTTGCATATTACTTGAGGAAGGATCAGTAGGTAAAAACAAATCTGGGAGCAAGTCAGCAATCAATCCCCATTGTTGAGCATGCTAAATATTACCTAAAAAATTCATTTCTAGAAATCCTTCCTCAAGATGGAGCAAGAGGAGGTAAAGCAAATATGATCCGGTTGCCATTGTTGTGTTGGTTGTTAAGCACGTGGAGGCGAGGAATATATTCTCTATACTATTGTGTATGGTTATATTTTTTCAGAACAAAAGTAGTTTTTAAAATGAAAAAGCTGTTACACTCTATTGTGTTCAGGACCGCCCCCTCCCCGCCCCTTTTTGGTAAATCCAAATGAAAAAGCACAAGATTATACAAAACACAAGTGGTAACAATAAATATGCTATTTTTCCACTTCTTCTTGAGGTGTTTAAGGAAGATGCTTGGAAGTTGTGTGCTTCCTGCTTTCCAGAAACATAATCCTTTGGAACCGTTTTTTTATTTTGCTTTGGAATTAGAAAGCTGCGGAATCTAAATGGGCTGCTCCTTCCCTAACTAATGTACCTGCCATCAGTGAAAAGACATTTTCTGAGTTAAGGGCTTGAACCAGAAGCTCAATTTCTATAACATTCTATATACTACTTTGCCAGCTGAAAGGAAAGCATTTGTTTATTTTGTGTGTTGCTCTGTCTCCTGCGCCAAGGTGAGTTTCTTGTGCCCAGTGGATGTTCAGCAAAGACTTGATACAACGAGAAGGGTTGCAAAATGTTTGCTTCCTGCAGTATGATGAGTGATCCATTTCCCTGTGCACGTGTATTATATAAAATTCCTATAAAAACATGCATTGCAAGTAAAATACAAAAAAAGTGACTTTCTGAGAATATGTTAATCTTCTTTTTTATAGCTGCTTAGGAATTCACTTCTACTGGAATTTCCTGAAAACCAGAGACTCCTTCATATTGCCCGTCTGAAGGATGACAGGCTGAGACGGTTTTCCAGGCCCCGCGGAGCGCTGGCTGAAGTTTGCCTCCAGGAGATTTCAGTCCCCAACCTTCTGAACCACATTGGCAGATGGGCCAACCAGTCGATGGGTCATCAGAGAAAGACCCAGGCGGAAAGGGAGACATGTGGGGTGCACATTGGAGACGAGGGGCCATGAGCACAAGCTGAGTGTGAATTTGCTTTTAACTGCCTACTCTGGTTCTGGTTGGAGCCAAAGGTGGGCTCTGGGACAGTCATCCCGAGTGCCCAGGGCACCTGCTACAGGACGCACTTGCACGATTCAAATTTGTTTACTACCACCATCAAGTCACTTGGGCTCTGAGTCTTTGAAGCCATAACTGGCCACAAACTCTTTAAGAGGAGAGTTTATGACTATGACACACCTTGCCTCTAATAGATCCCTCAAGATACCACGTCACTTCTTGGTTTCAGTGGATGCAAGTTGCAGTAACTGGCTCTTTAAATTGGAAAGGATTTCCTAAACTACCAGATACAGTGGGCCCTAATGTCATCACCATGTGTCGGGTCCCTGTGTCTTCTAGTGTTTAGCTCTCACTTTTTGGCATGAGACTCGATAGGGCACACAGGGCATCTGGTGTTTCTGTCTGGCCAGCATGCGGCCACCAATATAGTGGCACAGCATGGCTTTCTGTGCTAGGTCAATACAATTAAGGTCATGGTCTACATGTTTGCAGAGAAGATGGTAAAAAATGATGTCATTAACAGCATAGGGTGATGCACGATTTTGTGTGGCTTGAGCTGTCCATCTTCAGTGACAATGAATTTTGATCCCCTTTCTTGATGAGAATTGAAAAGAATGCTCCATATCACTCATCCTCAGGAAATACAAATCAAACCACAAGTGATACCACCTCACACCTGTCAGAAGGGCTATTATGAACAACTCAGACAACAATATATGTTGACAAGGATACATTGAAAGGGGACCCTTGCACATGGGTGGCTCAGTCAGTTAAGCATCTGACTTCAATTCAGGTCATGATCACATGATTTTGGGTTTGAGACCCATGTTGGGCTCTGTGCTGACAGTTCAGGGAGTGGAGTCTGCTTCGGATTTTCTCTCTCTCTCCAAAATAAATAAAAACATTTAAAAAAAAAAGAAAAGAATGCTGGTATCCAGTATTTTTTTTTCCTGTATAACAAGCCAACCCAAAATGTAGTGGCTTAAAAGAAGAGTTTATCTAACTTCCAATTGTGTGGATTAGTAATTTTGGCTGGGGTTCTTTGAGGAAATCTTCTGATCTTTCCAGGGCACACTCATTCGGCCGTGGTCAGCTGCTGGATGGGCACAGGTCTGATGGTCTAAAGTGGCCTTGGCCGGGTGGCTCTTCTCTGCTTCATATTATGTCTCATGCTGTCACAGGCCAGGGCGTGCAGAGGTGGAGAAACCCAGGGCAGAAGATGAGAGATACACAAGGCAATGGGTGAGTTGCTGCTGGGCCTTCACATGAAGCAGAGGCGGAGGGAAAGGGAAGGGGGAGCATGAAGGATGATCTGCTCCATTGCGGGAGAGCTGTTGGCGCCCCCACGCCTGGAGGTAATGATTCATCATGAGCTACATCAACAGTCATGTTCTCTCTTTAAAATTGTTCAGACCTTAAATGATTGACAGATTTTTTTTTAATTTTTTTAATTTTAAGTTTTATTAATAGTTTATTACCAAATTGGTTTCCATGTAACACCAGTGCTCTTCCCCACAAGTGCCCGCCTCTGTGTCCACCACCCCCCTTCCCCTTCCCCTCTCCCTCTTCAGCCCTCAGTTTGTTCTCAGGATTCAAAGGTCTCTCATGATTTACCTCACTCCCTCTCCCCAACTATTTCCCCCCCTTTCCTTTTCCCATGATCCCCTGTTAGGTTTCTCCTGTTAGACCTATGAGTGCAAACATATGGTATCTGTGCTTTCCTGCCTGATTTATTTCACTTAGCATGACACCCTCGAGGTCCATCCACTTTCCTACAAATGGCCATATTTCATTCTTTCTCATTGCCATGTAGTACTCCATTGTGTATATATACCACATCTTCCTGATCCACTCATCAGGTGATGGGCATTTAGGCTTTTCCCATGTTTTGGCTATTGTTGAAAGTGCCACTATGAATATTGGGATACATGTGCCCCTATGCATCAGCACTTCTGTATCCCTTGGGTGAATCCCTAGCAGTGCTATTGCTGGGTCATAAGGGAGTCATCGTACGTCTGAGAGACCTTCCTCTCAGGGATGAAGGATTCTGTCTTTTTGTGGTGATAGCCATGCAGGGGCAGAGCTTAGACCAGTGAAGTGGAAGGTATGAAGAATCCAGTATGTACACACATCTATCTATCTCTCTATCTATCTCTCTATCTCTCTCTCTCTATCCAGCTCTCTATCTATCATCATGTAGATAGATGGATGCATGCATCCATCCGTCCGAGAGATTTAAGTGGGTTTTGTGGAAAGCAAGGGACATATCCAAGGGGGAGGGGAAAGAGCCAAGGGGTCTTTGTGGCAGGAAAGGGACCCATGTTCTCCATACCTGTTGATGCTTGTCAGCATCCCAGAAGGCCATCCTGGAGGAAGAAGAAAAACTAATTCCAGAGATTCTCCTCCCCCAAGCCAGATTAGCTTGGGGAAGCCCACGTGGAAATCCTGCAAGGGGCTTCTAGTAACACTTGGGATCTCCCTCCTATACACACTCCCCAACACACGTGTGCACACGCACAGACACACAAGCTTGTGAGAATTCTCAGGGAATAAGAGAATTTTAAGGTGAATCTGAGAGTTTTGTAAATGCACGTGTGTGAATGCTTCTGATCGCTGGATGGGCTGCTGAAGAAGGGTTTGAACAGATGTCGGTGGCAGGGCACACCAAGGGCATCCCGGCCTCACCCGCTGTTCCCTGCACATCTGTCACGTGTGCCACACGGTACGTTCAGGGACAGTGCAGGTCCCCTCACACCCTCTCTCTGAATGATAAGTGATGAATGATCATTTCACCTCATGGCTTCTAGGTTCCCAGGAGGAGCTGGAGGTCCTGGCCTTGGCTGAGCTATAGAACAATCTTCTTATCCCCAGAGCTGAAAGAGACGGATGCTACTTGTGGTGCCTGCGTCGTCACCGCCCAGCAGCTGGTTTTGAATCATGATACACTTGATTGTGTCCCTATGGCCTTCCGCACGGTGCTTTGGCCCAGGTGAGCATGTATCAGGTGAAGCGTAAAGAAGGGCCTCTTCTCTCTCCCCCACGATCATTTCCAATGTTCACTGCTCACCTTCCAGGTGATGGCACGTGACAGGTCTGCGGCCACGCCTGCAGAAGTACTGTCATCTTTAAAAGCCTTGGAGCATTTGAACAAACAGCTCAATTGCCTCGAACAGGTCTCCCTGTCAGGATAAGTGTCTCTGCAATCACTTCTCTGAAGCTCACTTTTGTCCTCACCTGGGGAAGTCATGGGAATGTCTGAGTTCCCAAGGAGAGGGGAATGTCTTGCAATATTTTTTTATAATACTTACAGAAAACAGAGCAGCATTTATGTGCACGGAGACATCGTTATGATCTCATAAGGAAAACTTTACCGTCACAAAAGCCATTTATCTTTTAAAGTCAGCAGAGGGAAAGAGCCTGCTTAGATTTTATTGTGTTCTGTACCACAAAATGTATGTTTTGTCTCAAAAGGATAAGATCTGTTTTTGATCAAAATTACCGTCATTTCTTTTTCTGTGCAATTTGGGCAATTATTGGTGAATAAAACTCTTTCTGAAATAAAGTATTGTAGGCTGTGGACCAATTCAGCACTGGAGAGTCAACTTAGGGGGAGCTTCGTTACTTTCGCTTTTGGATTGAGGTTTAATACTGGGTCTTTTCTTATTCCTTTGACGTCTGTACCCTTCCAAAGAGAGAGAGAGTGTGTGTGTTATGTGTATGAGTGGTGTATTTGTGTAGTTTGTGGTGTGTGGGTACATGTGCATGTTTTATGTACATGATGTCTGTGTGATGTGCGTGCTTTATGTATGTGTGTGTGGCATGTGGGTGTACGGTGTGTACATGTGCTGTGTGTGTGGCCTGTGCATATGTGTGGTGTTTCTCGTGTATGTCTGCTGTGTGTCTATAATAGCTTTCCACTTCACAAAACAAAAGTTTTGCTCTTTCTTGATCTCAGCACAGACAACTCCACTCACGAAAGCACCTTAATAGTCAATATTCAGAATATGTTCTCAAATATTTCCCCAACTCAGGTTCAAAGCTCAACTACCCCACTACTGACACAGAGTTTCTTGAAATAACTGGGTTTACCAAACCCAGCCGGGGTCACCCTCACACACGCCCCTTGCTGCCATCGTGTGAGGGTGAGCCCCACCCATCCCTGCAGAGTGGATGCTCAGTTCTGGAACTCGGCGCTTGCTACTGATGGCTGCGTGAGACACGGCTGCGTCTCCCACTTTTCAAAGGCCAGGTTCCTCTGGAAATGCCCACCGGTGCTGTCTTCAGGCTAAGGGAGTTGCTCCGGGCTCCCAGACACATCCCTGTGCTTTTCTGTTGCTGATTTTTCTTTCTTTCCCATGAGCATATATTTTCATTTAAGTCAGTCACTTAGATTTAGGAAAACACATGGAGAGAGCATAACTTAAGACTGATTACGTAGAGGCGCCTGGGTGGCCTAGTCAATGAAGCATCTGACGTCAGCTCACGTCCTGATGTCATGGTTCGTGGGTTCGAGCCCTGTGTCGGGCTCTGTGTTGACAGCTCAGAGCCTGCAGCCTGCTGTAGATTCTGTATCTCCCTCTCCCTGTGTGTCTCCTCCATTCGCATTCTGCCTCTTATCAAGAATAAATAAACATTAAAAAGAAAGACTAGGTAGGTATATTTTGGAGTGTTTACTGAAAAAAATACTTTTACACAGTTTAAAAACTTACAAATTAATGCATAGTCCTTGGGCACCAGGTGACTCAGTCGGTTGAGTGTCTGACTCTTGATTTCATGCTAGATCTCATGTGCTGAGGTCAGTCCCTCATGGGGCTCCCTGCTCGGTGTGAATCCTGCTTAAGGTTCTCTCTCTCTCCCTCTGCCCCTTCCCTGCTCACACTCCTGTGTTCTCTCTCTCTCTCTGTCAACGAATAAATAAACAAAATTAAAAAAATAAGTGAATGCATATTCCTAATCACAATTAACTAAATCTGGTTAAATCTTATTTATAAAATTTATAAATAAGTCCCCTAACTTGGTTTGCATCTTGTTCAACATTAGGTGAAAAACTTGAAAGGCAATAGTCACAGGGTGGAGCACGAAAAAGATGTAGGTCTTAATGTTTTTAATTCATTGTGTTTACACAAAACAAAATTTATAAACAGAAATGGCATCCATTTCTATACAAGCAAGTGAGAAACGTCATCATTTTTATTCTGTAATTGTACTTTTGAATCTATCAGCTTCTGTGAATAAGATTTAGATACAGTTATAGTTTTTAATTCAATGAATTTATATTTGTAATAGAATACAGTAAAAAATTTGCATATTTGAGGCTTCAGGGTCATCAAAGATGAATACATTCCAAACCAAGTTTACGAAAAGAATGGACTGCAAACACACACCGGAAGACACACATACAGACTCCTTCTACATGCACATCATTGTCAGATAAGAGCAGAAGCTTACTTTTAAGGTTTTTGCACGGGTGTAATGCACGTCAAGGGTCCTCCTTCCTGTCCCCACCCCCTAATCATATTTGGAGATAGGGCTTTGACAAGGTGATACAGTGAAAAGGAGGCGGCTAGGGAGCATCCCCATGCACTCTGCTGTGTCCGTGTAAGAAGAGGACATCGGGACAAAGAGACCCCAGACAATCACATCCAGAGGGAAGTCCACGTGAGCAACCAGAAGGAGTAGCATCCGCCCATCTAGGAGAGGGATGTGAGGAGAAACTGCACTTGCCAGCACCTTGATCTTGGACTTCCAGCCTCCAGAACTGTGAACAAATAAAATTCTGTTGTTGATATGCTGCCTGTGGTGTTTTGTCATGGCAGCCGTGGAAAATGAATGTGGGATGCTAGTCATCATACAAATATCATTGATGGAATGAGCGCTGTACACATCTGACATATCACACAGGTGCATAAGGACATCGCCACCAACTCTCATCACTCTCCAAAACACACCATGCTTTCTGGGGTGTCCTGAATTCAGATGAGTGGAATTTGCTTCGAAAAGAAACACTATTTCTGCTCTCCGTTCCCTGTCCTTCCCTTCCTAACTCTCTAGCACATTATCTGGCCCCTAATTACTGAAAACCAATTTTGCAAACTTTAGCCGTGGGATGGATGGCAAACCTGAAGAAGATTAAGAGAAAATGAATATTTATAAATGAAAGGGGCAGAGGTTAACCATGCAATTGAGCATCATTAAATATCTTTTCCCTTAAAGCATTAAATATTTTGTGGGTATTTTATACTTGGTGCAAATGCTAAAAATGTCAATATTTATGCCAACAATGCAGTGCTAAAAGGGAGTACAAAAATTAAGATTATTTTTTTGCATTATGCAGTACTAATTAAAATGCAATGTCAAAATAAATTTATAATTATATCGATATGGAAATGTCTTTGCCCCTTGAACTCCCTAAACCACTGAAATGTGATTTATTTTTCATTTTTCTTGCTGCCTAAAAACCTTTTAAAATTTAATCTTTGTTGTTTTCCAGAAGATGGATGTTTTGGGCAGCAGATTTGGATCAGGAAAATGAGCCCCTTGTGTCTCCTGTCTATATTTCATTTCCACCTGGATTGGTACTGACACTCACCCCCTTCAGTAACCACTGAAAATTAATTATCAAGCCCCCCAAATCACAGGTTTGGGTTTAAATTCTGAGCTGAGAGCAAAATCTTTCCAAAGATTCCCTTCAACCAGGGAAGTCTTGCTGTACCTAAAGGCAAGTGATTTATTTTTACCCTCTTTCCATATCACCCTGCAGGTAAGATCTTCAGAAATTAATCTAAACTCTCTTTTAGAGGAGTCTGATGCCAAAGTGCCAAATATTGCAGGGGTCCAGGGATCCCTTGGCAATGATTTGGGACTGAAAATAAGACAGTAAAAACATCACAAAGGCTCCAATGTACCCAGTGAAAACAGTTCCATGTCTTACCAAGACTTTCTTTTTCAAATTAAATCTAGACAGAGCCAACAAAAGAGCTGCTCTGGCAGCAGCTCCAACAGGAGGGTCTGACTGGTGACACAGATGCCCAACGTCCCCGTGTCCTCTGCCCAGCCTTCACCTTGCTGTATGGTTCTGCTTCAGGCGGGAGGGGGGGAGAGAGAGAGAGAGAGAGCGAGAGAGAGAGAGAGAGAGCGCAAGCCAAGGGCGCCTGGGTGGCTCAGTCGGTTAAGGATCCAACTTGGGCTCAGGTTATGATCTCGCAGTCCATGATTTCAAGCCCTGCATCAGGCTCTGTGGTAATAACCCAGACCCTGGAGCCTGCTTTCGATTCTGTGTCTCCCTCTCTCTCTGCCCCTCCCCTGCTCACATTCTGTCTCACACTCTCTCTCCAAAATAAATGAGCTTCAAAAAAAAATTAAAACAAAACAGAGAGTGCCACCTCATCTCCTTCTCCAGAGAAGAGTCCCCTTGACTTGAAACCATAGTTGCAGGGCACCTGTGCCCGAGAGCAGAGAGCACAGGACACTCCACTGTGTGCCACATTGGAAATCCCCAAGAGACACATGTGTCTTCTCACAGATTGTGTTCTCAGGAAACAGATGCCCAGCTGGAGTTTGGATAGCAGGATGCTTCCTGGAGATCAGCACCCAGAAGAGGAAGGGAGGAAGCAAGGTGGGCAGAGGAAGAAGTGGAATTTTTGATGTCATACTCACAAAGCACAGCCTCTTCTCTCCCTACAGGGAGCCCTGGAATGGGCCGCACCTTGGAGCATCCTGCGCAGGACCAGGCTCCCCACGTGTCTAACTGTAGGCTCTGGCAAGGCAGTGCCCTCCGTGAGGTGACCATCTGCACCTGGCAGAGCCTCAAGGGGTCCATCTCAGGAACCTTCTACTACCCACATGCCCATCATCAGGCATCGAGTTTTCCATGAAGGGGACTTGAAGGATAATCAACCCTCTTCAACAGCCTCCTATAAGACTGTCCATCAGCCTTCACCTTCACAGAGTCTACGGCTGCTCTGCTTTCCTTCTGCTCTACTGTGTAGAAAAAATGTTGCTCTTTCTCAATGCCCAGTGGTTAGCAAGCTAAGGGACCCAAGCTAAGGGATGTGGGGCTTAAACCCATGTACCCTGAGATCATGATCTGAGCCAAAGTCAGACGCTTAACCAACTGAGCCATCCAGGGGCCCCATAATGTAACTCTGAAGGGTGTGTCCTACTTTAAAAATGTCACCCTAGGAAGGGCACCTGGATGGCTCAGTTGAGCATATGACTTCTCAGAGCCTGAGCCTGCTTTGAATTCTGTGTCTCCTCTCTGCCACTCCCCTGATCATGATATGTCTCTCTCTGCCTCTCAAAAATAAATGAGCATTAAAAATTTTTAATAAAAAATAATAAAAATGTCACCCAAGGAGTTCTTAATAAATGAATCACAGGATTTTCAGTCAGAGACCAAGGTTGAGTTTATTCTCACCAATAAAAGTGTAATTCTATTAGAAATTATTGGAGGGTTTTTCCTTAAACTTAATTATTTTTAAATAGCCTATTAAACATCTTTAATATCTGAAGGTGAATGTGAATTAATAGATTTCTTTAGTATATTATTTTCAAGGGGTGCCTGGTTGGCTCAATTGGTTAAGTGTCTGACTTCGGCTCTAGTCATAATCTCAAAGCTATTGAGTTCAAGCCCCATGTTGGGCTCTGTGCTGACAGTTCAGAGCCTGGAGCCTGCTTCAGATTCTGTCTCCCTCTCTCTCTGTCCCCACCCTGGTCACTCTCTGTCTCTCTCTTTGTCTCTCAGAAATAAATAAATTTTGAAAAAAAATTAAAAACATAATGTTATTCTTCAATATCTAAGGTCAATAATTTTTTTTTATTCTTCACTATTGAGTAAAATAATGGCAAGATCATATGAAGTATTCCTACAACATTCTGTACTAGGGGAACTGGATATAGAAATTTCCTGTTTCTTATATCATTAACTAATGAGTAAAATTAGGTCACATATGGTAAGATGTTGTTTGGTATTTTTAGAATATTTGATTGTCATTTTAAAATCCCTTAGGTTGGGCTGAAGGTTACTAAAGTTATGTATTAAAATACACTCATCTTTAATGTAAAATTAATACCTAACACTTTATGTAATGATATTTGAAAATTAAGGGAAGTGATTTCTTATGCAACTCCACGGAAAACAAAATTGCAATAATTTCAGCTACACAGTGGTTGGTTGAAAGCCCCTGAATTATTTCCCCTGATTACATTAAAACGCAGTCGATGGGAATGAAGGAAATGGAAAAATCAAGGGAGGAGGAGAGAACGGCAGTGACAGAAAACCCACGGAAGGCTGTGAAATGGAGTCGCCTAAAGAAGTGGGCTGCTTCTCAGAGGGGCCGAGGCTACTGCGGAGACGGAGCGTTTTCTCCTCAGGATCCCTCCGCAGAGCTGATTCCAGATCTCACAGGCAGAAGAAGACAGACTCCTGACTCAGGAAAGTGCGCGTTTACTCGTCAGGTGGAGACGAACACAGTAGCCCAAGTAAAAGGGGGAAAAAAAAGAATCAAATTTAAGAAAACCTTTTATACGCTGAGAGATGCTAAGGATAATAATTTTCTGTATTTTTCCTGGTGATCTAAAGTTTCTCCTTCCAAGACCCTCCAGGGAAGGGACTCGTGTAACTCTTGTCAGGTGCAGTGCAGAAGTTTAACAAAAAGAAGGAGCCTTACCCATGCCTTCCTGAAGTTTCCAGACACCCTCTGTGTATCCCTTAAGAGCCAGAAAGAAAGAAAACATTTATGAGAATGTTCTCCTGTGCCAACATAGGGCCAACAACTTCTTATTAATTATCCTTTTAATTCCCAAGAAGCATTTGAAATAGGCCTTGTTAACTTAATTTTACAACTTTGGAAACAGAGACTAAGAAGAAATATATCCCTATTAAGGACTCGGGCAATGATTGCTTATAGCCCAACGCCAAGTCCAAGACCATCAGCCTCATAGATCTGAGCTTATATTGATCTTCAAAGCACAGAAAACCTATGACCTAAGCAGAGGCCCCTGTTTGCTCTGGGCGCCCCTGGGGATTCTCAGTGCCTTACCTTCCATCAGCATCCATGCTCTTTAACCCTGTGGCTGCATGTACATGGGAAAGCTTCCCATCGAAATCAACAGTCCTTCAGGCTGGCCCTGATGGCTTGCTGGGGACACAAGTGTGACAGGTGACACCAGTCCTGGGGGCTGTCACTACTTGTCTCCAGCTTCAGAGGCACCATTCCCTGCAGTGCAGCTTTCCAGGGTATGACAAGTGAGGAGGAAGGTCATGGCTCAGGACCTCCTCACTGGAAATCAAGCTGGTCTGGGGGACTCATTCCCAGAGACATCATCTCAAAGGTCAGCTTGATACAATAATGGAAATGCATGTGATTTGGAGGACTTCAGTATGTCTACTGAATTCAATGTTCTTCATCTACACCCAAATCACATTCAACCATGTCTCAACTAAGATCAAAGCAGCCACATCTCAACTAAGATCAAAGCAGAGCCACTGTTTGTAGATTCCCAATATGCTGCAGAGTCCCAGCCTCTGTTTTGTCACCTGGATGGGCTGCTCTCATTCTGTATATTCCCTCTGATGGACATTTGAGTGTTTAACGGGTAGCTGGGCTGGGTTTTGCTGACTTGCACTCCCTACGGTGTGAGGTCAAGTGCTGGTCCAAGGTGATTCACTGGCCAGTGGGAGGCTGGACCGTCGGCCGTCGGTAGAACTTTCCTTATCTATTGCCATTTTATCTACCTCTTCTTGGGTACATGAAGTTCAGGTATTCAGTTTCAACTCTGAGACTGTTTAATTCCCAACAAGCAAATAGCAGAATACACAGAGTCTGTCTGAATCACCCTTTTGTGAATATAGAAACTCTCTGTAAAGAGTGGGGTGTGGGCACAGGGAAGGAGACGGGGAAGAAAGAACAGATGTTTGTGGAGCAGAGATTCAAAGAAACTGCAAATTAAAAGCAGGGCCTCTGCCTTCCAATGTGTCCTCCTGGCACCGGTGATGTTTCACTCATCTTACTGATCAATGTCTCTGAAAATTTATTTGCAGGGAACACTTGAGATCTAGTACAAATGCTCCTCCATCCAGAGAAGGGTGCTGCTTGATTCCATGAGCAGGCTGGGAGCAGCCCATGTCTAGGTGAGCCTTACACCAAGTTCAGTGCTCAAGGCTGTCCTTCTCACCTGTCCTTGCATAGTGGTGCAATCTCATTTCAATTAGAAGGAATTTGGCCTCTCTCGCAGGTTACTTGGGAAACCCACATTCATCTCCCCTTATCCAGCAGATTTACCAAACATTTTAATGCCTGTTCACCTTTACTCCACAACCTTGCTGGTCCAAACACACCAAGAGCTCAGCAGAACAAAGGAAGATTCTTAGATGTGGACATGCAGTCCTTCTCTTGGTAACAGACTATATTTGCTGTTATCCACACAATGTGGTAGGCAACCTAAACTACTGGTGTCTTAAGCATCTAAGCACCAACAGACACATTTCTACAGAAAATTCTTAGCGACGGTTCATCTACAGAGGACACATCTGAGAAAGACAGTCAGTGGTCCTTCCAGGAGCAGACCTGCTTTTCCCAGAGGCACATTTCACCTCAAAGCTGGATGACCCAGTAAGGAGCTGTTGACTTATTCCAGAATGGAGAGAAGTGGACAAGATTCCTGGAGCATAGCCTTGCCCTGTGGAAACCTGCTAGAATCCTAGTCTGTAAGAGATTCCTGGGGTTTTGAAAAGATGTGGTCATGTGTAAATTTGAGAGAAGTACTTAAGTCAAAGAATAGTTGTATTTAAGTTTAACAAAGTCTATTGGATTCCAAATATATATACAAGTGCTTTGGTCACAGTTTCTATTGAAGAAATATGTTTTCTCATAGCATGGTGTAAATATTGTAAGCCTTGCCTTTCAAGCGGAAAAAGACAAACTGGCCTACTAGGAAAGAAATTCAGCTGGTAGAATTTTTATATTATATAAACTTAAGTTTCTAGAATATTCTATATTTCAACTTTGACCTGGTACCTAAAGAAACTGAGGGAATAACAACTTTACTGCTTCCCTGAGACCTGTCACCTATGATGGCAGCTGATGGCTCAGAGCACTGAGAGGCGGTTACACTTAGGTGTCATATCGTTGACTTCTTTACTCCACTTGCTTGAGGGAGACTTGGTTTTATTGGGGCTCCTCCCCTTTGTTTCAGACAACCTCTGCATCTCCCTCTAGTCCCTGCAACACACACTGCCTGGGCTGCAACTGGCATCCAATAAATGCTTGCCAGAGAAGTTTGTGAAACTATTACCTAGAATAAGAGTCCACATCATAAATTATTAGGTATGATATGCCAAGTCCCCAGAGGTAATTTTCGGTGGAATGCACTGGGTTCTCTACATCATGGTCTGATAACTCCATAAACAAAAATCAAAATAAACCACACTTGGCCTTTTCTTGATAACTTGGCTATGAATTCAACCCAGTGAATTTTAAACCAATCAGCCAGTATGAATTGAGTAACATTTGTGTGTATGTTTCTGTGTTTTAAAAAGGCTTGTACTGCCTCACAAGGAAACTTAAAGAAATGGGATAAAAATCATTCAGATCAACGTCGTTGTTTTATACTTCTAATATATTACATAGGATTATCTATTCTTTGAACTGTAGGACTGACCACAAGGATACTCACATAGATGAAATGCAGAGATCTTTGTTTGAACAAAGGAAGTCTGCCACACAGGGACCACAGTTGGGGACCGAGTTAGCTGATGCCACCAGCAGAGGCTTGGTAAGGTAAACTGGGTGGATGTGGCTGGGCCTCATTGGCTCCCTGGGAATTGCCTAATTTGAACTATTCTTTAGGGACCTGGGGTGGATCCTGGCTCTTTGAGCAGTTACAGTGATGTATTGTGTGTCTTTAAATGAAAGTGAAGCAGAACTTTGACAGATCTCTTCAATATCACAAAGGCTTTAGGTCATTTTGTGTCATGCATGCGTTTTGTGGGAGTGCATGAATTCCAGTATCTCAATGACTGGGTTGAGAAAGCACATAATCACAGGAGCTCTGTGAAGACATTTTAAATGTTGCTTCTGGAATAGAAACTAAAATCCTGTTTGGAGTTGGGACCAGACAAACCAAACACACTGAGTTCTGCATATTCTAAAGGCATCTGTTGACACATTGCTATTGTAACTAGTCATTGTTTGAAGAAGTAAGAATTTCAATGGCTCCTCCAACGTCCCTGACAGAGTGCCACCGTCATCTGATCACACAGGACACAAGCCAGAATTTAACAGCCCTTGTGCGTGGGGTAGATGGTGTGTGGCAGTGGAATTAGGGCCATATCACCACCCTATCTGGCAAATGGGACTTGACACCTTCCTTGGCCCCCATACTGGAACTCTATATTGATCAACTGTCTATAAACTCACTAGGAATTTGTGCAAAAGTTGGCTTGGTTTTTTCAGAGAATAACACCACCATACCTTTGATACTGTTTAATTAACTTAAATGCTATTCACTTTTTAAAGTGTGCATTTAATTGGGACATGAAAATATTTTTCTCGTAGAAATATTAAAATAACTTTCCTCCTATTAGTTTTCAAAAAGCTATATATCACTTTCCAGATTTCATGTGTCATGCCAAATAAATACAGGATTATTTAGGAAGAAATGATATTCTCAGTTTACACACATAGATTTATATGATGTTGTGTATCCATACATATGCATATGTCTATATGTACACACTGCACACACGTGCACACACACACACACATCTTCTGTCATTGGAAGAAAGGGACTTTGACTCCTCTGGACTTGTTTTGTTTAGTCCAAGTGGTTGGACAAGATGATCTTTAAGATTTTATTTAGGTTTTCACAGCCTTGGTTTTATTAAAAGGAAAAATAAAAAGAGGAAGGGGGTTTAATATCCAATAGTTATAGAACATCTCTACTTATTACATTTTAATTTATTAAAAGTAAAAGATACTAGTTGATGTCATGTGTTTGCTAATTTTTCCAGAGTTCATAATTTAATATATTTGCATAAAATTAAGTGGGGGAAGTTGGCTCATGTCTCTTTAGTTGTAATATACCTTAAGGAAATTTTTGATTAATCTACAAGACTGCAGGGCAGATGTTAATAACAAATAATGAGAACATACAGGAGAAGAACTGATTCATTTGTGGTCTACTGGTCCTAACCCCTTCGAGAAAAACAACAAAAAAGAATTCATGCAGTAATTTTAAAACAACCCCACACAGTGCCAGAGTCTCTTAAGCCTTATGCTATTTGATTTATCTTTAAAATCTCTTTCCAATTAAACATACTGACACTTGGAATTAAATCAAAGCCTCAGATGGTAGGCAGTACATTTGTTTGCTTTTAGCCTAATTTAAAATGCGGACACCTCAGATTTGCCAGTGGTGCCTAAAGATCTCTGAAGATCAAATTTTCATGTATCTGTAAGGAAGAGATATAATTTTACAGAACTCCTATGCAGGACTCAAGGACAAGTAACATCAAGCTATTAACAAAAAGACAAGAGATAAAATTATGTTGGTGAGATGTGGAGAAAAGAGAACCCTTATAAACTGTTGGTGGAAATGTACATTGGTACAGCCATTATGAAAAACAGTGTGATGGTTCCTCAGAAAATTACCAATAGAACTAGCAAGTGACTGAGCATTTCTACTTCTGGGTCTATACCGAAAAGAACTGAAATTGAGATCTCAAAGAAATATCTGTACTTTCATATTTATGATGGCGTTCAGTGTAGCCAGGTATGGAAACAACCTAAATGTCCTTCAATGGATGAATGGATAAAGAAGATGTAATTACACACACACACACACACACACACACACACACACACACACACACACAGGGAAATATTACTTAAAAAAGAAATCGTGCTGGGTTTTTTTTTTTTTTTTGACAACATGAATGATTTTGGATGGTATCAAGCATACATAAGCCGGATAAATACAATTACTTCATGATATCACTTATATGTGAAATCTTAAAAAAAAAAGCCAATTTCATAGAAACAGATAATAGGACAGTGGTTGCTGAGGAAGGGAAAAATCAGGAGATATTGGTCAAAGGGTACACACTCTTAGTTATCAGAAGAATAGGTTCTGAATAAATAAGAATAAGTATAGCACGGAGACTATAGTTAATAGTGCGGTTTTATATATGTGAAGGTGACAGACTGGATCTTAAGCATTTTCCCCACGCACACAAAAAGAACAATTACCATCAAGAAATACAGGCTTGAGACCAGAAGCAGTAAAGTACACAGAAGATCTCTCTTTGGAGACCTCCAGGGGATTTCAAAGTAGCAGAGACAGAAGCAATGATTTAGGATGCCCACCCTTAATCTTCCAGCCTACAGAAACAGTTCCTGGATGGGGGAAAGAGCTGAAAATTTCAGTTTGCATAACAGTCTCTTACTAGCTTTTATCATTATAAATCTACATCGTTATGAAATACTCTTCAGCCCTCAGAAGAGGTTTATTTACAATTCAAACACGATTTTGCAGCACAGCCTACCTTGGCAAGCTAGCAAGACTGTGCTTTTTAGGGGTTCTCTCTACTCCCAAGTCTAGCTCTGCCAAAACATGCAAATGTGTAGATGTATCTTCAGAGAAGCAGCCACATTTTATTTGCCTTCATACCCCCAGAAATAACCCAGTGCCCGACCCTGAGCTGGGTGGGCAATCTTTGTAATGGTGATCTTTGAAGACAAAGCTTGGAGTCTCATAGTCTCATTCTTTTGCCGTATCTCTTTTGCATCCAGTAGTGTTCGCAGTCCTATTTGACTCAGAGGAAAATTGGCAGCTAATTGCTCTATTTGTACACTTTTCTCAAATGATGGTTTTTGTTCATTGGAATGCAATGAAAACCCAGCATGTGTCATCCACATTCCACTTGTTCATCGTATCCTCTCGAATTGTATATTCAGGTACAAAGAAGTCTGGAGCTCCTGCTCTGTTTTCCTAGGAGCGACATGTGCAAAGCATCGTCACATTTCCTGAAATGAGAGTGGGAACACTATATAACAACTCAACATTGTGCCACACTCAGACACAAGAGGCTGTCCATGAGACATGTCATGGATGCTGACCACTGGCATATCTAGTTAATTTTGTTGCTACAGAAAATGAGATAATAAGGTAAATTGGAACATCTCCTGGCATTTTGGAATAGGCATGGCTTTAGGATACAGACTATAATGTTACCATTAAATATAAAGATCTATTTGCTACAATTGTGAAGCCTCTGGATTAGGCTAAACCAAAAATCAAACAACAACAAAACAAAATGATTAACCAAACCAAACCAACAAAAAACCAGTCCAGACTTAAGAGCGAAATTAAGTAACTATTCTTAAGCTTAAAATACAAAGTTCTACCTCATCTGTTTCCAAATTGCCTACTTAGAGTTGGAGTGTAAGTTAACTTTCAAGAGAGGCTTGTTCATATTTCTGTGGTGTCATTAACACAGTGCTCATCGGATAGAAATCAGATTTGGCTTTAGAGAATTTGAGTTTCTAGAAGCCCACATTGTGTCTACTTCAGCTGCACAGAACAAACATGGGATTTCTAGTGGAACAGAAGATAGATATGAGAAAGGTTTCTGATAAAATATGTTGTTCTACTATTAGGTTCTATACTAATCACTTGTTAATTTTTGTTTTTATTTGAGAGACAGGGGTGATGGAGAGGGACAGAGAGAGAGAGAGAGAGAGAGAGAGAGAGAGAGAGAGAGAGAGAGAGAGAGAGAGAAAGTCACTCCATGCTCAGTGCAGAGCCAGACTTCTGCGGAGCTCAATCCCTCCACCCTGGAATTATGACCTGAACTGACTGAGCCTCCCAGGAGCCCTAAGGTGGCAGATTTTCAATGACCCTTAAAAATTCCTTCCTCTGAACTATTGGCGACACACTGGAGAGAGGTTTACAGGAAGTGGGAGGTCGTGGCTGTGGGTGCGGAACGCAGCAAAGTTAGCTGATCTCAAGAGAAATTGCTTCCCTGACTGAGGCCAATCAGCAACCTGCCCCTCAGAGGTATGGTCTAGGTCTTGGTCACATGTGCAGCGGCAGAGGATTTTCTGGGCCTGTTATAGAATAAAAGCTCAATTAGAGCTTGTATAGGTTGGCTTCGTTAGTGATAGATTGTGGTCAACACAGGACATGTACATACTATCCTCAAAGCCTGTGCTTTGGAAGGACATTGGTTTTGGAATCAGAGAAAATCAGAGTGGGAGGGCCCAAGAAAAGATCACAGGGGAAAGATTCCCGGTGTCTTTGTAATGAGCATGGGGATGCGTTCCTTTATAGCACAGAGAAGGCAGTGTGGTGCGGTCCCTGCAAGCCTAACAATCCCCCTCCACACACAGAGGTCCAGGGCTTCCCAGGCAGAGAAGGCAAACCAAGTCCATGTACAGTGGGCGCCTTCTATTCCAGTGGTGGTTCTCTGCCACCTCCTGAATCCTAAGAGGGTTATACGTCATGGGTATTTGCTGGTTTGCCTAGTTCAATTTTCCTTCTGCCTGTGTCTGGTAACAAAGTCTCAGTCTTCAAGTGAGAAGCAAACCCTTTCCAGGGTGAACTACTTTCTCCACTTTTCATGGGTCTGTGGGAGTTCCCAGGAGGCAGGACTTTCAGTGATTACACTAGGAAGCCTCAGGAAAATCAGGAAGAATCAGCAACGCCACTTCTCCAGATCACATATAACAAGAGCATTCATCAGATTGCTCCCTCCTCCCAGGTTCAGAGGGTAGCATGTGACCTACCCTGGGCCAATCAGAATCTCTCTCTTCTGAAACTTGAATCTTGGCTGGATGAGAGAATCAAGGATAAAATATTTGAAACTCTGCACCCCGAATGTATTGTCTGTGTGTCTCATTTCCCAGGACACTTGGGTTCTTTGGCTCTGGACCTTCTGGAAACTGTTCAATCACCCTGAGCCATTTCAACAAATTTCCCCTTTGGTGAATTGGGCAGAGTGGGAGTATATCACTGGCATGAGAAAACTCTCACTGATACAGAGAATGGCTCATGGAGTTGAGGGGAGACAAAGATGAGTGAGAGATGCCCACTGTGGGGTCAGTGGAGGTGACAAAGTGGAGGAGGCAAGAGTTCTTTGCTTTCCCTGCTTATCCTGAGCACAGAACAGGAAATCGTGCTGTAAACACAGCATTTTGTTAAAGTGTTTCTGTTGTGTCTTGTGACTCACACCAATGTGTGTGGTGGATGCACTTCAGAGGATTTGATAGATGAATGTTAAGGCCTTGGAAATAGATCAGTTAAAGAGGAAACTGCAGGGTTGTCAAGACAGGAGCTGTCTTTCTCAGGAAGGACTGACCCTTGGGATCATGGTATCTCATGTTGGAAAAGCCCAGCTCCCCTTCCCTAAATTGGCAATTTCCCCTAACAGAGGCCTGGGGGCAGGAAGTACAGCCCAGGAGCAGAAGGGGACCTGGGTCTGGCCTGTTTTCCCAGAACCTGCTCCCATGGGACAAACGTGGGATTGCACTTGGCCTCTCCTAGAATACCTCTCCAGGCAAAGTGCAGGCTGTCCATTGCTTTGAATCACCCAAAGGTGGACAGAAGATTCCAATTAAACTGAACTTTGTAGATTTGGGCCCATACTCAGGTCTATTCTAAGAGGCAGAGTATCCCAGACTGGACCTCAACCCAGGAATAGTATCTCGACTCTGGTCTTTAATTAATCAACTTGCCCAAATATAAAACAACAGGAAGCCAACTTTGGGCCCAGCTTTGACAGGTGCATGTGCCCTGTCAAAGCAACATTTTTGTATCCTTTGGAAAATTCCTTGTAGTACAATTTCCAGGTCATAGTTCTATTTTTAATTTTTTGAGAAACCGTTGTACTCTTTTCCAGAATGGCTGCACCAGGCTGCATTCCTATCAATGGCAGAAGAGGGTTCTCATTTCTTCACATCCTCATCAACCTCTTGTTTCCTGAGCTGTTAATTTTAGCCATTCTGGCAAGTGTGAGGTGGTATCTCATTGTGGTTTAGATTTGTATTTCCTTGACGATGAGTGATGTTGAGCATCATTTTATGTGTCTGTTGGCCATCTGGATGTCTTCTTTGGAGAAGTGTCTATTCGTGTCTTCTGCTCATTTCTTCACTGAGTTATTTGTTTTTTGTGTGTCGACTTTGATAAGTGCTTTATAGATTTTGAATCCTAAACCTTTATCAGATATGTCATTTGGAATCGTTTTCCATTGAGTCAATTGTCTTTTAGCTTATTATTTATTTTAGTATTTAGTTTGTTATTCCTTGTACTTTACTATATTAACATTTTTTTGAAGTTACTCAATTAAAACACTGTTACTCCTATTAGTAAGCAGCTATACATTATATTTCTATTGCTAGTCCATTCTTTCTGTCTGATGTAATCACTCCAGTTAGAGAAGGCTTTAGTTGTCTTTCTCATTCATAAAAATCAAGTGTCATTTATAATTAATAACTACACACACACATATATGTATCATGCCATTAATCCTGGCCAGTGATAATAATAATAATAATAATAATAATAATAATAATACCCAAACCACTCTTTCTGGTCCTATCCCATCCTCTCTTCTTCTTTTCAGGGTGACCTCACAAGGTGACAAAGTCAATGATCTTTGTTTCTTATCTTTTCCTAATTAAAGATGGTAATTTTCCCTCACTCTCTTTAAGCTTCTAGAGAGATTTTTCATGTGTTTTTAGTGATAAGACTCAGACAGAAATCAATGAGCAAACTGTGCAAATCGGTTGTAAAATAATAAAGATAACCCCCGGCTCAATTATTTGGATGACAGCAAAATCTAGAGGAATCAGAACAGGCAACAACCTGAGTGTAGGAGTGTAGGGGAATGTTTGTAAAGCCACACAGACAGGGCGGCCAGGAATTATTTCGGTAGTATGAAGCATCTAAAGAGTTTGAAAAAGCATTTCAAGTTCAAGGACTACTGAGGCACTGGGAGGGAACAAAAATGGGAAGTATTTATTCATTTATATCATAGGAAAGCATCAACAGCTAGTTGGGCTGGAGTCTCATTAGTAACTACAGTTACTCTTTGAGGACAAAATTGCTCTGCTTGTGTGTAAACATGACAAGAGAACATGTGTTGTCGAGGGCAGCCCAGCTGAGGAAGACTCCTCCTTCCGATCTCAAACCTTGTTCTTCAAGGGCATGGACAGAAATGAAGACAACCCAAGTGAGAGCAAGCATAGTCTTGCAGTTGGCAAGGGAGTTGGCCACCATTATATGTGTTTGGAAGAGACTCCAAGGCAGACACAGGGGTTGAGAGAAAAAACCTTTGTGGTAAAGACAGGGAAGGGTTCAGGGGTGTCCTTATTGGAGGCTGTTTGCATGGCCAAGCTGGAGGTGGCCAAACCAGAAGTGGGGCCCTAGGCAATTGGTTTGGGGCACATATTTGACATTTCTGGTTGCTCCTGACTTGCAAGGGAGATGCAACAATTTAGGGAAGCTGTCAGTTCTTAAGTCTTGATCATTCAGGGCTGGTTGCTGAGGAGGTCTGAGTCAGAACTCTATTCTCATATATGGCATGACCATCGTCCACCTGTAGACAAAGTCCCTCAAGAGGAATGAAATTCTTAACTATTCTTTATACAATATGAAAAATGCGTTCACAGTCTCCGCACTGCATGGCACACACATAGTTTCCTATGAGAAGCTGAAGGCTGATTCCCAGTCAGGTCTGTCTAGGAAAGCACCGTGATAGTCCTCTCCAAAGCCCCCAGTCTGGGAGGACAACCTGGGTTCAGTCCCAGCTCTGCCACCTCCAGCTTAGGTCCCCTCCCCTGTAAGATGGGGACTGCAGTACCTGTAGGATAAAGTGGTGACATCAATAGTTGTTTTATTATCTATTATCGAGTATCAGTATTATTGTGCTAATGTAGGCATGGAAGTTCAAAGGAATGACAAAATTTGGAAGAGGTCCTGAAACTGGAAAGAGGCAGTGGGGGCACCAGGTTGACCTGCAGTCAGGTTGTCCTCTCCCCCGCAGGTCCATGACCACAGATAAGGGCAGAGCAGGGAAAGTGTTTCTGCAGAGCCGAAGGCCCTGAGCCAATGTGCTCGGTGCTATCGGATTGTTCAGTCAACAGGGACAACGCAGTGTTAAGGTGGACCCAAAGTTTATAGAACACTTATGTGACTCAAAACTAAAATAAAATTTGTGGATCTGTCCTGAGAGTGGTCTGTGCTAGGCAAGGGAATAAAATTCAAAAAGATTTATAGTTAAGAAGAGGTTTTAACCCCATTCAAATTTCTTTGGCTGGCTCCTTTTTACTCCTGCAGGTTTGATCTATGTTCAAGAGTTTTACTTGCTTTCAAAGCCATAGTAAATATTATTGAAGTGTGTACGCTAAATTTCTTTGAAGAAGACCATTTACATCTAGAAAAAGAGACTCAGAGCACACTGTATAATGCTGGTAAGCTGCTGTAGGAATGCTAAACATCGAAATTCTTAAAACCTAAAAGAACAGAAATCATTCTCTTACACTGACTCCCTCACAAAGGTGCTTTGCTCCTCCCAGGGAGTTTCAGGAGGGGCTGGTGCCCAAACTTGGGCGATTTGCCTGGGCACACCCAGTGCCCATTGGAGCAAACCATCTGGACTCAAACCAGACCCTGGTTGTGGTGTTTGGAGATGAGAGGAAACCTGTCCTGGTTGTTCTAGAGCCCCTCCCACTGAGAGAGAAGGGAGAGATCTGTATGCATCCATCAATGCCGGCATCCAAATAACTATGCCAAGGTCAAGGAAAGGTGCTGCATAGAGAGACCTCTAAGGACCATCCCTGGCCAGACACCAGAAGGATACATATTGGCTTGGGAATTATATCCCGTTTGCCATTGGCAGAGCATGGTGTGAGCATTTTATATGCACTGAATCTCAACCACTTTATGGGGAAGTATTACCAATTACATTTTACAAAGGAGCATATTGAAGGTCAGAAAGATTATGTACATTTCTCTGATCTAAATGGCTATTTAAAAAGACTGAAGAGAATACTATTAAGAATTCAATAGAATTCTTAGAATAACAACATAATTCGAGAGAATAAAAGGTAGTACTTTTTGCAATCAACTTGGAAATCTCTATGAAATGCATTTCATAAGGGCATAAAGATATATTAAACTACATATACACACACATCTATGACCACACATATGCACACATGAGCCCATGCACATATACTCATTCAACTGTATGGAAGTCTGAATGACTTCTTAATAGGCATGGAAGGAATTGAAAAGCTTATCAATATCACTTGTGATATAGATTGTCAGTTGATAAATGTAATACTGGCAGATCTAGTTTGAGAGCATAACAAAATAAATGAGAATTATATGTTTGTGAGGCATAGATATTTCATAATTAGAAAACTTCATGAATGTAGGTCAACTTATTACTAGTTTCCCCATGTTTCTTTAAAAGGGTAGTTGAAAGGTACAATGTTATTTTAATATCCAGTTCATAGAGAGCTTGTTGCTTATTTTGTGACTAACAGGTGTTTAGATGTGTGTCTGCTCACAGCCTCAGCTCTCTGCAAGACAGGAGTTGCTCACAGACTTTTCCAAGGTGACACTTGAGTGGCCTCTGACAATTAGAACTCTGATAACTGAATTCCCCAAACAGGTCGATTTGTTTCAGAATGTCGTAAGGAGAAAAGTAAAACCCACCCTAATCCTAACTCCTGGGGATGAGTGATCCTGCGATAGTGTCTAGTCAGTTATGCTCACAGTATTTCAAGGGGCACAAGATGACTTGTGCCCATACTTTTCAGCTGATTATCAAATGTGTCGATGCCACTTAGTGGAGATCTTCATCGGTGTTTAGTAAGCTCAAGGCATGGGTGCACCTCCCCAGTGGTGAACTGACTAAGTAATTCTCAGGATATGCCTTTCAACAAATGACCTCCCTAGGAACATATAAGTTTTGGTCAAAACATTATTAACTGTTTAATGGATATGATGTCAGAGAGTTGATAGACTGACAACTGAAAATCTGGTTGATATTTGGCATATTTGGAAACACACTTATCCCATAAAGAAAGAGATCAATGCTGTTTTGGAATTCACATGCAGGCACATCATTTGTGCTTTGAGCATGTTGTCCAGTTTAGTGAAAGGGGGTAATGTCTTCCCTCAGATGAATATTAAACAATGAACTCAATGTAGGCTGTGGACATGGAAGACCAGCATGGGAATGCTAAACTCAGCCCTGAGACACTGGAGCTCCAGCAGCTTTCCCAAGTCACTTGAATGAGTGAAACATAACCTAGTAATGGAGATAAAGCATATAAACAAGATGCTTAGTAAGTGATAGACACAACCCAAATTATTAGTAGAGGCTGTAGTGAAATGTCCACCAGACAATACTGTAAGGATGTCAGGGAAAGATGCCCGCTAAAAAATAAGGGATTCTTATTAGAAATTCCATTGGCTGGTGATGACCACTAACAATAAACCTCAGAACTGATAATGATGTTGTAACCAAAGAGGAAAAAAAATATGAAATATGTTAGGTACATTTTCAAATATAGTTAAGACCTGAGAACTTTAGTTGGAAATACTAAATTGTGATTCTATTTAATCTTTTACTATTTTTTGACAGTGAATTCCACAAGCCACAAAGCACATTTTTAATCTAACAGGAAGGTTAAGCAAAGAATAAAAAGTACAGTTTCTATAGAAATAATTTTCTTTCAGGTTGCCAGAGCAATAGAATAATTATGCAAAATGAGTTATGTGCCACTTTACACCATGCCTGCAGATGACAGGACACACAGTATTATTTTTCTACAGGGCACACATACAACTTTGGCCAATTTACTCAGTTCTCCTCACACCTAAGTTTAGAATAAATGATGCAGAAATCGCAGTCCCTGGCATTAGAATCAACCAATTTCAAAAACAAAAGGCAAAACCATTCACTTGGCACAGAAATCCATGGGGAGGCAGAATATGAGTACAGTACCACATCCAGGTGTTCTAAAATGCCAAGTTTCAATATTCTCTCTTCTTACCACATTGGATTTCTCCAAAGAGTGATTGGAGCTCCTGGTTTAGTCTGTGAATTTGCAGAAGAATTCAGCACACATAGGGCCAAGATTTTGGTTTCTAAATCCTATGTTCTGCTGAGAGGAACCAGGACTCCTTGGAAAGGTAGCCAAGTCCTGTGCTGGACCAAGACAAGAAGAAGAAGAGTCTGGAACATCTTATTGTAGCAGAAAATAGATAGGTCCTTAAGGAGTCGTAGGAAACTATCAGTAGGGAGTCAGGAGCTCGAAGAGCTGCCTTGGCCAATCTATGAAAATCTGTGCATCAGAATATGCATTTATCATAATAGACAATGGCCCCGGATAAAATAAAAATACGTGAGTTGATCCTGATATTAACACACATATGCATAGGGGGAGGGAAAACGTTCATGTGACTGCAATGCAGCTAATAAATAGAGAGTGATGGAGTTATACAATCACCATTGGACACTGAAAGTAGTAAGCAGACAAAATTTGATGAAGAACAGCATAGTTTGACCCACCTAAAGTATCTACCCATGAATTACCTACAGAGGGAAAACTATGATCCTACAGTGGAAAGCCTTGGCTGGCAGCACTAAACTAAGTTATCAAAATGTGACCTTTGGGAACAACTGAGACGTCCTTCTGGATGTGGATGAATAGATTAACCAGGATCTATCCAGACAGTGGACCACTATTCACTGTTAAAAGTAGATGAGCTCTCGTGTCATGAAAAGTCATGGAAAACCCTTAAGTGCATATTTCTTAGTGAAAGAAGCCACTCTGAAATGCCTACATACTGTATGATTCCAACTCCAATGACATTCTGGAACAGGCAAAACTACACAGATGGCAAAAAGGTCCGTGGTCGCCAGAGGTTTGGGCCTTGGCATGGGAGGAACAGGCAGGGTGCAAGGATTTTTAGGGAAGTGAAAACACTCTGTATGACACAATGTGATGGATACATGTCATTACACATTTGTCCAAGCCCATAGAGCATATGACACCAAGAGTGACCCCTAATGTGAACTCTGGATTGGGGGTTATCGGGATGTGACAATGCATGTTCATCAAATCCCCCTCTCTGGCTGGAGAGGTTGACAAGAGTTTGGAGAGGTGGGCCATATATGGGGAAATCTCTGTACCTTCCCTTCAATTTTGCTATGAAGCTAAAACTGCTATTAAAAAGTGAAGTCTCAATAAAAATAAAAAGGAATAAGAAAGCTTACCACACCAAATTGGGAATAAATTGATATTAAGTGCTCTTTTAAACAATAACACACTGAGAAGTCACCAGTTCAAAAACACATCAAATGAGACATATTAAATATATAAAAAGTAATTTGGAATAAATACCTTCATCACTTGGCCGTCATGAAACTATTTTTTGCCAATTACATATCACCGATCATGCTGGGCTTGGCAGTGATCTGAAAAGCAAATAAATCTTGACGTTGCTAATGGTGGTTTTTCAGAGATGATGTGAGTTTTCAGGCTGGTGTCATTGAAGTAGCAAAATATTCATGTGGTGAAGTAGCAACAAGGTGCTGACGGTACCCTCCGTGAGTAGTTGTGGGACCGGAGGAGGGTGATCACAGGGAGAGTTTACAAGGTCCCGGCAAGGCCAAGGACCTTTCTCAGTGCTCTCGATGTCAGCAAGGCTTGCTGCGGAAGCCCCGCGGAGAACACACTTGATGTGTGATGGGGGTCTTTTTATTCTTCCTGATTTTCAAATTCCTGTTGGTAGTATTTTTGAAGATCCAAAGCCTTTCATCATTTGATTTAGACATTAATTAATCATGTATTTTTCTTGCTGTTGTAATAAAAATGTTTCGCATGCTGATAATGGTCACTGAATTATCCCGGAATTGTCGCTGAAGGTTCCTAGCCCGGGGTGGGGGGCCTTTCCAAACCTTTGAAGGCCATGTGTGGGGTGAGTTCTTTTGAGGAGACTTGGGTTGCAAAAGATGGATGTGGGTCTCCAGCTGTGAGCAGGGGCCTCAGCCAGATGCTCCTGTGGACTTCCTTTTGAAGTGTCACTGGGGACAGGCCAACAAGGACACAAGGCAGGGGGAACTGCTCCAGGTGGGGTGACGACAGACTGAGCTGAGTCTGGGGCATCGTGGGGAAGGGGACCCCCAAGCCCTGGCTGCTGAGAGGGCCCTCGTGCTGCTGGTCACAGCACTCTGAGGTCACAGAGGTCTCCCACAAGGTGGCACCCCTCAGGTGGAAAGGTCTGTGCTGGCTATTTGCTTAACAGAGGGAATGGCCACAGAGAAGAAACTTGAGGAAAGAATTTATGCTAAACATTCAAAGTGGCTGTATTTCTGCTTGTGGGCAATTCATTTGCGACCTTTAGTTTCAGCTTTTTCTGATGAACAAGGACTAGGTGGATTTCACAGATCTCTTTCCACTGTAGAATTACTGAGTCAAAGGGCTAGGTCATAAATGGAACTACGGCAGCCTCAAAAATCAACCATTTTAAGTCCCAGTCTAACATGATTTCCAGGATGTTGGGGTCCCCACGAGAAGAGTGAGGACTGACTAGTGCCATGTAATGGAAAGAGAAAACCATAGGGTCTCACTTATGAGTTTTAAAGTTAAACTTATTTGGACAAAATTCGAACTGATATTAGGATCTAATAAATACAAGGGTGAGCTTTGGTAGAAATATTAATGTTCCACTATGTCCTGTGGTAAAAAAACAAAACAAAACAAAACAAAACAATGATGTGGTAGGGTTTTTACATACTTTAAGAGAAGAAATTCAGTTGTTCCTAAATAGGAAGATTATTTTCTACATATTGAACGTGATCTTACACTCTCTGATAATGAATTTACATTACAAAATGCCCGTCACTGGGAAAGGTAGTCTGTTTGCTCTCCAGAAATACATACTGAGTATTTGTCAGATAGCCTCTTGGGGGCAAACGAAAATAAATCCAGACAATCCAAATTGTGTCATATAATCCCATTACATGATTTCAAGGGCTGTGTAGTAGATTAGAAATGAAGGACATGAGCAGAAATTCTGTTATTATGCTGATTCAATTTTACCTAACACTCACTTTTTAAAACGTGCAATAGCAGAGATCTCCAAATAAATGAGCTTGGCTGGGATACAATCCCTGTGATATATGGTAATAAAGGTCTCTGTTCTTATTATTTCCATTTAAATATATATTAGATTAAATTTCCAGTTGACCTGCTCTATCAATAAATGAATAAATCTAGAGATATTTCCCATGGGCAACCAATACATTAGATTATTTCTAATGTGAAGCATATGTAGAAATGAGATACAGAAGGGAAGAAGGGAAAGAGAGAAAAACCATGATTATTTCACAAAGGGACTGTTAGGCACCGTGGAATAAGAGGTTCCCAGCCAAAGACTGGCCAGTCAAGACCACGTTACCATGTTATCTAGTGTTAAGGCAAGAGCAGAGAATCCCTGGTCTCAGTCAGGTAAATTTTAAGTTTTACCCCCCAATTTTTTGGTCTTTGTGGTGAATACTATCTTGGTCACTGTCCATATCCTTGGATGTTCCTGGCTCACCCACCTGGCTGCTTGTAGCTGGCCCTTGTCAAAATTTTATAGCAAATTCATTACTGAATGGATAAAAAACCAAATTTGGATTTAATAGACCCTAAACAGTAGATTCAATGAACTTTAGAAATAGACAAAAAAGCTGGAAAGGAGCTATAAAGGGGGAGTGGGTGTATCTAATCTCTTGGTCATTCTATACCGGAAGTTCCATACTGTATTATTTCCAATGCCTGGATAACACCAGGCATTGAATTGTGCTTCACTGACTTTGAAGAATTAGGGCAGGCTTTGAGCTCACTGACTTGGTGGAGACCCCTTTGGTTTCTCTGGAGATAGACTATCTCTAGTCCAGAGATAAAAATAAAGTTCCCAGTTCTGTCACTAAGTAGTTGTGGGGTCTTAAGAAAGCTAAAAGTGAGAGGATATGTCGATTTTCCCATTTTCCAAGAATTTAGCAATTATCAGAAGAATTTTAACTATAGGTGGACTTGTGCAAAGGAAAAGTAGGCTGAGGAAAGTGGAGATGAGGGACAGAAATGGGGTCCCAGGCAGCCAAACAAACAGATATTAGAAGAGGTAGAGGAGGTTGAAAATGGGCAGGAGTCAGGCAGAAGCCAAGAAATGCTTGGAACAGAAATAAAGAGAGTGCTCCTCATAGGTCTAGCAGGAAAACAGGAGAGACCTAATGGAGAACCAGGAGGAGCGGAGGAGGGAGAGAGAGTTGGAGAGAGAGAGGGATGCAAAACTTGAGAGACTATTGAATGCTGAGAATGAACTGAGGGTTGAGGGGGAAGGGGGAGGGGGGAAAAGAGGTGGTGGTGATGGTGGAGGGCACTTAAGGGGAAGAGCACTGGGTGTTGTATGGAAAACAATTTGACAATAAAATATTATGAAAAAAAATAAAAATAAATAAAAAACAAAACAAGAGGGGCACAAAAAAAAAAAAAAGAAAGAAAGAGAGTGTAAATAACTGACCTGCTCTCTCCCTCCCCATCCCCCTCAGGCCCTGATCACCACACTCCCAGGCACTGAGTAGGACTCAGAGCAGGTGGATGCAACAAGAAATAACTGCTACTTGGATAGGCAGAAATGTCTTGGCTTGCTGGGTTACAGGGTCAACCAATTCCAGGCCAGATATCCGCAATAAATTCTATTATAACAAAATAGGCTATCAAATGGCAATTTACTGCACGCAGGGCTTTGATAAACTTTGTCATTTAAACTAAACATGCATGACTAGTTGTAAGAGGACCGGTAAAGACAAATGAAGGTAGACTTCAGTTAGACCACAAAATCTTTGTCCTATAAGCAACTGGAAAGCAACTGGTCCTTGACCAGCCCAGGAAGTCCACCACTGCTCATCCTTGAAGATGGTGGGTTCTTTGGCCTCACCCTGTGGTTGCTTCAAGAAGGGCCATTATTGCTACAAGAAAAGAAAGGAGAAGAAAATTCCCCACTGGAATGTTCTCAATTGCCTGGTATCACTACTGCGTGTTTCCTAGTCTGGAGGCTTATTTTATTATCCTGTCTTCTCCTTATTTCTTTCTATCTACCCTTTTTCTGTACTTTATCCTCACTGATTCACCAATAAATCAAATGAGGGCTTGTGATTTGTTAAACCCAGAGCAAGGCTCTACAATTCCAATGGTAAGTAGAACAAGGTTTCCTCTGGGTGGGAATGGGGGTCACCGTTACTGACAGAGATATGAAATGGGTTTGCATATCCCTGGAACCATGTGGTGACAGCCATAGGCAGATGGTGCTGTGGAAAAACATGGCGGGGGGGGGGTACAAGGAAGCAGTCAGGACACCTCTCTGTGCCCTACCTTGGGGAGAGCTTGTCCAGGTGAAGGAAGGGGGCTGACCAGGCAGAGGAAGCAACCAGCCTGTACACGAAGGAAGAAGAGAAACTGGAAATAGTTCTACTTTTATGTTCCTTTCTCTCCCTGAACCCCCTCCAACCCCACTTTTCTTTCCCTTAAAGTTACTTTTTATTAATTACTGCTCTCATGAAAAACATGATTATTCCATTCTAAGTGATTACAAGCATACTGGTATTTTAAGTGTGATTGAAATGCTTGAAATAATTCCTTATATTAAAAATTTTTAATGTTTATTCATTTTTTAGAGAGACAAAGCATGAGTGGGGAGGGGCAGCGACTCAGGGAAACACAGAAAAGACACAATCTGAAGCAGGCTCCAGGCTCTGAGCTGTCAGCATAGAGCCAGACACAGGGCTCAAACTCACAGATAGTGAGATCCTGACCTCAGCTGAAGTCCATCACTTAGCCACTGAGCCACCCAGGTGCCCTGACTTCCCTGTATTTTAAAATCTTGGTTCTGGTTTAGCTTATTTTGATAGTCGGTCTTAATGAGGCCTTAGCTAGAAAACACAGATGTGTAGATCCACACGGAAGCAGTGCATCATTGGATGCACTTACTTGAAATCATTTTTCAAAACTATCCATCAACTAGACCAATACTTTTGTGGAAATTTGGCCAGCATGCGTTCACGTTCCATTCTGCCTCACTTCCTTTTGCAAAACTCCCTTTTTCTTTTAACATCACAGGTAGAAACTGGAAAACCTAAGAGCTCCGGGGAAAGAACCGGCACCATCTCAGAACAAAGGGGGCTCAGGAAGCACTTCCGGCACAAGCCTGCCCACTCTAGAATTTCTCAGCTTTTTCTGCCCAAAATCCCCTCGGGTGGGCTCCAGTGGTGCACATCTGATCTCCTGGAACCCTGGGTCTTTGGGGCTGGCTGATGGGGTACCAGGGTGGGATGTTGTAGGTGTGGGGGGATGGGGGGATGCGTTGATGGAGGACTGGGGGCAGGAGCAGGCTGTGCCTCTGCACTGACAGCTGCAGGAGTTAAACACACCCGCACAGGCTGCAAAACCGGTCCCCCTTCTTTGTCCAGAAGAATGGGAAGCTAATGGGAGCAGGAAAGTCATAGGCAGAGTAGAGGTGGAGCCCCAGGGAAGCAGAGCAGAGGCAAGGTAAGAGGAAGGAGAGGGATCCTGTGTAGTTGGGTTCACTTAGGGAACATTACTGGTGGGGGATGGTAAGCTATCAACTCTTTTACAGAAAGGGAAGGAAATAGAGAAGAAAGAAAAGGAAAGGAGACAAAATGTAGAAGGAGGGACCGAAGAGCTGATCGGCGTCCAGCACCTGGGTGCCTTTGTAGGTGTTGTATTTTTAATTAATTGAAACACCTTCGGTGAAACATGTTAATCATCTGTAGTTTATAGCGAGCATACAGAATCAGTAGTACAAAACAAAGAATTGGTCCTTTACAGAATTCTGGTTTCTTTTCTTTTTAAGTTTATTTATTTATTTTGAGAGACAGAGAGAGAGACAGAGAGAATGTGCCATCCTCCCGAGGGACACAGAGAGCGGGACAGAGAATCCCAATCAGGCTTCCGTAGATCAGCAGCGCCCAGCCCCACTCAGGGCTCCATCTTCCAACCTGAGATCAAGACCTAAGCTGAAGTCAAGAGTCCGAAGCTTGGAAGCTTGACCGACTGAGCCACCAGGGGCCTCAAAATCCTGGTTTCTTATCTTTAAATGTTTTAGGCAGTAATCTTTCAAATTAAAGACATGTAGAAGACAGTTACGACTTCCACTACAAAGGTGATTAATATTCTCATAAACATATTATAATAAAAAATTCACAGAGGCTCAGAAACAGGAAGCAGGTAGCTGTTTAAAATTTATTTATTTAGTTTTGAGAAGGAGGGAAGCATGGGGGCGCTGAGAGACAGGCTGACAGAAGCTCCAAAGCAGACTTTGTGTTCACAGCAGACGGCCCCGGCCACAGTTGGGCTGGAACTTACAAACCCAACCGTAAGATCATGGCCTGAGCCAAAGTCACGTAACCGACTGAGCCAACCAGGTCCCCAGTAGCTGTACTGTGTAAACTTCCTGAACTCTTGTTCCTAAAATGATGAAAAACCACTGAAAGGCAAAGATGTTTAGTGCATGCTGATGAACTTGCCTTGCCTTTGGCTTTGTATACAATATGGGATCAGATATTTGCTTTTAAATTGTAGATTGTTTAGAGGTTTTTGATTATTTTACATAGAAATTACAAAATTAAATTTAAATGTTTCTGGAGAAACTAGAAACCACTACATTCTCAGCCTAAATATCACTGCTTTCTATTATTGCTGTTTATCTACATGCTTTAGACAGTCATCACTTAACACTGAAAATGTATGAGAAAAGGCATTCTGATTTTCACCAAAAAGATCAATACGAAGATTTGCGCAGTATAATCAAAACTCCACATTGGCTCAGAAACACAGACAAAAATAACGCCACTCTCTCTCTTTCTCTTTTTTTTTTTTTTACCTTTATTTATTTATTTATTTATTTATTTATTTATTTTTGAGCATGAGACAGAGATAGGGCATGAGCAGGGGAGGGGCAGAACAGAGAAAGAGAGACACACAGAATCGGAAGCAGGCTCCAGGCTCTGAGCTGTCAGCACAGAGCTGGACGTGGGGCTCGAACCCACAAACCACGAGATCATGATCTGAGTCGAAGCTGGATGCTTAACCAAGTAAGCCACCCAAGCTCCTCAAAAGTAATGTCACTCTTTAATCCCTTAAAATTTTGTTCCTAAAATGATGAGGCCCTCCTCAAAAATAAAGATGTTTAATTTCCACTGATAAGCCTATCTTGCCTTTGCGTGGAGTATGGGCTCCGAGGATTACCCGATCTGTTTAAATTCTAGATTTAGATTGTTAGAGTATTTAACGTATGCTGGATTCTCCACATGCGTGTGCATGCACAGAAAATTAGAAATCAGTGGACAGCCTAAAGCTTTGGGAATATTAAAAAAAAAAAAATCATAGGAGAGGAGAGAGGACACACTTCACACCAACCCCATTTTGATCCTTCGTGCCTGAAAGTCCCTGAGCAGTAGCTTACTACGGGCTGTGCTTTGAAAATGATGACTGCGGCATGTATGCTGTTAGTGTGATGGTCGTGGTCCGTGTGCCTTTAGGGTCATGGTCATGGAACATGTCACAAGAGCCCAGAAACTGTTGTGGACACCCGCTATGACCCTCCCCCCCGCTCCCCGCCAGCAGCCAGCCCTGCGGGACCATCACCCTCAGAGGTGCAGAGAAGCACATGCCACTCAACCTCGGCCTTCCCCAAGAGGAACGGGCCCCAGTCCCACCCCAGGAGAGCAGACCTCCACAGCCCAACCGTGGAGGCCAGCGCACAGGACAGGCGTACCCAGCCCCTGAATCGCCTCGCCCGAGAAGGGGTGCCCGCAGGCTCAGAGCTTCACTGACACCAGGCAGGGCACGAGCCGCACCCGCCATGATTCTGCCCTTGTCCGAGGAGAGGGGGCCCATGCTTGAAGGGCCACAGATGGATCCGTGAGCCTGGGGCAGAAATCTGGTAGTGGAGGAGGTAGGGACGAGAGGGGGAAATGAGAGCAGAAATAATGCCATGAGGAGCCTCATTCCTTGACTGTGAACGTCACGCTTTTACGAGGAAATAAAGAGCCCCTGACATTTGGGAACCCGGAGCAGGTGTGGTGGTCAAAGTGAGTCCTGAATTGGTGGGGGTCTGGGTTTGCCTAGACTGTGTTAGGGGGAGGAGCCGTGCAAGGAAAAGTCCAGCTGCTCTGGAATTTGACATTGAACCTGATAGAAAGCTGAGCCATTGAGCAGTTTTATCTAGTGAGGTCCTTACCTGTAAAGGTTGATTCGACCGAAATCCTTAATCAGAATAGCAGTGGGGAAGCTTACCATATTGAGAATAAATTGGGTGAAGCGTGTGCCCTTTTACTGAAATCGCAAAGTGGAGACAAAGCCCCGAGAGCCAGAGGGGTGGCTGGGCCTGGCCCAGCGAGCTCTCAACTTTTCTCCAGTCTTCTCAAGGGGCCTCCTATGAAGGGAATGCAGTGGATCCCCTGCCTCCACCTGGACTGCCCTGCCTTCTGGGGCAGGCACCCTGTGCATCTGCGGGAAGTTCTCTGATCCGCGTGGGGTCCGGGTGTAGAGGCTTCTTACTCTGCACTAACCAGCTGTGTAACTGACCACATCCAGACGTGCTTAAAAATGGCTGACACCTGCCGAGGTAAGTGCTTGAGGTTGTCTTCTTACACATTTTCTTGGGTTTCCAGTTCCCGCACCGTTCAAAGTTGACCTGTACCTAAGGGACACACACAACCAGTTAGGTACATTTCTAGGTGAGCGTACATCAGTGAATCCTACAACCTGATTCAGTCTCAGCCTGGTGTCCAAGGTGAGCACAGCATCATATGACACATGGGAGGGAGAAACTGAGATGCGGGGGGAGTGGCTCTAAATGGGACGTACGTTAAAAATGGTCCATTTCATTTTGATAACTTGCAGAAACAAATAAAATATCCTCTGCAATTCACCTTCTTTAAAATATGTTATTTTTATTTTTATTTTTATTTTTATTTATTTAAACTTTTTTTTTTTTACATTTATTTATTATTGAGAGACAGAGAGAGACAGAGCACGAATGGGGTAGGGGCAGAGAGAGAGGGAGACCCAGAATTGGAAGCAGGCTCCAGGCTCTGAGCTAGCTGTCAGCACAGAGCCTGATATGCAGGCCTTGAACCTGCGAACCGCAAGATCGTGACCTGAGCCGAAGTCAGTCGCTCAGCTGACTGAGCCACCCAGGTGCTCCAGAAACATGTTATTTTTAAAGGAAAGAAAATAAAATTTGTGCAGAGTTTCTTCTCTAACAATAGCACACATGGGAAACCTGTAATGCTGTGTATCGTCTTCCTTCCTTAAAGATATTTTTTATAAACAGAAGCCATAAACCATAACCTCTGGGATGTCAAATTTATCCTTATTCATATCCATGTGTGGTTCATACAGATGAAGAAGGCATTTATTTCATCCTGATGAGATCAGGCATTTTCAGGGTGATATGGCCGTAGACAGGCATTTATTTCATCCTGAAGCATGAGTTAAAGAACACACTGTCTGGAAAAATGATAAAGAGACATGGTCTTCACTTCATGAAACACTCTCCTGATCTAAAAATGTCACTGCCATTAAACTTCTAAGGACCCTGGGGCCCCCCTTCAGAACACAGCAGTCTTCTTGGACCTTGGGTGCCACTTGGGGTCACTCTCTCTGCACCTCTGACATCGTGGTGGTTTCAATTACTGAGAGGTCAAGACCCTTCCAGATATCCCAGAGTTGTCTTGTGCAGTGTTTGGTAAAGAAAGATTCCCACTCTGGTGGCATCCCAGAGGGTCAGTTTAGGAGAGAAGCTGGGAAATTGGACGCTGGCTTTTTGTGAAATTATTTGAATTTCAATCCTTCCGGAGATTAGAAACAAAGTCGGTGACATGAGTTCTGTATCCAAGTAGCTACTCTGGAATTATAACCATGAATACCAACAGGTGGAGTAGTTGCTACGTCCTGGTTGATTTTTAAAGCCAAGAACGTAGGAATGTTCTATTGCTATCGCTAATATTGGCCAAGAAAATATGGGCACGTGGGCAGTTGATGGCTATTTATTGAGATGATCTTGTCTCTACATTCTGAGGCAATCTGAGGCTACACATTAATTTGTGTCCCTGTCGCTCCTTAGACCAAGGCAATCATTCTGTGTCACGGCCACTTTGAACTGCCATCAAACTGGGCTCCCGAGATATTTGCTCTCTCCGTGGGATCACAGGTGACTTCAGATAATACTATAGCAAAAACTGTCTCAAAATACCTCCCAGCAATGCAGCGAAACAAAACCCCTTTATTCCCAAATGCCATGGCAATTGTCCCCAAACATGATCTCGTCCTTTTGGGTACATTGTTTAAAGAAATAAATAAAACAACAGGAAGCCTTGTTTTAAACTCGTGCTTTCACTTCTCATGTCAGATGCTATGCAAGGTCTTGCAAATCACTGTCACTTAGATAACATGTAACAAGAATGAAGGAGAATTTATGAGAGTGATGCAGAGAAACCAGAAGTCTTACTCTGAAATTTCCCTTCACGTGAAACAAACGCCAAAGGAGGATAGTGACTGTTCACTCCTGTCTTTACATCCCTCCCCACAACAGTGTTGAAATTAGTGTAAAAGCCTGTGGTAACTCAGGTGTGGCCCTCCATCATGGGTGAAGGCCCTCGATCCTGCGTCACAAGCCCACTGCCCTAACGTCAACATGGCCTCTTAATGTAACTCCTTTAGGTATTCTCTGGAAACCCGGGGAGGGGGGGGGCAGCACGGATTTCCCCCCCAGACTCCCTGAAGAGTGACTGAATACAATAACTAAAATGACTTCAGGGCTATTCTGATCCAAAACTTTGAAACACTTCATATTCTACTCTGTATCCCAAATGTCATGTGCAAGGTAGTCCATCAGTGGTTCTGCAAAGATATCCAATGACAACATTAAGACACTACAACAATAAAACATAGAGGCATTTCCATGATTAAATTTAAACTTTCAGTGTTCAGCCCCTCCTATTATCATGACTGTCACAGAGACATTGGAGTTTAAGACTTAAATCACCTTACAAGTCAATTTCTTTTTTTTTTTTTTTTAGTTTATTTCTTTTTGAGAGATGGGAGAAAGAGAGAGAGAGAAAGAGGGAGAGAAAGAGAGAGAGAGAGAGAGAGAGAGAGAGAGAGAGAGAGAGAGAAAGAATGCAGGAAAATGGGCAGGGGAGGGACAGAGAGAGAAGGACAGAGAGAATCCCAAGCAGGTTCCTCCTTCTCAGGGCAGAGCCCAACCCTGGACTAAAACTTACGAACTCCAAGATCATGACCTAAGCCAACACCACGAGTCTGGCACTTAACTGACTGAGCCACCCAGGCACCCCTAGAAGTCAGTTTATTTAGATTAGTTTCAGGAATTTTGTTTTTGCAAGCTACAATTCCAAAGAAATTAGATTCCAATTTCTAATTCTTCTCAGCCTGACACCCAGGCATATTGCTGCCTTGCTGAACGTTTAGGAAATTTGCTGTGGCGGCAGCCTTAATTGGTAGGTCTTGTTTGAGTCATGGTTTCCCCATGAAAAAACAAGTGTTTCCATTCCCTCTGCCACCAACCATCTGGGTGTGGTCCCAACATCTTAAATTTAGAGCCTCACAGTGATCTGTGCTCCCTGTCGCACCCAGACTTCAGCTGCTTTGTATTTTCAAAGGCACATATGTTGTTCTCCCCAATGATGCCTTAAAACCCAGTACAAGGAAAAATTATTTCTTCCCTCCAAATGCATGTTTGCCTTAGCTGCACCTGCTCACTGGTGTCTGTGTGGCTCACCAGTGTGTGTTGTGTTCCTTGCACAAGAGTGTGTGAGTGAAGGGGACTCACATTGCCCCTGTCATTTCAGTCAAGCTGTAGCAACCCGCCTTCCATGCCCCCACCATGGAAGTTCCCTAAAGTCCACCCTTTTGCTAAGATTCCATTCTTGTTTTCTTAAGCTGTGAGTAATCATACCTTTGTTGAGGACAAATAAATAGCCCTACCATCTCTTGGGTTAATTCAGGTCTTTAAGGAGTGGATTACAGGATGGGATTCGACATGCGAGAGATTTATTGGGAGAAACTTCAGTGAGGGTGAAATGCACTCAGGGCCACAGAGATATGATCTGAACCCTTGGAAATGGAGGCTGTCTTCTATGGATAGAATTAATTTTAAGGGAGAAGAGTAATGATCCAAGATTTGGCCCTTCAAGTTTACCACTTAAAGGTGGAGTAGATGAAGAGAACTCTAAACAGTAAGTAGGGAGCCTCCACACACACAAAAATATCCTATAACCAAGAGGGAGTGATGTCACAGAAGCCAAGAGAAATAGATTGTTAGCAGGGCCAGTTGCAATGCGGTGAAAACCAAAAAGCAACCATTGTAGAGCAATATTGAGACTATCTTGAAAAGAATAATTTTCAAGAAATAGGAAAGGCATACATTGGACTGTGGTCAGCTGAGGAGCAAATAGAGAATGTGAAAGTATGGAAGACCCTTGTAGATGACTATTTAGAGAAACTTAGCCATGAGGGGGTAGAGAAAATGGATCTGCAAAGAGATTGATGGCCAGGAGAGATGTGGGGCTTTGATTCATTTTGTTTATAGAGGACAATACTAGAACATGTTTACAAAGCTGTCAGGCTTAATCTGGAAAAGCGTGGAGACTGCTGATACAGGAAAGAGGGGACAGCAAGAGGAGTAATACAATGTTAAGAAGAGATAAGACCTGGGACTATTGGCTTCTGATAAAAGAAAGACCAGTTGGAGTGCCTGGGTGGCTCAGTTGGTTAAGTGGCTGACTTAGGCACAGGTCATGATCTCATAGTTCATGGGTTTGAGCCCCGTGTTGGGCTCTGTGCTAATAGCTCAAAGCCTGGAGTCTGCTTCTGATTCTGTGTCTCCCTCTCTCTCTGCTCCTCTGCTTCTCATGCTCTGTTTCTCTCAAAAATAATACCACATGGCAATAAGAAAGAATGAAATTTGGCCATTTGTGGCAATGTGTATGGACCTCAAGGGTGTCATGCTAAGTGAAATAAGTCAGGCAGAGAAGGACAGATATCATATGTTTTCACTCATAAGTCTAACACGAGAAGCTTAACAGAGGACTATGGGGAGGGGAAGGGGAAAAAATTAAGGAGAGAGAGGGAGGCAAATCATGAGAGACTCTTGAATACTGAAAACCAACTGAGGGCTGAAGGGGGAGGAGGAAAGGGGAAGGGGGGGTGATGGTCATGGAGGAGGGCACGCGGGGAAGAGCACTGGATGTTGTATGGAAACCAACTTGACAATAAACTATAAAAAATAATGTATGTAGTTCGAATAAACACAATAAAATAGCTAGTTCCCCAGGTAAATAAGTAAATAAATAAATATTAAAAAGTATGTTTAAAAAGAAAAGAAAAAACAGTTTATCAGTTGCCATGGGAGGAGAGAGGAAGAGGGTTGCAGATGTGGGCAGGTTTGTGGGTTGGGAGGGATCAGTAAGAAGTCTCCCATGTGGTGACCTCTACTCATTCTGTGAAGTATGAGGCAAGGTTACCCACCAGGGGTGTGAGGAAGGAAAATTTATGAAATTCCACCTGCAAGAGGGGAAACCAAGGAGACTAGATGAAGGTAGATGTACAAGGTAATTGTGCCCATATGAAATTTGAGATGAAGACATTCAAGGAATACCTAGCTGGCAGGTTGTGGACTTTTCTCTAGAAATATTTAGCTGATCCCAAGAAGGATGCAGATTTCAGTTGGAAATGTTCATGCAGGCTGGAGGATTGCCATTCAAGTACCAGGCAGGAAAAGAGAAGGAAGAGACTTGATAGAAGATGATGCATTTTTAATGATGACCCTAGGTTGTACAATGAAAGAGGGGAAGGCTAGGGGCACCTGGGTGGCTCAGTCAGTTAAGCATCCGACTTTGGCTCAGGTCATGATCTCATCATTGGTGGGTTTGAGCCCATGTTGGGCTCTGTGCTGACAGCTCAGAGCCTGGAGCCTACTTTGGATTCTGTGTTTCCCTCTCTGCCCCTCCCCTGTTAATGCTCTGTCTCCCTCTCTCTCAAAAAAAAAAAAAAAAACATTAAAAATTGAAAGAAAAAAAAGGAAGAGAAGGCCAAAGAGATGGTGAAAAGATGAAAAGGTTGAGTGAGCTAAAAATTACATTAAGATTCAGAATTTTCTCAGTGGAATGAATATCCTTGGCCAAAATTTGTTGGTGGTTAGAAAATTGTGGCTGGGGAGTGAAATGTCAGAATTAACAATTTTATTTTTTTACTGTTTATTTTTGAGGGGAGGAGGAGGAGAAGGGAGAGAGAGAGAGAGAGAGGGAGAGAGAGAGAGAGAGAGGCAGGCAGAGAGAGAGGAAGACAGAGAAGCAGACTCTGTTTTGTCAGTGCAAAGCCTGATGTGGGGCTTGAATCCATGAACTATGAGATCATAATTTGAGCCTAAGTTAGACACTCAGCAGACCAAGCTACCCAGGTGTCCCAGAATTAATCATTTGCTGATGGAAGACCCTGGGAGAGAGTGGCTGAAATGCCTTGTAAGAGAGGTCATGGGACATGAGGAGGCATGCAGCTTTAAGGTCAAGGTGTGAACAGCACATTCATGTGGGTCATGGGTGGTACATCTGTGTGGGTGTTGGAGTCCAAGGACTATGCAGGGATGTAAGCAGAAGTTATGATTTAGATGTAGGAATATAGAAGCCAGTGGTGCAGAAGCTACAACTTTTAATGAATGAAGGGGTCAGGAGGGCAGGGCTGGCAGCAATGAGAAGGAGGAAAGGCTGCTTAATGGCAGTAGTCTCACAGGAGCAGGGCTTGTGAAAGCTGGAGATGGATTCATGGTCTGAAGACAGCACACTGAAGCAAGGGGAGCCTAATGCCTTATCCTGGCCCTCAGGGATTGTGGGTGTGGGGAAAAACAATCCTCTGTTTTCTTCTGTCAGTCTGCTAGGACAAACCAGCACAGACTGGGTAGTTTATAAACAACATCAATTATTCTTCACAGTCTGGAGGCTGGAGAGCTGGGGTCAGGACACTGGCACAGATGGGGAAAGGCCCTCTGTTGAGTCACAGGCTTCAGGTTCTGCCTTCACATGGTAGAAGGGGTTAACTCTCCAAGAGCACTTTTATAAGGGCACCGAGCCCAGTCACCTCCCAAAGGTCCCACGTTCCTATACTGGCACTTGGGCTTGTCAACGTATGAACTTGGTGGGACACAAACACACAAACCATAGAATCCTCCATTTGAGAGGTGGGTCGTCAGTGGACAATGAGATTTCAGAATGAGGAATCTGGGAGGTTGACAAGTTATTACAAGAAGAAAAATGGTGGATGGTAATGTGGTACCTTGGAAGGAGTGTCTGGAACAGAAAAAAAAAAACCAACAAAAAAGTGTTAAAACTAAAGAAGTCTTTATTATGTATGAACTTTAGTTATTAATAATGTATCAATATTGGTTCAATAATTTTAACAAATACACACATGAATGTAAGATGTTAAAAATAGGGTAACAATGTGGATTATATGGAAACTGTGTATAATCTGTGCAATTTTTGTAAAATTGCAACTTTCTTGTGAACCCTAAAACTATTTTAAAATTAAAAGTTGAATTAACAGTATATAGCCCATAGAAACCTATTCAGTATTATTTTAGAACATGCAACTTGTAATGTGCAGACCAAACCAAGCACACAATCAGGTTAGAGACAAGAGCACTGCTAGGCAATGAACAACATTTTATTTTTTTAATTATTTTTAAAGTTTATTTATTTTGAGAGAGAGAAAGAGAGAGCGAGAGAGCGAACGAGCGCACAAGCTAGGGAGGGGCAGAGAGAGAGGCAAAGAGAGAGTGAGGAGAGAGAATCCCAAGCAGGCTCTGCACTGTCAGCACAGAGCCCAATGTGGGGCTCAAACCCTGAACCACAAGATTATGACTTGAGCAGAAATTGAGAGCTGAATGCTTAACCGACTGAGCCACCCAGGCACCCTAATGAACAATATTTTAAATTTTGTAAGTCTTGGGGCACCTGGCTGACTCAGTTGGTAGAGCATGTGGCTCTTGATCTTGGAGTTGTGAGTTCGAGCCCCATGTTGGCTGTAGAGATAATTTAAAAATAAAATCTTTAAAAATAAATAATTAAATAAACTTTGTAATTCTTACTTCTGCACATAGGATTGCACACACTCCCTTTTCTCCTCACTCTCTTCTGCCCCTAGACCACAGACCCTGATAGAAGCCTTGGGAAAGGAAGACTTTTCAACCATTCCTCTCACCACAAAATTCCAAAACCCTTTATAAAATTCAACCAGTTTTACATTGCTGGCAATATAAGATGACAGATGGCAATAGATGATGATAGATAGATAGATAGATAGATAGATAGATAGATAGATAGATAATATATAGATACATGATTGATGGATAGATAGGTAGAAGATTGATAGGTGGATGGATAGATATATAGGTAGGTAGATAGATAAATAGATAATAGATGGATAGATGATAGATTGCTAGATGGATAGATAGATAATAGATAGATAGAGACATAGACATATTGCTCTACTTTGATCAATAGCAATCTGAAACTACATACCAAAATTACAAATGCACATGGCCTTCAGTCAAATAACTTCAGCTCTGAAAATATTCTACAAGGATTCTTACATACATGTGAAGTGACATTTGTGCAGTATTATCTTCTATAGCATTGTCTGTAATGGCAAAATGTTTGAAACATAAATGTTCATCAACAAAGGATTAAGGAAGTGAACTCAACATTCAACAGAATACCATGAGCTATAAGAGAATTTTTCACCTTAAGGCACATGTCTGTGTGCATATATGTGCCTATCATGGGAACACATCACCCCAAACTAGTGTAAACTACTGAGTGAACCAATTCCTACAAGAGGAAGGAGGGGAAAAATGGAGTTATGCGGGAAAAAGCCATTAAAATTGTCACATTTCAAAATAAAATGGATGTGTTTCAATTCCAGATATATGGTAGCGTGAAAAATTCTTCTTTAAACAGTATTTCCAGTTGGATTAATGTAAGTAAGCATGGTAAATATGCTTGGACTGCCTATGGTGCCATCTCAATACTTAGTTTCTACTTTCTCTTTTCTTTGTTATGAAAAATGGCTTTAGTTCTTTGTTCCCTTCCTTGATAGTTAAGAAATGTCACATCTTTGTCAACTATTTGTGGGGATCTCTTTCAGCCAACTCTGAGTGACAAGGCAATAGGATGAGTCAGTGGCTTTTAAATCCTTCATGTAGATCAACAAAATGATTCAGAATATAGTGAAAAAATTTAGTTCTGGGAAAGCCAAAATCTCTGAAATAAGTAATTATATAAAAAGTAAATAAAGGGTTCGAACATAGTTTTAATGATCCTGGCAGAATTTGCAATAATCCTGGAGAGAATGTGGTCAGAAATTTCTATAAGGGTTAATGAAAAAAGGGAAAAGCAGGAAAATGATGAAAACATTAAAACACGAGCCCTTATGTATCTTCAGAAGTTATGTATATACATAAAGAATGTGTCACCAGCCAGTTCCCATGATGTGTAGGTAGGATATAAAAGACTCTCGTTATAATATCTTCCCTTAGTTTCATACTTGTTTTCTCAAGAAAGAATACGGTTTTAAGACTTGCTGTCCTAAAAAAATGAACAGAAATGCTATAAAAATAACCAGAATGAAGGAAAGTAAGCCAGTGAATTATACTTGGGAATAATGAAGTCTTATTCATTATTCCTCTCCTGTCAGCTAGAAGTCCTGTCGCAAGAAACGTCTTTGTGAAGGCAAACAGAGGGAAGTTGAGGTGGGTTAAAATAGAAAACAAACTGAAATGTCAGTATGGCTTTGACTGCAGTCATGCTGCGTGTCACCATGCTGAGTGTCCCGGCTGTGCATCCTGGGGCATGCTGTTGATGGTGGTGTCCCTGATTGACCAAAAAAAGTAGAGGTTGCAAAACACAGAGGCTCTGACTCACAGGGCTGGGAGAGGCTTCTGCTAGGAAGTAACACTTGAGATGCTTTGGAAAAGCACCAGACCTGGGGACTGAGATGAGCAGTAGACAAGGAAAGCCCTTTGCAAGCAGAAGCACAGTGTGTGTCAAAGCTGTAGGAAAGAGCAAGTCTGGATGTGTGGGGAAGGTTTTGGCTTTGATGTAACCGGGAATGAGGGTTAAACAAATAGAAAGGGGAGAGACTAGAGTTGTGTTATGTTAATATCCATAGGCGCAGGATCTTTTTTTAAAATATAATTTATTGTCAGGTTGGCTAACATACAGTATATGCAGTGGGCTCTTGGATTGGGGGGTAATTTTCTGAGCATTAAAACAGTATCTTATTCACATCGTCAAAAGAGTCAATAGGGTTGGATTAACAAGGTCACGAAAAGAGGAGTGAAACCAGTAAAAGGGCTACTATTACAAATAGAAGACATGGTAAAGGACAGAAGCAAGGCTGTGATGGTGAAAATAGGGAGGAAGAGGTAGTTTCGAGCAGTATGTAGGAGGTAAGAACATGGAGTTCTGAAAATAACGTTATCTTGCTATGCTTCACAGATGAAAGCATATTTGTTATTTTTATAAGATTGGGTCACACTAATCTCTTCGGTGACTTTGTGCAGACTTCTGGTGACCCTTGATTTCACAAGGACATTATTAGAAACTCTCTTGGGCTTTCTCTTTTAAGTTTATCCCCAGATCTTCAGTTCACCAATGGAAGCCATAGATCCTGGGGGAAATGTTCATTATTATGATAAAAAGCATCTGTTGTCCACACCTTATATCCTATGGCTCCTAAGAAGCATGAATTTTCAGGGAGCCAATTTCAGGAAGCCATCAGGGACCAAGACCCAGTGGGGTAACAGAAGCCCTCCAATGAGATTCTTGTTTGGAATCTATAAGAAGGGACAACTCATTAGAAGATATTCCTTCTGCACTCATGGTCCACATAGAATCCAGATCCATAACCCAACTCAGGAACCCATCAGGAGAAGCAGTGGCTGTCTGATTAGGAGGAGGATTATTGTAGTGATCACTTCTTCCAATGGTTTACCTTTCCTCATTAGCTTAAATCCACCAGCCAACCATCTCAGAAATTTCCAGGAAAAGAATGTAGCACCTCAGTGAGTGGATGTGGTTTTTATATATGCAGGCACAGATAGTTTTATTCTCTGTGATGGGACACAAGAGAATTTTTCAACATGAGTTTATTTCTTTGCATATGAGTGTTTTTGTGTTCTCAAAAATCTTTAGGCTTTCTTGGCTTTCTATTGTAACGGTATCATGACACTTGGGTCTGTAACACTGTTGGGTACAAGTAGAATCAGGTGTTCAGTCATCTAGATTAAAACTACAGTTCAGTATGCTAAATGATAGTATTCTCTTCCAGGCAGGAGTCATATGTGTCCATGGCAACCCCAGGAAAGAAAGATCTATGTTCATGGGAAGGATTTTTCTTGCTATATTTGAGAAAAGTCACTCATAGATTAAACATTTAGTTGTCTCTCTCCCACTCTGGGATCCGGAACTTTGAGTCAATAGGACAAATCCAGTGAAGTATGAGAGGCATAATTCAGTTCCCATTAAATATCATATTCATCATTCTTTGGCTTGTTTTTAGGTCTGAAGCAACCCACTCACAGAGCAACACTGGACAGGACAGCACATTTAAACTGTCTAGTAGTGAACAATCCTGATGATGAATGCAACTTTACCGTGAGGGTGAAGACAACAATGTTCAATTGAATTAGAATCTCAGGCAGACCATTTCCATCAATAATTAATATGTTGTTGGGTCAATAAGAGAGCTGGATTGTAATCAATATTACATCACAAGGCAGTAATTGCTGAGCACCTTAATACAATTTGGAAGACCAAAGTGGGTCGTAATATTTTATTTCCCAAAGCACTTAGGTCAGCATTTTTCTGAGAGATAAAATTGTTTTTATAAATGCTTAGTGATTTGCTGAGGACACAGAGAAAAACATGACAAAATGGGGAATGCATTTCTTGTTTCCTGGAATGTAGTTTTGTGCCTGGTCCACAGGGAATTTATTACTACTGACTCTATCAGCTTACGTCAGGCTGTCGGGAAGCAGAAAAGTATAGGGATAATTCTTAAACAGGGTGCTTGGTGCAGTAGATCAACATCACCTGAGAACAAGTTAGAAATGTTAATTCAGAGGCCACAATCCTAGACCTACTGACCAAGAAGTTCTGGAGTTGGGAGTCCCCAAACCTGTGTCTTGACAGGCTGTCCTGGTATTTGTGACAAATGTCCTGCTAACATTTGAGAACCAATGACTTAGAAGATAATGGAAACACCAGATGAGAAGGAAACCGAGGCTATGTGTAGCCAAGTTTGCTGTCACCACTCAGAATGACTGAGGTTTCCCAATAATGATTCTAAGAACCCAGGCTAAGGCTTACAGTCTAGAAGGGAAGGCAGATAAACACATAATACCAAATTTTACAGAGAAAATAATATGAGGTGTCAGGGCCCCCTTAAGATCACTGGGGAATTAAATTGTGGGTAAGTCAAGGAGTTGACATTTAGTTAAGACAGGTGTTAGCCAGGGCAAGTGTAGAGGGGAAACGACGCAGGTAAAGGCAGTTGCATTTAAGGAAAAAGGTCCTGGAAAAAAATACTGGGAGCTTTAAGAAACAGAATAAGAAAGCCAAGTTTGGATTCAGGAGCAAGACATGACCAGTGAGACTTGAAGTTGACCTATGGATACCAGGTTAGCAGGGAAGGTCAGACCCCAAGATTTCTGTCACTGAGAATGCAAATAATAATAAAGATGGAGATGGGTTAGATGTTTTGTTTTGTTTTTTTGTTTGCTTTTTTCATGTGATTTTGGTTACTGCTTAGAATATAGGCAGTGGAACAAAGATGGAGTAGAAAGAACAGTTAGGGGGCAATGACATTAATCCAGGTGATAAGGGTTCGAATCAACTGATGGTGCTTGAATAAGCTTAACACATTTAAAAAAATACACAGGAAGTAAAATCAATATGACTCAATGATTAATGGGATTTGTGAAGAAGATGGGGCTGTAAAGAGCAATTCTGAATTTTCTGGCATTAGACACCAGATGGATGGTGGGTCCATCAATCTTTGTAAACATGTGATTATAGAGACTTAGTTCAGTGAGGTACAAACACAGAACAGATTTTGTTCAAATAACTACCACCAATTTTCCCTTCTGAAATCTGATTCTCATCTCACGTCTACTCACCTCTCATTTTAGACATCAGAGAGAAGAAAGTTCTCAATCAATAGGTAACAGTGTCCTAATAATTACTCACATCAACTTTATTCTACATCAGGTCCAGTTATTAAATCTTATATTTATTTTGGTTGATTATTTCATTACATTTTAGGACCACTACTCTCTCTCGCTACCTTCTGTGCAATGAGGCCTGGGATGGTGTCCACATGGATCTACCTGCATCCAGGTGGGACAGGAGGCTAGTGGGGGTCTCCCTCGATTGATGATTGATTACAATCCTAGAACAAGTGAAGCTAATTAGGCTACTCACATGTTCACGGCCACATGGGGCTGTACAATAAGGACGTCTGACATGGCCTCCCTCTTGGTTTAAGTGGTCCCTTCATAGTCTCTGATCTTTGCTTTCTGATTTCAAAATATGGTGGAAGCCCAGAGGGGGGGGGGGGCTGTAGCTTGCTGTCTCCCAGCTCCCATCTTCTGCAGAAAGCCTTACCCAATGATTGGTTATGAGCCCCCACATTCACATGGAGTAGGTATTCTGCAACTACCTGCCTTTCTTTCCTGTGAAGTTTATTTTCACATGAAAAAAAGTTGGGGGGCGGTGCATGGGTGGTTCAGTTGGTTGCGCATCCAACTCTTGATTCTAGCTCAGGTCATGATGCCAGGGTTATGGGATAGAGTCCTGCACTCGGTGTGGAGCCTGCTTAAGATTCTCTTTCTCTCCCTCTGTTCCCTCCCCTGCTTGAGCTCCCTCTCTCACTCTGTGCCTCAAATAAAAATAAAATCAAGTAAAGTTTATATTCACACAAATAGAAATGTTTTCACAGAAGTAGGTTATCAATTACAAGACACCTATGATGAGAGAGAGATTTATTCTTGGGAAAATTGTGAAGTCATCAACAAGGGTATTGCCCACAGTCACTGCATTCATGAACACTGAGCATTCTGAAGCTTTAGACCACAAATATCCTGTCCTCATACATAACCGATTCCTCAAGCTTCCTTGTAGGGACAAGAAATATGAGAATTAACCAGTTGCTATACATAAGGAAGAAAGACACATTTTAAATGAAATGTGGGCAAAAGAGAATGCCTGAGACTTGTCAAGAATTTTTCTTCTTTTTGAAAAATTACAAAGCGAGACTATATCCTACAAAATATCAAAACATAGTCCAAAATTACAGTAACTAAACTATGTTAACTCAGAAAAAGGAGTCATAGAGAAGGACAGAAGAGAATTCAGCAGCAGAGCCACATAAAATATGTTTAAAATTACATGAAAAGATAGCATTTCAAATCAGTAGTGAAAGTATGAAAAACCTTCCAATCTGGTAAACAAAAAGGTATATATATATGCCTGCTATACATCAAGAATCAAAGTAAATGTATATGGATTAATAATACAAATAAAATAAATGCATTGGAAAAGAATATAGAAGTTCACTTTCTAGTCGGAGTTAGAATTGTTTTATTAAGACCTAAACCCTAAAACTCCCAACAAATTAAAAGTGGATTTATATCCATTTTTAAAATATTTCTTTTAGTAAAAAGAAATATAAAGGACTGGCAAAGTTGGCTTAGGAAAGTTATACTTATCCAGACATTATGGCTTAGAAACCATACACAAATTATGGATGGTTATGGCCTGCCATATAATCCTCTGTGTGGCAAAATATACCATAAAACAATTAAAAAAACAGTGGTGAACTATAACATATAAAAAGTTATTGTGAATAAATAAGAAAAGATAACAGAAAAAATATGAAGCATTTGCAATGGTTAATATGTAAAATTAGGAAAATGTAAATTGAATAATGGCATGTGATTTTCCTTTCAGATTGGCAGAGATTGTTCATGCCAAGTGTGTTGTTGAGAATATGGTGTACATGACAATATTGTGTTCCATTTGTGGAATTCCGAGTTAGTATAGATTTAGAAAGATTTTTTTTAATGTTTATTTATTTTTAAGAGGAAGAGAGAGAGACAGAGAGAGAGCATGAGCAGAGGAGGGGCAGAGAGAGAGAGAGAGAGGGAGACAAAGAATCCAAAGCAGGTTCTAGGCACTGATCTGTCAGCACAGAGCCCATTGTGGGGCTGGAACTCAGTAGCCATGAGATCAAGACCCGAGCTGAAGTCAGACACGTTAACTGACTGAGCCACCCAGGTGCCCCAAAGTTAGTATAAATTTTTTTAACAAGGTACCCTGTCAGTATCCATTAAATATAAATGCACATCCCTCCCAGGGACATGTTCACATGTGTGCTGAAAGGACAAATGCAAGGATAGGCAAGGAAGTGTCACTTGTAAGAGCAGAAAAGTTGGAAACAACCTAAGTATTCATTAATGAGGGAATATTAAAATAAACAAGGGCAGTGATTAGAAAGAAAAAGAATAAACCCATATATTTTGATATTAAAATGATTCCAAGAAATATTTTCAGTATTAAATGCATGGCAAGAAAAAATGTACACAGTGATTCCATTAATGTCATGAGCAGGCCAAGTATATCTGCATATGTGCATTCAGGCATGTATAAGTTCTTCCTAAGTCCCCATCTGGAAAACACTCATCAAGCTTAAGACTGTGGCTCGCTCAGGAGAAAATAATTGTATGGACATCAGGGAAAAGGGGAAATTTTGCATGTTAGTGTATGCTTTCCATATTATCATAACATAAAAATAAATTTTAAAAAATAGAAAGAAGCTTCTACAAAGAAAGCCACCAACAAAAGGAAAAGATGAACTCCTGAATGGGAGAAAATGTTTGTAAATCATATGTCTTTGATAAGGGGTTAATTTCCAAAATATATAAAGAACTCATACAACTCAACAGCAAAAAAACAAAATAAAAAACAAACAATTCATTAAAAATATGGGCCAAGAGCACATTGTGTACTCTGTATTTAGCTAACTTGACAATAATTTATATTTAAAAATAATAAAAGCATTATTAGCACATTAAAAATATGGGCAGATCATCTAAGATTTAAACAGACATTTTTCTTTTTCTTTTAAATTTTTTAACATTTATTTATTTTAGAGAGACAGAGAGCCACAACACGAGCAGGGGAGGGGCAGAGAAAGAGAGACACAAAGAATCAGAAACAGGCTTCAGGCTCTGAGCTGTCAGGACAGAGCCCAATGCGGGGCTTGAACTCACGAACTGTGAGATCATGACCTGAGCCAAAGTCTGACACTCAATCGAGCCACCCAGGCATCCCAGTAAACAGACATTTTTCTAAAGAAGACATACAGATGGCCAGCAGGTTCATGAAAAGATGTTCAACATCACTAGTTATCAGGGAATTGCATGTCAAAACAGATTGCAGTGAGGTACCAGCTCGCACCTATTAGAATGGCTATTATCAAAAAGATAAGAACTAACAAGTGTTGCTAACGATGTGGAGCAAACCCTCCGGCACTACTGATGGGAATGTCACTTGGTGCAGCCACTACAAAAAACAGTACAGAGGTTCCTCAAAAAATTGAAAACAGAGCTACCCTGGGATCCCGCAATTCCATTCCTCGCTATACACCTAAAGAAAATGAGTACATTAATTCAATAAGCTATATTTACCCCAATACTGCTCACTGCAGCATTATTTCAATAGTTAAGCTATGAAAACAACCTAAGTGTTCATAGATGGACAAACAAATAAAGAAAATGTGATAAATGCCTCTTCTTTTCCTCCTCCTGCTCCTCCTCTGTCTAGAATATCATTCAGCCATAAAAAATACTGAAATCTTTTCTGTTTGGGACAGCATGGAAGGACCTCAAGGGTATTATGCTAAATGGAAAAATAAAAGCTCATAGATACAGAGAACAGACTGGTAGATGCCACAGGTTGGGAGTTAGAGACGGGTGAGATGCATAAAGGAAGTCAGAACATACAAACTTCCAGTAGTAAACTAAACAAGTCATGGGCATGTGCCGAACAGCATGTTGATGAGCGTTGACAACAGTGTATTGCAAACTGGATGTCACTAAGAGGAATCTTGGAAGTTCTCATCGTAAGAAAACAATTGTGTAACTAACATACAGTGACTGATAGTAACCATCACCTTGCAGTGTGCACAAAAACCGGATCGTTATGCTGTGCACGTGAAACCAATACACTGTCCTATGTCAATAATACCTCAATAAAAAAACAGAAAAATAGACAAGCCTCATTCATATTAGAATGGTTATAGTAAATCTTCCCTTTTCAGTAAAATGAGCATTGTTCTCCATTTTTCTTGATTCCTACCAAGTTTATAACCTAGGGTCTTTCTTCAGCATCCGCTCAGTGATTATGTGAAGGATCTATGATCACTAAAAATAACTTCTGAAGTCATTTATCCACCTTCATGAGATTCAGTTAATCTTTCATTCTCTAAATAAGTAGAGATTGTCATGGTGTAACTAAACCATCATAATCTGTTTCCACTATATTTCGCAGCTGCCTTAGAGAAATACAGAGAAGTTGAGAGGATTTTTATATTTCTGTCACAAGCATTCTTAAAGAATGCTTAAAGTATTAAGCACTAACCACATTAGTATCACATCTAACCACTAATTGATCAGTGTGAGGAGGGCCAGTTGGGGAGAGTTGATTCAGTCAGGAATTACATTGTGTTCAAATAGATGATTGAGTCTAGCAACATTTAGTTTGCATCTGTGTAGTAGATGAAAGTCATTACTTACTACTGGAAGCATCTGACTTTTTACTGAAGACTCTGAAGACGCTGATATTAAAGTGGCAGCATCAATATTGTGGGGTGATTTTCTACTTTTGAGGCCACCACATTAGCAACAGTGTCACTTTTTCTTCACATAAAAGAAAACCTGAAATCAAAATCGAGTTAACTACTTTAGAGAGCCAATCATGTGACCTAAATACAAAGTCGTAGTAGGAAGAGTGGTGTACAAAACCAGCCATCAACAACTACACATTCTTGATTTTGGACATACCTTTCTCTGTTTGTTTGTTTGTTTTGAGAGAGAGAGTGAGTGCAGTCGGGGGAGGGCAGAGAGATTGAGAGAGAATCCCAAGCAGGCTCCATTCTGTCAGCAAAGAACCCCACTCCACTGATGCCATTTCACAAACCATGAGATCATAACCTGAGCCAAAGTCAAGAGTCAGGTGCTTAACCGACTGAGCCACCCAGGTGCCCCTGGACACATTCTTCTTGAAATAACTTACAGACATTGGAGTGGTAGATTTATGTCTTCTTGGTTTCATATGGTCAGGTATATCACTCCAATCTCCTGTGGTGGATGGAAAAATGTTTCATGCATTTCCATGGTCACTATCAGTTTTCTGAAGATATGGAAATTTCAAGGGGCACCTGGGTGGCTCAGTCGGTTAAGTGTCTGACTTTGGCTCAGGTCATGATGACACGGTTTTGTGGGCTTGAGCCCCACATTGCACTCTGTGTTGACAGCTCAGAGCCTGGAGCCTGTTTCAGATTGTGTGTCTCCCTCTCTCTTTCTTCCTTTCCCCCCTGTCAAAAATAAATAAGCATTAAATTCTTTTTAAAGATATAGAAATTCAATACTGAATAGCTTACTTGAGCATGCACTTTTAACTTTTAAGCTTTTTAGTAGCAGAGGAGTTTATTGCAAAATAGGAGTGTTATCAAAGAATAAGAGCAAATAAACCCTAAATCTGCTCTAACAAGGGTGTTAAGATTACTGTCCACCACCTTTTGGGTGTACTTAGTGAAGTGAAGTCAGTTTCTTTGAGTCTGGGGTTGTTGAACACTGATGAGAGAAGCCAAGGGTCCGTGATAGAAGGTCAGCTCAGTTCTCTCCTCAGTCACCACCCAGACCATCAACTGCACCTTCTCACTATCAGTACCAAGGTGGGGCTGCGGGGTAGAATACTTTATAATCACTTAGGATGGTTTGAGGCTCTGGAGGGCAAACATTGAAACTAATATTTATTTATTTAGTTAGTTCATTAGTTACTTAGTTAGTTAGCATTTTCTACTATGGATAACACATAGTAAACACACATCCTCATTGACGTAACCCATTCAGGAGGGAATGGTCCTGTCCCTGCCAACAGCAAAAAGAGACTTTTGTTTCAGATAGGACAAGGGGTAATGACAGAAAGGGGAGACCTCCCTGCCTTGACCAGAATAGAAACAGAATAGGGGTGCCTGGGTGGCTCAGCCAGTTAAGTGTCCGACTTCGGCTCAGGTCATGATCTCACGGTTGGTGGGTTCAAGCCCTGCATTGGGCTCTGTGCTGACAGCTCAGAGCCTGGAGCCTATCTTCAGATTCTGTATCTCCCTCTCTCTCTCTCTCTCTGACTCTCCTCTGCTTGTGCTGTCTCTGTCTCTAAAAAATAAATAAACATAAACAAAGAATAGAAACAGACTATTTCAATGGCCTTAAAAATTATTTTCAACATAACTTAGTCACACAGCTTGAGCGAATTATTCTGGAGTACAAAGAAATTTTAGACCAAAAAAACTCCAAAAAGGGATGTCATTGAAAAGTCATTTGTAAAAGGTCTTGCATCAGTATGATCAGGTACATTTGTACCTTTGTGCCATCAAGTTAGATTTTATCCTCAAAGAGAACTCGAAATCCACGTACTGCTGAATCTAATTCTATTCAACGGGGACCTTGTGCCTGAGTAAATGTGTATGAGGGAGCTCTGACTGAAGCCTGCCTCAGTGTCGTGCTCACATTTTCTATCCCCAAGCTATAGCCAGAATCCAAAGTTTCAATTCGAGTCTTTGTCTCTTTCGTCCTTAAGGTAGATGTAGAAAGAGATGCTGGAATTCAAAGACTTCATTCAATTTTTTTTCCCCGAAGAGGCTGAGAACTACTTCTAATCTGAAAAGAACCCCGTGTGAGGTCAGACACAGAGCACAATTTAAATTTTTTTGAGGACTTAAACCTCATGAAAAGTCTCACTTTTTTCATATTTTACCTCTGTGTGAATGGCATATTTATTTGCCGAACCTCTTAAAACTGAATAATAGTCCATTAGTTAATGTAAAAAAGTCTTCGGATCCAGCAATAGTTTATAACTCAAGAACTTTCAACATATTTTGGACTCATTGAAAGTTAATCAGGAGTAAAAAAGATATGCCTACTTAGTAAAGTTAGCCTTGTTGAAGTTGGGGGAGTTAAGGTAGAGATAATTCCATACAAGAGAAAGAATGCAGAAACATTCCTATATTGCTAAAGGTGCATTTGATGGAAATTAACCAAAAACTCGGTTTTCCATCCCAAGCTAATATCTACTAAGTACTGCATTTTCTATGTTCCAAAGTGGTTCTGAGTGGTTTACATATATTATCTCATTTATTTTCAGAACAATAATATAAATTAGATGTGTTTCCCCTTTCTACAAACGGGGATACTGTGCTTTAAGAGGATAAGTATCTTGCCTGAGTTAATACCTCTGGTAGATGATCTACAATACAGTGCTGTCCTTGGCCTGTATCACTTAGTTTCTTGTTTTGTTTTGGCTTGTTTTCTTCAATCAGTAACTCCAAAACGTGGACTTGTCATAATAACACAGGAAGAAAAGGCAGATTTCCAGAGCTAAAAAATTGAACATTCACATTCAGTTTTAGTAGGAAAAACAGCCATTAGATTTTAAGGGATCCAATGTCACTACCAAGGTCATTCCTCATATAGCTAGATAAAAATTTCATTTTTAGTCCCAATGGTAAGACCATCCCATTTTGGCCCCCAAAATGAAACCATTCAAGAAAATGGAGCCTCCTTAGTCTAATTCCAAGAGACACATCTCTTATTCTCAAATACGCCTCCCCACATAAGAATTTTTTAAAAAAATCTAATGAACTTTAAATATTTGACCTCTGTATTGTATCAGTGAGTAGGATTTTATTTTCCATGCGTCTAATAAGAGAGAGAGAGAGAGAGAGAGAGAGAGAGAACATGCTGAGAGATTATGAAGATGTAACAAGTCCCAGTCTGCACAGGGTTTATGATGCTGTAAAGGCATGGACAGGCATTCTGCTGTCCACTGAGGATGTGTCTGACTAGTGCGCATGACTTAGTCCCTCACAGCCTGATGTCTTTGGGCAACACAGAGAGACAGCTCACTCACCAGAAGGTTAACCCAACTAGCTCTCCTCCAAGTGACACGCTAGACACTAAAAGCTGCTGGGATTACTGTATACTGTATGCACAATAGGACTAACTCTGATAGTATGAGAACATATCCCCGATTATTTCATCTTTCAAGGTTGAGAAGCAGATGGAGCCCCCACATTCCCCATTTAAAGACAAGGAAGCTGAGGCTCACAGAGGTGAAGGTACTTGCTTACGGCACACTATTCTGTCCCAGACCCAGAAACACCATCTGGAACAGAGGCCTCTGGGCTTGGGAAGACCTTTTGTTAACCGTTCTGTGTGACTTTCCAAATAGTTGCCCTTTTAGGGTCATTCTTGTCTCCTTGTGTTCTCATGGGTTTCTTGTGTTGGGGCAAAGATTGTTGAGATCATTATTAAATCTAGGGTGGGCCTTGAATATGAATGTTTTGTAATCCCAACTGATGACTAATTTGCCTCCATGGAGGACAAAGACTAAATCTTACTCTTCTTTCATTGTTCTGGGCTCTTAATGACATAAGATCTGTCTTGCCCATGGTAGACCCTTTCTACTTACTGAATAATAATCAATATCATCTTCATAATGAGTATCATGACAATGTTGTCTTATTCATTGACTATGTAAAGGCCTGGGGAAAGGCTCACTACTTTGAGCCTTGATTTCCTCATATTTAAAATGGGGCTGGCACAACTCCCTTGTAAAGTCTCCATGAGACCTACAATAATATGTGTGAACCACCAATGTCCTCTCCAGCACATGGGAGGTAATTGATAAAAAAGGGGCAGCCATTATCACAGCACCTTGGTGACTATTTTATAATCATCATTGTATCTCCCATCAATATATATCTTCTGTTCTCTATGGAACTTCACACACACACAAATAGAAATATAATCAATATTTAATAATGGAGCTTTATAAATGCATGTTAGTTGATTAATTGTCAGGGAATGGAGGCAGAAAAGAAAAATCACCAGTGGAGCTTTGGGTAGAAGCAGCCCTCTCTAATCCACCTCCTAACCTTCTGTCCATCCCAGCTTGACAGTCCTACCTCCTTCCCACATGATTGATCATGGACTTCCCGGCCTGAGGGCTGTCCAAAAGCAATCACAGAATCTTGTACCCCAGAGATTGCCTCAGCTCTCAGATCCCAGAGATGTGAGAAAACCCTGAAGAAATACATTTCAATTACCATGCAAAACAATACAAGACCACATGAAAACTATACCTACACTCATCATCCTGGAAGGGGACTACAGACTCAGGATTTGTATTTTATAAGACACTCAGAAAGTTCCTGCTCACTTGGGGTACAGAAGGACATCTTCTGAGACATCACCTGCCCTTGTGCCACGGTTTTGGGGGCAGGTCCAGAGGTGAGTACTCTAGAGGAGCTGGTAGTTGAGGTTGGCTCCTCCATTTTTGTTTCACATGGTTTCCATTTAAAAGCATCAAAATGCAGGTGGAAAGCTTCCCAAGGTCCTGTTAAGGAATAAGATGATAACCATGTGATTTAATAAAATAAAAAAAATAATCTTTGCTGGTTGTCACTAACAGTGACATTCTCTAACTTGCTTCACTTCCTTGACTTCCAAATAGTTTTTCCTCATTGAAATCTATATTGCATTATTAAGGTTAGATGTTTTGTTTGATAAGGTTTTCGTTTTACCTTTAGGGTCCTGGAAAGGTAATCACTTCTTGGCCTTTTGGCTAAGATCAAGTATAGGGTCCTAGAAAGGTCATATGCCATAGTAATTATTTCCTGATATTCTGCCTTTGATAGTTTCTTCATCTTGTCATAAGAAAGAAATATTACTTTTGATTGTAAATAGATAAATATAAATATCCAAGTCTATTTAGAGAGGTGTTATGTCCCAAATATGTTCAGGACAAACATCAAATACATTTGATCTTTTAATTTCATATCTAGAGAACCTTCACAAAGTCTGAAACTCAGCGAACACCTCGCTGATAGTCCTAAGAGCTTAAACATGGAAACTTCCTCAGAAAATGGTCATACTTCAAGACTATCCCTCGGGGCTGGAGACTCTCAGTCATGTTCCTCTTTATGGGACAAAGGTGCATAAACTTTGATTAGTGTGAACATTGACAACAGTGCCAGGAGTTGACAGTATCAACAGTCAGCCCAGAGGGCACAGAAGAAAGCAGACCACTGGCCCCATGAGCCCACCCGGCCAGGCCTCAGATCTTGCCTACCCTGAGCACATGCCTGGGGGATGGCTTCAGAGGGATGCAGAAGATATGAAATTTCACAGTCTAGGAAGTATATACATGGAAACAGGCTAAGCTAAATCCAGCCAGTAAATTTGCATTGGAATCATTTACTGTCCTGACTGGGAAAATCCAAACCAGAAGAAGGTGGAGGTGGAGAGGGATGGCACGGAGCCCCCAACTTCTGATCCAAAAGGCTGGAATCAAGGCCTGGTTAATGAGTCAGGATGAGGGGCACCTGGGTGGTTCAGTCGGTTGAGTGTCCAACTTTGGCTCAGGTTATGATCTCAAGGTTTGTGGGTTCGAGCCCCACATTGGGCTCTATGGTGCCAGCTAGCTCAGAGCCTGGAGCCTGTGTCTCCCTCTCTCTCTGACCCTCCCCTGCTCACTTTGTCTCTCTCTCTCTCTCTCTCTCAAAAATAAATTAAAAGCATTAAATTTTTTTTCTACTTTTTTAAATAATAGTTTATTGTCAAATTGGTTTCCATATAACACCCAGTGCTTCTCCCCACAAGTGCCCCCCACCATGACCATCATCCCCTTTCCTCCCTCCTCCTCCCCCTTCAGTCCACGGTTCATTTTCAGTATTCAGTAGTCTTTCATGATTTGTGTCCGTCCCTCTCCCCAGCTCTCTTGAGTCAGGACGAGTTTTGGAGGATCACAGAAATCAAGACTCTATGCCTTGGAAGCTGGGAGGTAAGTGAATCCCAGATATGCACCCAGTCCCTAGGTGCCTTCGCCAACACGCCATGGGAGGGAAACTGGCTGTAATCACCACAGCTCATGGGTCAGGTAGCTCTTGTGTGTGTGTGAGGGGGTTAGTGCTGGTTCTCTCCTGCTCTTAAAGAGGCTGCAACATCTGGGCAGGAAAGCACTCCTACTGGTGCCGCTGTGAGTGTTGGTTTGCTCTTAATTCCCAAGCAGATGCACTTGCTTTCTTCTTATCAGGTGTCTGCCTCCAACCAAACTGGTCTTTTGGGGCCCAGTTTCTGTCACCAAAACCACATTGAATGACCACTGCCGTAACAAAGGCACATCATGCTGATTGGAAAACCCGAGATGACCATGCAAGGGTACAGGACTTGGTGAGGTCTCTATGGAACATGACAGCTTCACAGGCTTCCCCCAAAGTGACCTGGCCCAGAGAAAGTATTTCAACCTAATACCTTCTCAAGGTTTGGAGAGAAACCTGAGTGACACTCTAGTCACTTACAAAGGGGCTAAGGGTGGTGCTATTATTAGCACCATAGGTTTTCCTAGAATACCCCCTTCTGCTATATGTAAATAACCACAGTGTGACCTAGAAGGTTGCTCAGGGAGCATAACTGGTTAGAAGGGAGGACTCTGCAAGTTTCATGAGGGATATTTCCATCAGTCCATAAAAGCATTAGAGAGAGTTATCTGTCCAGACCAAGCCAGTAACATTGCCCTAGAACCAAAGCACCCTTTCCCTTTCCCTGGACAAAACTGGGCAAACTCACAAATTCTTCAGCACTGTCTCTCTTATGTCCTAGAGTCTATTACATTTTCCCCATTCTGACTTTTTGATAACAGAGCATTATTCCGATGTATCATGCTACTGAGAATGTTACAGTCTTGTTTTGTTGTTCTGATGGTCTTGTCCTTCTTATTGTAGACTTCCCAGCCCTGTTGGCAGCAGGGTGAAAAACATCTCCCCTGGAAAGTGTCTTCTACCTCAATCGACTGTCTGCACTGAGCGTACATTTCTACTTGTTTCCGCTTTGGAGGTGAACTTGACGCTTCACACAGAAATCTGCAAGCTCCAGAAGCATCTTTGAAAGCCCCAGCTATGCAAATTTCTTCATGAAATTATTTCTGCAGTTAAGATGGTGTCACAGTGCATTGACAAGTAAGTCATCACTGTGCTGTCGAGGCCAACATTGATTTTCACTTCATCAGAAGATTATGCCCTGACTGCCTTTCTTAGGATCATTAGTACTGCCCCCCTTTTGCTTTCTGCCTACTTGTGATGCTGTCACCTGTTTTTCATTTAAATGAGGCAGAGATTCGGGCACCTGGGTGGCTCTGTAGGTTAAGCTTTCAACTTTGGCTAAGGTCATGCATGGTTCGTGAGTTCAAGCCCTGCATCAGGCTCTATCCTGACACCTCAGGGCCTGGAACCTGCTTTAGACTCTGTGTCTCCCTCTCCTTCTGCCCCTTCCCTACTCATTCTTTATTTCTCTCTGTTTCAGAAAAAATAAATATACATTAAAAACATTAAAGAGGCAGGGATTAATTCTGAAATACTGAAGCAAACAGAATGCCCTGCTGACCATCACACAGAGATTGACTAGAGCCCCACTGGGGAGGGTGCATGGGGTACGCTCACACACACACACACACACACACACACACACACACACGAACCCATCAATCACTGGTCCATTCAGTTGGTGCTTGGAGTATCTCCATAAGAAACTCTGAAAGCAAGAATATGAGACACCATGACAGAGAGGCACATACTTTTCAGAATTGACTCTTCTAGAAAGAATTGCTATTCTCTGCTTTACTCTAAACATAAATTAGCTTTTAAATTAGCTTAAGGAAGATTTCTGGGATATTCGTATTTCTTACATCCTTGATCTTGGGGGGAGAACACTAAGCACTTGGAGGTCAAAATAAAATAATCTTGTTCTACGAGATAATAATAGTACTCTGCATAATCCCTACTACAAATGAAGGCTAAATGGGAGGTGTCATGCAGTCTGAGAGTCAAAGGAGACTGTTCACAGAATTCCAAAATGAGGACAATATCCCCACCCAGTTCCATTAACATTGGACTGGGTGACCCGCGGTGGGTCTGCACCATAGAACTTATATCACGGAGGAGCTGAGGTGAACTTGTGCTCTCCCTGGACAAACCCATTCTCCAGGCAGAAAATGACAGACCCAAGGCCAGTGTGCCTAGTGAGCCCCAAACTGACCAGTCAGAGGAACCTCTCACCTCTAGCAAAGCTGGGTCATGGATACACTCCTTGGACTGCATTCACTGGAAGTGACCGCCAGGAGGCGGAAGCAGTCTGTCTCTGACAATCTAGATATAGGGACATACAATTCACTCAATGTTCCTTTAGACACCTGAGTTTTAACACGTTAGCAAACAGTGAGATTCCCACTGTATTGGAAAAATTAGGGGAGAAGTTGTCATATTGCTTGTCATATGACCTAACGAAGTGTGAAATAATGAAGGGATGATATGAAAAACTTCTTTTTGATAAAATATGGGTTGAGAGTAGTCAAAAGAAGGGATGGCATGTCCTTGTTAAAATCTGAAACGTATATTCCGGGGCCAGAATAGAGAGGTAGTTTTGTCTGTGAAGAGCATATGGAAGTAGAAACAGACTAGCAAATGTATCCGAAGGAAAGCACCAACATTGGCCTTACTTGGGGGAAAATCTGGGCACATATTACTGTCTTGAAAACGGCTAGAGTGGACTTGTCTTTGAGGGACCGAGGGAGCAGGCTGCCCATGTATGAGAGCTGATGGCTTGAGAGGGTCTCACCTTGACCTGCTGGCAGCAGCTGGCTTTCTCTGGACCTGAGCCGTCTCCTTAGTGCACTGACACTAAGCAGATTCCTGCTCCTGCTCGTCTGGGGAAAAACCTCCCTTCTCACCGTCATTGATCCCAGGTGTCCCTCTGTGTGGGAGGAGCTTAGAGGCAACTGTCTGGGTATGAAGAGGTGATTTAGGGCTCCCATCTTGAAATGTTTTTTGGTGCCCCCCTCCCCCCAACATTGTTGGTTTGTTTAGCTTGGTATTTTTTTAATTAAAAAAATATTTATTTATTTTAAGAGAGAAAGAGAGAGAATCCCAATCAGGCTCTGCACTGTCAGCATCTTTGCATGAACCATAAGATCATGACCTGAGCCAAAATTAAGAGATGGACACTTAACTGGCTGAGCCACCCCGACGACCTGACTTGGAATATTTTGATTGAGAGGCAGCTTCTTGGTTTCCTCCAGCTAAATACCATAAGAAATCGGCTGCTAATCAGAGTTAAATGTGTTGGTTTGTTGTGACAAAGAAGATCGCAGCTCTTGGAGGACCCTGGAGCTTCTCAGTAAGAGGAGCTTGGGAAAAGCTTTAGGTTTGCATATGTGACTAGGGACATGTAATTGCAGTAAATTTTCTCTGGGTGAGTAAAGCCAGAACCAGAAGTGATGCCGCGATTGGATTTCTCTTTGTCTTACCTGGGTGGTGAGGTGGGAGAAACTAACCATTGGTCATTTTCTGTGGTTTGGGAAGCATTCCTATTTTTTCATGTGTGTGTGTTTGTGTGTGTGTTCAGACAAGACTCCAGAAGAGTCTTGTTTTCTTTTTGCTCCACTGTGGTCACACACCTTGTTCAGTGCCAGTGTTTTGTGAAACTGCTTATGTTTTGTAGGAGAGTCTCCTCTGTTCACTGATAAACACACTCCAACTTCAAGATGCTTTTTGAAATTTTATTTTATTTTTTTTTAAATAGTTTATTGTCAAATTGGTTTCCATACAACACCCAGTGCTCTTCCCCATAAGTGCCCTCCACCATCACCACCACCTCTTTTCTCCCCTCCCCCTTCCCCTTCAACTCTCAGTTAATTTTCAGCATTTTCAATTGTCTCTCAAGTTTTGTGTCCCTCTCTTTCCCCAACTCTCTTTCCCTCTTCCCCTCCCTCAGGTCCTCCATTAGGTTTCTCCTGTTTTCCTGTTAGACCTATGAGTGCAAACATATGGTTTCTGTCCTTCTCTCCCTGACTTATTTCGCTTAGCATGACACCCTCGAGGTCCATCCACTTTCTTACAAATGGCCATATTTCATTCTTTCTTATTGCCATGTAGTACTCCATTGTGTATATATACCACATCTTCTTGATCCGCTCATCAGGTGATGGACATTTAGGCTTTTTCCATGTTTTGGCCATTGTTGACATTGCTGCTATGAACATTGGGGAACATGTGCTCCTATGCATCAGCATTTCTGTATCTCTTGAGTAAATCCCTAGCAATGCTATTGCTGGGTCATAAGGGAGTTCTATGGATGGTTTTATGAGGAACCTCCACACTGTTTTCCAGAGCGGCTGCACCATTTTACATTCCCACCAACAGTGTAGGAGGGGGCCCATCTCTCCGCACCCTCGCCAGCATCTATAGACTCTTGATTTGTTCATTTTAGCCACTCTGACTGGTGTGAGGTGGTATCTCTATAATAATTGGACCCCTGTACCTGTGTCACAATTTCCTGTAACTCCCCTTCCCAAACTCATAAAAGGCCCTGCCCCGCCATGTTCGGGGCTCGCTCCACGTGGATCTAGCGTGTTGTTGAAGTATGTGAGCCCGATATTAGGCTGGCTGGGCCTAAATTCGTAATAAAGTCCTTTGCTTTTGCAAAAAAAAAAAAATGCTTTTTTTAAAAAATTAACATTTTTTCATTTTTGAGAGAAAGAGTGCGAGTGGGGGAGGGGCAGAGAGAGAGGGAGACACAGAACCTGAAGCAGGCTCCAGGCTCTGAGCTGTCAGCACAGAGCCTGATTCGGGGCTCAAACCAGAAGTGGTGAGATCATGACCTGAGCCAAAGTCGGACAATTAACAGCCTGAGACACCCAGGTGCCCCTCAAGATGTTTTTTAATCTCTCAAGTTTATAGTGACTATGGGAGGACCAAAGTTTCTGAAAACCACCCATGAGAACCCTACTTTTTGGTTTCTGAGCAACTTATTATACCATATGGCACTAAATCCTCCTTCATCTCAGATAACAACAACACCAACAATAGAAGAATTAGAAGAATTAGAAAAAGAAGGAGGAGGAGGAGGAGGAAGAGCAGGCAGAGGACAAGGGGGAAGAGGAGAAGGAGAAGGGGAAATAAAAAAGATGAGAATGGCTATTAATTCACACACTGGGAGATGTCAATGGTGCCATCTCCATACACACTTTTCTGGGCTGATCCAGAATCTCCCTTTTGCTGCCCAACCTTGAGCAAAGTCCCTTACAAGCAAATAGCCAATAGTACCAGGCTCTAAGTTCACAGACACTGGGAGTCAAGATGTTAGGCTCCTGAAAGCAGGAGAGAATTAGGGAGAAAGTGGTATTTAAGGACGTTTCCCGCAGTATCCTTTCTCACAGAGGAAGGGATATGCACCAATTTCAAGTAGCCAAGAACCTTCTCTAGACATGGCACCTGGTAAACCACTGCCCCCTTTCTGCAAAGTCATGTTTACATGAGAATTAGGCTCCCCTCTGCCTATACTCGCAGATTGATAGCTTCATTCTCTGGGAGGGAAAACGTCTGCCAACACAAGTAAATAAGATGGTGACAGTTTCAAGAAGCAGCATGGAGCACAGCAGGCTGGAGGAAGTTTACAAATCATTAGTTTTGTTTACTGTATAAAAATATGCAATTAATTCACGGTAATTGATCTGAAAAGAGACATTAGTGAGGATTTATTTATAATGTTCAGCTTACAATCCTTTCCCAAAGGAGAAAAATGATTGAAATGCTCAGGAACCTGGGGCTAGACACACTTATAATTTTGTATCTTGAAAGTCCAAGCATACCCTTTCATGCCTCTTACTCTATTTTTCTCTCTGTCTCCACAGTCCCAGGGATCCCCAGACTTTCTGGATTTGGGGCAGTTGTCTGGACGTGCCTTTTGCACCACCATGAGGTGCCCCTAAAGTACCCGCTTGTCTCTTGAGTGACACGTCGGAGGAGTCTGAGCCCAACATCTCTCAGCTTTCCTGCTGCACCGGTTGGAAACTGGGAGTATTCCTGAAAACTCGGCCCCTCCATGCATTTCTCTCTACTCAACACAAGCTCAACTGATGGTGATCGATCCCCGGTCTAACCTTTGTTGCTTTCACATTTCTCTTTCCCAAGGTGTCCGGGGGGGTCCTGCCTATTCAAGATTGTCAGGTGTGTGAGTCCTTCTGTCCTTTGATGCCTCTCCAGTGGACGCATCCCATGCTCCCAGCACACATGTTGTCCACCTTCTCCTCACAAGGCAACGCTCTTGGGTGCCTCTTTGCTTCGTACGTACTGTTTCGACGATCTGGGGGACCCTGAGCCCTTTCTCCTTGCAACACCCTAGTAACTCCCAAAGATGCAGGTTAAGTTCCACCCGCTCTGTGAAGCCTTCCCTAAGGCTCTCGGGTTCCCCACTTTCTGTCTTATGGGACCACCAAGAGTTTCTATGAGAGCACCAACCACATTTACTGTGATGACTTACTCACACACCAGTCTCTGCCAAACTGTATGCAAACTCTCCCTGGTCTGTGGGAAGACATACGGGGTTCAAAATTTTACCTGAAATAATGTTCTGCCCATGATCATCTATAGCAAATATTTTGTGTGTATACCTCCTCTTGTCATAATTTGTTAGACTGCCCCCTCTTGGACATTCCAAAATTCCAATGGTTTTCCTTTATTCTCCTTCATTTTATTTTCAGGATGTTTTTTTCATTTCTTCTCAGATTGCAAAGAAGCCTCACCTTTTTTTTCCTCACACAAACTAAAATATTTTACAAGTGAATCAGAAAACAAGAGACCTACAAATCCAAGGCATAGCCAGCGAATCAGGTATAAAAAGACATTCGAAGTTTGAAAGGGGAAAGGTTTTATATATATATATATATATATATATATATATATATATATATATATATTCTAGTGCATCAGCTCACAGAATTTATTTCTTACCAGCAGTAATTTTGGATGAGACAGAAGCCCCATGCAAGCTGAAGAGGCAAGGAAACGTTCCACTGAATTTTGGAAATCCATCTTCAGTATACCCCTCCTTCCTTTCATCAGTTTCCACTTTTATGAAAGAGGGGGTTCATACCAGATATCAGATCCCAAGTTTTTGTGAAAGATCAGATTAGGTCACAAAGATTAGAAAACAGACACCAAAATCTCCTTTCTTTAAGGTAACATGTTTGCCATTTCCAAACATCTAGAAGAGGGCTTCTAGACTTTGGCACTATTGACTTTGGGGCTGCATCGTTCCCTGTTATGTGGTGGTCCTGTGCGTCACAGGATATTTAGTGGCCTCACTGGGCACAACCCTCCGGATGCCAGTAACACCCAAGTTGTGACAATCACATGTGCCCTGCAGCTCAAAAGCAGCCCTGGCTGAGAACTGCTATTCTAGAACACAATTCCCAAACTCTGTGCCGCGGATCTTTGCACTCTGTTGGAACTATCAGGGCTCCCAAGGCATATCTTTAATTATCTAGTGAAACGGAGCAAAATTTGTCTGACACCATGGGACTTCCTAGTCTGTGGTAACTCACAATTTTAACATTAAATTGTTATATTACTTTTGATGTCATCCACTTTCATAAATTTGGGTTCACATAAAAAAAAAAAAAAAAGCAAACACTGGGGCGCCTGGGAGCTTCAGTCGGTTAAGTGTCTGACTTTGTTCAGCTCAGGTCATGATCTCTACGTTTGTGAATTCGAGCCCCGCATTGAACTCTGTGCTGAGAGCTCAGAGCCTGGAGCCTGCTTGGGATTCTGCATTTCCCTTCCTCCCTTTCTCTCTCCCCTCCCCCACTAGTGCTCTGTCCCTGTCTCTGCCTCTTTCAAAAATTAATTAACATTTTAAAAATTAAAAATCAATAAAAATAAAACGCAAGCACCGAATAAAAAATCAATGTGGAACGTGCAGCATCCAACATAATTCCAAGGATTAAGAATTTTTGTTTAATGCCCAATAGGTGCTAACTAATCTGGATTTAAAACATCACAAGATTGTTTAGATTTAACTGCATAATCAGCTGAATTGTAGGCATTTCTTTTGGCCTAGGAGTCCTGATGAACAAGAAGCTGAGATGCTACATATACCATGAATGAAAAGAATTTGGAATCTGTGCCTCAGTGGGAGAAAGTTTTGGCTGTTCCTAACAGAGAGCAAGTAATCATTGCATGTGCAAATTTTCTTTCAAAGTGTGGTTGGTATAAAACAAGGAACACAGTTGTTTTTATGAGAAATAGTCGAGGAGCCTGGATATAAGTGGACACCATGATTCTCTTTCCCAGTGCATATGAAGACAAGTTGACAAATCTTGGAATTATGGTCGAGCCTGAGGACATTTTGATGGTGTTTGCAAACCTACTGTAACTGACACTCTCTGTTATCTTCACTAAGTAATGCACACAATTATAGAGACCTTGGCCCATAATCTCCCCTGTGCCCAAAATATACACTTAATATTTGGCTTAGGATTCTTCTTTCCTTCCTTTCTTCCCTCCTTCTTTCCTCTCTCTCTCTCTCTCTCTTTTTCTTTCTTCCTTCCTTTCCTTCTAAGTAGGCTCCATCCACAAGCTGGGGTTTGAAATCATGACTCTGAGATCAAGAGTTGCATGTTCTACTGGTGAGCCAGCCAGGTGTCTTTGGTTTGGGATCCAATAAGGTATTTGTAGAGTATATGGAAGCAACCTTCCTTTGAAAAGGAAATAATTGAGGCATGATTTAGCAAAATAGTATTGGTTTCAGGGAGAAGGTGATAGAAAGAAAGTATTTGAGAAGGATGAGAAAAGACAGAAGACCTGACAACTGAGAGAGGAAAAGTGTTATTATAGATGTGTGATAAATTAAAAAAGAGGACATTTAATTGCAGTTAGAAAAGACAGTCATGGCTCAACACAATGAGTGGTGGATTGGAAGAGAAAAGGATGTTAAGAGATGCATGCTAGAAAACAGTCACGTACATCAAAGAAGAAAGAACTAAAAAGAAGCCAAAAATAGTTGGAGAATAAGTTTCCATATCCTTGCTGAGCTGAATTTGATGCAATGCTGCCCTATGAGTAAGAAAGCTGATGTGAAATAAGGGAAATAAATGCATGAAACCCAACTAACCAGCTATGATAGAGCATATTTCCAAAGATGGCGAAAACATATCTCCATTCCCACCTGCTCTTGTATAATGTGATCTTGCCGCTCTTCATGTAGAAATAAAGGCACATGAATCTTTGAATCTAGTTAATCTTTGGTTAATTTGAACAATACAAATATATTTGTAAATAATATTCTGGGACTTCTGAGCTCATAAATTAAATATTCCTGGAAGCATCTGCTTTTGTCCTCTAGGGGATGCCAAACTATATAAGACTTTGACTAGTCCAAGATGGCCATACTGGGAGAAGACCAACATGGTCACATGAAGTCGCCACATGGGGCAGTACAGAGGCCAAGACACACAACCCCAGCTGAGGACCCAGCCAACAGCCAGGAGTAAGCCATAGAAGTGAGGCCATTTTGGAAATGGAACTTCCAGCCCTACTTTGGACACCCACCTGATGCCTTGTGGAGAGTTGAGTTGTCCTTAATGATATTCCTTGGCCAAAATGCAAAAATTTTGAGCGCATTGATGTTTTCAGCCACTAAGTTTCACCAGGTGCAGTTTGAGATTTTCTAGCCTCCCCAGACTATGTATACAGAGATGTTTATTCAGATAAATTGGCCCAATTCACTGGTCTCTCACCTCTTTCACTTCATTTACTTCAGGGAGCCCCAACAGACTTTCTCTAAATCTGTCAGAATCCAGGCAAGAAAAGAGGTGGCACTCCAGAGATTTTAAACAAAGGCAATTCAATATAGGGACTTAGACTTGGCATGGGAGAGTGATTAGTCAAGTGAAAGGTAATCAAGGTGATGGTAGTGAGTGCTGCTAGCATTTCTGGGGCTGACAGAGTGATGGGAGCAGGACCATTCCTAGAGCCCAGCAGCTAGAACCATCTATTTATAGAGATTACCTCATGGAGACTGGGACGATGGAAGGCGAGGCTGCCCAGCAGGCCCGGAGCCACAGGAAGAAGCTTTCTCACATCCCTCACCTTCTTTCTCTAAGCACCCTTCATTTTCACTACACAGACTCATGGCAGCAGTGATTGATTGCTGAGTTGAACCGCAGATCTAAATAGCACACATCATGTTGCTCCTCACGCAGAATTACCCATCTTGAGACAGGAAAAGTTCTTTTACTTATTTATTTTGAGAGAGAGAGAGAGAGAGAGAGAGAGCGAGCGCACATCAGTGGGGGATGGGGAAGAGAGAGAGAGAGAAAGAGAAAATACCAAGCAGGCTCCGAGCACTCACAAGCCCTGAGATCATGACCTGAGTGGAAATCAAGAGTCAGATACTTAACCTGCTGAGCCACCCAGGCACCCCTGAGACAAGTGATGTTCTGATACAGGCTCATTATCACATGTTAGACCTTCTCGCCCTTAAAGTTCAGTCCACATACAGATTCATTTGTGTTGGACTTAACTGCTAGGCACCCTGCCCAGACCCATCTGAAACACATCTTAAACGTGCTGACCTTGGCAAGCCCAAGAGGCTTGTTGGGGTAGGGGGTAGGGGTGCTCTCACGAGTGGGAGCCCCACACTGTCCCATCATAGCTGAGGAGATCTGAAGGATAAGGGGTCTTAAAACCATTATTTATTCTTAATTTTCTCAACTTTTCCTTGCTAGCTCTTTCCTCTGAAATCTTCCCAGAAACCTCACATGTCTTCTTGGATTGCCCTCTTTAAAATGCTCCTTTTTGGGCCACGTGGGGGGCTCAGCCAGTTCAGCACCCCATTCTTGATTTCAGCTCAAGTCATGATCTCATGGTTCATGAGTTCAAGCCCCACATCGGGCTCTGTGCTGTCATTGTGGAGCCTGCTTGAGATTCTCTCTCGCCCTCTCTGACTTTCTTCCACTCGCTCTCTTTCTCTCTCTCTCTCAAAAGAAAACTTGTAAAAAATATTCTTTTTCAACCAGTTGAACTCCAAGAGGTAGATATTTTCTTGACTTTGATTCTTAGGTTGTTACCCCATGTGCACCCCAAGAACGGATGGCCTTACTTAATGAGCAACATCCCAACACCTTGGGAGGAATTAGCTTTTTCAGTTTTCGAGACTGGTCGGGCAGTGGCAGGTGGCCAACCAGAAACATGAGATTTAAAATCTTAGCCAAGGATCCAGATCGAATGAGGAACAGGCTGCAAGCAACCCTGTAAACCCTTTACTCCCTAATTGCAGTCATTAAAATGTGCCTCGTGGTTGGGTTATTGATATCTTTATGTGCCATTCTTCATAGGTAGTAATCGCTTTATACAAAAACATAGGTCAGTCGATAAGGAGAGCTTGTTCAAGCAATTAAATGTGCCAGTCTGCTGTCATTCAGGATAGCAGAATCTTTAAGAACACATGAGCAATTTCATTATTGGAACACAGTGGCAGAAGGAAATAAAAAAGGTGTGAAGCAAAAGAGTGAAAATACAAATGTCGAACCATGAAAACTGTTACCTTACTAAGACATACCTGATTCATTTAAAGCAACGTCTGCATTATCTTAGTTTTATATTTTGGCGAGGAACTGATTTTACGAGCAAACCTTCTTTGGACCAAAGAAGTATCGTAGAAACTCTTTGTAGAAAAACGAGTCTCTCTTATTTTTTTTATTTTTTTATTTTTTTTAAATTTTTTTAATGTTTCTTTTATTTATTTCTGAGAGACAGAGAGAGACAGCTGGAGCAGAGGAGGGTCAGAGAGAGAGGGAGATACAGAATCTGAAGCAGTCTCCAGGCTCTGTGCTAGCTGTCAGCACAGAGCCCAACGCGGGCCTCGAACCCATGAACCGTGAGATCATGACCTGAGCTGAAGCCGGACGCTTAACCGACTGAGCCACCCAGGCTCCCCTCTTATTTTTTTTTAAATAAAGCCATTGTCACATTTATTTCAAAATTAAAATTCACATAATCACTGACCTTTCTATGGAGACCATGATAATCAAGAGGAGGAAAGGAAGTAGGGAACCCGGTCAGTGCTTCACACAGATCAGAAGTAGGAGGTGCCTCTGGCCCATGGGGACTGAGCCCATGCATATTACCCAGAAACCCGCTGATCATGCCAGGTCCCGTTTCCCATGGAATGAAAGTCATGCACTATTTCCTCACCCTGACTCATCCACTTTCCTTCCCACTTCAGACTCCTTTATTTCTGAACACACAGGGATTGTCAACCTCAGGAACCGGCTAAGTGTCACGATTAAGCTTAGCTACAAAGACCTGTTTGGAACACAAACCAGATGATCACAAGAAAGAATGAAAAAAGGGAGGTTAGTCACCCCCAACCCCATTGGCCTGGAGAAGAATGTGGACCCACTCACTGGTGAAACCCTGCAGAGCATTTTGCGAGCCACGGCTGCCCCCTCTCCCATTGCCCGAAATACCTGTGTCATCTCAAGTACAAAGAACACAACTGCCAATCTAAGGAGTCCAGGTAGAAGAAAGCCTGGCAGTGGTGGCCCCGTGTAGTCTGGGAATGGTGGGTTTTCTCTGGCTCGTAATATGAGTATTTCATTCCACATGCGATAATACTTAAACATCTCGATGATACACTCAAGCCAAGGCCTTGGTCAGTCTTTGTTCATTTGTCGGAAGGCTTCTCTTCATTCTCAAGGATCTTCTGTCTTTTGGCTTTTTACTTAAAACTTGAAATCATGTAAAATTTCAAAACAACAAATCCAAAAATATAGAAGGGGGAAAAAAAACAAATTTTTCTATTCCGAATGTACATTTTCTAGAAACACAAAATAGTTGCCAAATCTTTTAAGCCAATCATGGACATCGTGGTCTAACCAGCTATTTCCAGGGAGAACTAAAAGCCCATCTCCACTCATTTGGTAGGGAGCTCTCTGGGGAGTCTGCAGAACTGAGTTAGCCGGCACCAACCATAGACGTTAGAGCTGCCATTTACCAGGACTTAGTCTGCATCAGACACTGGCTTAAAATCTTTGTGTAGAGTTTCAACTTGTCAAATAAAACAACTTGCCAGAGAGTCATTATTGTCATATACTTGTCAGAAGGACAAGTCTGGGTCCTAAAGGGTAAATGGCCTGAGATGCGGGGTCACCTGGAGCTGGTGGCCTCTCAGCTCTGCTGTTTCTGCCGCTGGGCAGTTCGAGGACAGAACTGCAGGGAAAGGGCAAGACCCGGCCAGTGTGCATGTTAGCCCCCCACTGCTCACCACTCAGCATCCACAGAGAAAATGGAATAAGCCAACAACAGAAACTAAACCCGAAACAGAAAGAAAGACCAAAGACCCAGTAGCTGACATGTCATCTCCTTCTGGAACAACTATAAGTGTTTAAACATAAGAAATTGTAAATAAAATTAAATAATTAAAAAAAATACTTCAAAGAGTCAAATCAATATCAACTTGAAATGGATAGTTGATTTTACTCTTGTCTGTTTTAGAATACAAATATTGTACATGCTACAAGATAAATCGTCTTCTGTGTTTGTCTGGCCTCTCCAGCTTTCTTCTATCACATCCTTCTGTCAGGGGAAAGCAGACTGGGACTTCAGATGGTCACATTCAAACTGTAATGACGTCTGAAGTGTCACCACCCTGGAATTCATGTTAGGCTCCGGATACTTCCCTCTATGTCTGCGGATTTCGTTTAAAAACATTGTGTTCGAAGTGACAAGTCAGGGTTTGATAGCTCTATGAGTCTGCACAATGAGCTATTAGTTTATCCACAGCTAAATTCTGTCATAATTTAAGAGTCCGCTTTGTCATGTGCCAGAAGTAAGTACATATGTAATAGGAGACAGTGTTCGTGACTCTGGTGCCAAATTTTAACTGAAAGAGGAAGGAGAATTCAGGAAACAAAAAGTCATCTGCTTATATGCTACTGAGAGATTCATGCCTCGCCTTGCCCGCGATCTGGGAGACTGATTTTAGTTAGCCATGTCCCTGAAAGAGTGATTACTGCATGGAGTGCAGGTGCCGTATATTTTGGTCAACTCACCCACATATTATTTCCAGGGGCTTGAAAAACATTTTCTCCCCCAACTCATAGGACAGGACACAATACTGTCGTAACCAGAGCTCAGGGTCGCGTTACTTCACTGAGCCCCGCGTTGAAGCGCCAATTGCCATAACCCGAAAGCCGGGCAGCTAGTCCCTGGCGATCGGAGGTACCCGTTTCGTCTGCCCCGACCGGCAGGGCGGAGAATCGTCGCGGGTCCTTCTCCTGAGGGAGGGAGAGAAAAAGGGGGCAGGAGAGGGAGACGCAAAGAGTAAAGACAGAACTCACGGTTCTCCGATCAGGCGAAAGAGCGTTTATTCAAAGAACTGTTCTTTATATAGTCTTCAGGGGGGGAAGACAAGGCAAGCTGACCTAGGCAGGCTACAGAGTTGATGCATATCAAAGAAGCGCCCCGACTTTGCCTCAGCAATCTTGGGGGATGGAGGACTAACACTGAATACGGTTTTGATCTTTTGTGCGCCTTGGCCACTCACGTCTAGCTCAGCAAGACAGTCGCCAAAGTTATTTTGACCAGGAAATGGCAATCTCCAGCCTCCAGATGCAAATCTTGTTTACTGGCTCACTCAACGGAGTGATAATCCTTGCCTGAGGCAGACAGAAAACTTGGAGGGCCCGACACAATACAATATTTGTTACCATTTATACAAGTTTGCTTGACTATTTGCTTTGTTTTCCGGGAAAACAATATATTTAAATAGACTCTATGCTTTGGCAAGTTTCCTTTAAAATGTTTATTTATTCATTTTGAGAAAGAGAGAGAGACAGAGAAACAGAGAAAGAGAGAGAAAAAAACATAATCCGGGGAGGGAAAGAGAGAGATAGAATCCCAAGCAGGCAGAGCCTGACTCAGGGATCGTCTCATGAACCATGAGATCACGACTTGAGCAGAAATCAAGAGTTGGACAGTTAACCAACTGAGCCACCTAGGCATCGCAAATGCATTGGCAAGTTTTAGGAGCATACTATGCCTGGAATCTTCAAGCCTAATGGAAAAGTGTACTAGTTATATGATGTATCTTTTATTTCAAACGGGCTTACATTTTTACTTACTTTATTTCATAAAAAAATGCTTTAAATAACCTACTCCAACCACTAAAGGATACAAATATAACAGTTTTTAAAAAGTAGATTTACATAGTGCTTTTCTTCCAAGAATCTCCAATGTGTCATACACATTTATTTACATTTTCAGGCCCCATCTCTGCATTTCCCCTTAGGATTCACCAGGAGTATATGAGGTCTTACATAACATGAAGATTGTAAGATCTGCAAAATGCAGAAGTGTGGATGTTCAGCAAACTCACGGCATACCAAATCTGGGAAAATTTCCTGTGATTTCTTCAACTGAAAAGTACCATGTACGAGAGTGTATTAGCATCCACACACACGAGTACTCTGGCTCTGAACAAATCGCTTATTGTACTGAAAATTGTGGAAATTGAGCCAGGTTTCTTTGGCAGTACTTGGAGTGAGATTACTTTTTTTAATATTCTGTAAATATACATAAAAAATGGCTTATGGAGACACAATGAGTGAGAAACCGAAGGTTAAAAGTAAAATGAAACAAGCAAAGTCACCAAGCAGGAATCCTGTTATCCTGCATCTCTAAGCTTTGCTTAAAGAATGTGTTTGTTTTGTTAGCAAATGTTACACAGTATATTCGGTTACAACCCTGAAAGAAAGGGGATCCATTTTTCAAAGCCTGACATGGTGATTTGGATACCTATGGAATGGAGTTAAATATAGAAATAATGTGCACAGCAATGAAACAATTCAGAACTGGACATTTCCCTTGCAGTTAACCTGGGGGTAATTTACTAACAAGAGCCAGATCAACCCTGGGGAGGAATCCTAAACCCTCAGGAATAAATCATAACTCTGCCAGGCATGTGCATAATTCATGTGATTTGTGAGTTATGCCTTGTATTCACTGTGTCATTACTTCAGTATCAGAGGGAAGTGTTATCATTGGTTAGTTTCCTGACCTCCCTGCAAATACCAAACACCTGATTCATAGTTTGCACTGCAGACACACCCTTTAATCCTTTCTTTGTTTGATAAAGTATTCTGTTCAAAATGTAAGCTACAAAGTGTGTATTTGACAAGCACCACAAAAACAAATGTTCATTTAGGGGCAATAGGACGTGTTCCTGGTTCTGTCCATCTCTCGGTATCATCAGTTTAGTAAACAAATAGGAGTACTCATACATAAATCACATTAGGCACTGTTTTTAGACTCTTAAAACCAAAAAAATGAGGATTTCTGGTCTATGACAATCTTGACTGATGCATTATTAAATGCATGTCTGAAACTTGGCTAAATTAAGTAATTTTTAGAAAATAGGGTAAGCAATCTATCTAATTACTTTAAATATTGGCTTTATACCAATCAACCAAGACAAACACCAGAGTCATATGTACTTGAATTAAATTACCTTATCTTCTTAAAAAGTTGCTTTCCCTAAGTAACATAGCAAAATTATGCCCAGTTATCATAAAAGGATATTATTTAAAAATAGCACAGAAGGGGCACTGGGGGGAGATGAGGGGGCTCAGTCAGTTAACCCACCAATTTCAGTTCAGGTCACAATCTCACAGTTCCTGAGTTTGAGCCCCTGGTCCGGCTCTGTGTTGACAGCTTGGAGCCTGGAGTCAGGAGCCTGCTTGGGATTCTGTGTCTTCCTCTCTCTCTGCCCCTTCCCCCTCACCCTTTGTTTCTGTCTCTCACTCAAAAATAAATAAATAAACATTACATTTTTTTTTTAAAAAACAGCCCACGAAGGGCACTTGGGTGGCTTAGTAGGTTAAGTATTGGGTGTCTTCTTGGCTCATGATCTCGCAGTTTTTGAGTTCGAGCCCTGTGTGGGGCTCTGCGCTGACAGCTCAGAGCCTGGATCCTGCTTCAGGTTCTGTGTCTCCCTCTCTCTCTGCCCCTTCCCTTCTCACACTCTGCCTCTCTCTCTCTCAAAAATAAATAAACATCAGAAACATTAAAAAAAAAACCTAGCACATGAAATTCTTAGGGCATTTATAGTAAAATATCTTAGGGCAGGAAGACTCACTCTGGTCCAGTGATGTCCTTGCTGACTGAGTCATCTCAGACAATGTTAATACGGGCAGGTCTCTGCCACACTGTGTGGGGTCCCTGCACACCATACGGCTGCAGTAGCCCACAATGCCCGTGTTCAGGTGCCTTCAAACAACAGTGGTTGACCTTGTGTTCAGGAGGGACCAGCGTGGGCTCCATATTGTGCCCCCGGTCGCCACTGCAGCTGAAGGAGCCCCACGGAAACTTGCCTGGCAATGGCACACTTATACACACACGTGGCCACTTCTGCTCACATTTTATTGACCAAAGCAAGTCGCAGGCAGTTCCTAATCTGAAATAGGGGGGCAACTTTTCCAAAGGAGGGGATCGGGAAAACTAGTGAACAGTGACTGATGGCCCCCCCCCCCCCCCCCCCGACGATAAAGCACCATGGGACAGACGATTAGTAAGTCAGGTCTAGGAAAAGCTGTGATTCCCACCCCTTCATGGAACTAAGAGTGTTTTTCAATGATGAGAATAATCTAACTTATCTCTCTCTCTCTTTTTAACTTCTCTTTCAGTATATCCAATCTTGTTCTTCCGTAGTTTCAATTATGACACCTGCAATTTGAGACTCTATTTCCATTTATATTTATATACATTTATTAACATATAAAATTTATATATAAAGTTGAATATATATATACATATATACATATATAATATAAACTTTATGTGATGTGTATTTTATCATGATAAAAATTAGGGAGAAATTACCCAAGAGGAGTCCCATATTAGGAAGTAAGAGCTTCTCACTGTGCTCATTTGGTGGGAGTCTCCAGGAGTGTGAAGTCTGTGGTGAATGTCAAGGTCTACAAACTAAGCTGCCAGGCTACTGTGCTCCTCACGGGTTGTTTTCTTAGCGTGAGATCTGAGCGGAGCACCTCCATGGCTACCACAGAAAACTAATGTGGGATTTCAGGAATCTGTGATGGCATTATACATCATATAAATATGTATACATGTCAAATTTTAAGTAATATGAATATCAAGTAAATGTAAACTACAAGTTAACCCCATAACGAACAGCTGACAGGAACTGACCACTAAGTGCTCATCATCCGAAGTGAAATGAATAATCAAGTTTATTCACATTGTTCACGTTTAGATTTTGCAGTTAAAAGCACTTGTTTCTTTTTTTAAATTTTGTAAATGTTTATTTATTTTTGAGAGAGAGAGAGAATGGGGAAGGGGCAGAGAGAGAGGGAGACACAGAATCTGAAGCAGGCTCCAGGCTCTGTGCTGACAGCTCAGAGCAGGACGCAAACTCATGAACTATGAGATCATGACCTGACCTGAGCCAAAGTTGGATGCCTACATGACTGAGCCACTCAGGTGCCCCAAAAGCACTTGTCTTAAAGCAAAATTAATTTTTTCCTCCATGAATCTTTTCTGAGCATCAAGTGATCTGATTTTAAAATGGATACCTCTTAAAAATTAATGAAATAGACACCTTTATTGTTTTTCTCAAAAATTACTCTTGGACAACTTTGGAAATCATTTGTTGGTTTAAGTCATTGGCCTTTCACTAAAGTGTCTGAGATTTCGTACAAAATCTATACTTTTTTGCTTTAGGGATTTGCAATTCAAATGTTCACCTTTTGAGGTATCTTTATGATGACACATTATCTTAGCACATGGAATGACCACATGTGGCTGGAGAAAAAGTAGTTTTTAATAACAAAGCTGGTCCTTCCTCTCCGGGTGATATATTCAAGCTGTGTGACAGCATAATAGCAAGGGACAGGGAGACATCTTTCCAGATGGCTTTTCAAACCTTAATAAGCCTGAAATGTCATAGAATGTGGCTTTGCACCCGAGGCTTTAATGTCACTAAATATTTTGCTTGTTTTCCACACCATGTTCTTCTTATAATCATTCCTGACTTCACTTTCAATTGTACGAGCAGGAAAAGGAATTCTAGTTGAAATAAAAGCACAAAGTTCCTTTGTTTAAAACCTCTGGTCAGGCACCTGGGTGACTCAGTTGATTATATGTCCAACTTCAGCTCAGGTCATGATCTCGCAGTTGATGAGTTTGAGCCCGGCGTTGGGCTCTGTCCTGACAGCTCAGAGCCTGGAGTCTGCTTCAGATTCTGTGTCTCCCTCTCTCTCTGTCCCTCCCCCACCCATGTTCTGTCTCTCTCTGTCTCAAAAATAATAAATGTTGAAAAATTTTAAATAAAACACCTCTGGTTAATTGGACAGAGGATAAAAAGTGATTACTCAGAAGAGGCAAAGAGCTCTGACATCTAGGACCCTCACATTGTTACTCAGAATTGGTCTGAAGAATCCAAATGTGTTGAACGTCCAGCAGTTTCCATGTTGATGCCCAAAGATCCCAAAAATGAGTGAGTGAGATGCTTTAAGGCAATGTTTTAATAATCCTAATATATTTCAGCAACTAACTTTAAATTTTTTTGTGTGTGTTTATTTATTTTTGAGAAACAGAGAGAGACAGTGCGAGCAGGGGAAGGGCAGAGAGAGAGGGAGACACAGAATCTGAAACAGGCTCCAGGCTCTGAGCTAGCTGCCAGCACGGAGCCCGACGCAGGGCTCGAACCCACGAACCATGAGATCATGACCTGAGCCGAAGCCTGATGCTCAACTGACTGAGCCACCCAGGTGCCCCTAAATTGTGGATACTGATGCTTCAAGTAATAAATCTTGTGAAAACTCCCTGTGGATTAAGTGTGTATGTGCACCCACGCGTACGTGTGCATGTGTGTATCAGTACGAAAGAAATCTAGTTTTCTTCCTCATCCCTAAGCACACATATACTAGGATCTTATCACTTCGCTTCAAGTTGTTCATGTATTAGTGAACTGATTCCAGGAAGATGGTCAATTGAGACCTCTAAAATTCTTGAGGCTACTGGGATTGGGACTGGTACCCATACCAAATTACAGTGTTCATGAACTAATTCAACAGACCCAAGACCACCAACTCTTAAGTCAACAGAGGCACAAACAAAAAAGCAACCCAATTCACAGCACGCAATTCACTGCAGCGACTATAATTTGTGGCACTGTTAACCCCTAGGCAGGAATGAAAATAGAGCTAAGACAGAAAGTGAGCTGGACTTTTCCTTTATAGGAATCGGTACCTCCTTGGTGTCTCCACCCCGAATTTGGATTATCTCTTTTCTACCATTTCCAGGTATGTCTTTCCATAGAAGGCACCTCTTTCTCTGTAGTGTGCTTTGGGTTCTTCCTATGAAAAAGTCAGCATCCTCAGGCAAATTTAGAATTCAACCATGAGGGCCTGATCCTGACTTTTAGCCAAGGTCTTTTCAGGAGGGTCCATGCACAGTCATGACCTGCATGGACGTTTGTTCTCTGTGGGCTGCTGCCCTACTGATTTATGAAAAGAACTTCTGAGGGATCAGTGTTCTGCCAAAGGGTGACTCTTGAATAATTGGATATGGGAAAATATCCTCATGGTGCTGCAAATGCCTGTGAACCACCCCCTAAGTATTTTTCATCACGAGCAACACGATAAATGCAGCCCCCCCAATCAAAATAGTATTGAGTATATTTGCTTAAATGTTATAGCTATCCAAAACCGCAATCTTTTCCCAGTGGTGTTTTACAAAACGTTACTTACTCCTTGATTACAGGGATAAGAAAACAGTGTTTAAGATTGACAAGTGTAGAATTTATCACAGCATTCCTGCGTGAATCAGTATGTCTAAAAGTTAAACCCCCAAATTGGCATTGATGCTTTCATATTCAAACTTCCTAGACTACTTCTTAGAAGCATGTGCCTGAGCGGCTCTGGCTACATCATTGGCCTTTTCTGTATTTTAGGTGTGCAAATCACAGTGAGAATATCTGTCTTTCATTTGTAAAAATGACAGTTTTAGACTAGTGCATTTTAACATCTGTCTGCAACTGAATTTCCGTGAGAAAAAACTCCCATGAACCTCCTTCACCAGATGAGATTGGCATTAAGGAGAAAGAGTTGCGTGTGCTGGATTGATGGAGCCGTGGTATGAATAAAAAAAGGAGCTTTGTTTCCTAGACCCCCTACTCACTTGCTCTCCAGCTGGGCAGGAATAATGCTCCCCCCATCCAGAGTCAGAACACGGGCCATGCAGGGGTGTCTCCACCAGGTCAGGAGAGGAGGCACTAGGCTGACATGTCCACCATCGGACAAGCCATGCTTGGGGACAAAGGGTTCTCAGGGATCCACCGCACCTTTGAACAGGACCTTTGGGAATCAAGGGACATATAAAAACTGAGAGAGTTTTATATGCTACAGAGCTACTTAACTAATCATATCAGGATTCCTGGGTGTCCTGACCACGAGAAAGAGCAATCAGACAGCTGACATGCTAAGAAACTGCCACCCTGGACTGAATCAAACTGACACCTTGCAGAAGTAGAATTAACATCTGTTTAAAAAACAAACAGACAAACAAACAACAACAACAAAAGCCCCACAGGCCCCAGAAGGCTTCAGTTGGGCCAGGCCAAGTCACCAAACCAGTTTACCATCTAACCTAATGCAGCCTCAACCTCCCCCCTAAATCTGTCATAACCTGTCCGTCAGGAACTTTCTGATAAACACCAAGGAGGTCATCTGTCCCGTGGGCCCTCTCTTTCCTGCAAAGGAAGATGAAGCAATAGACCTAATAAGACCCCTTGTACTTCCCCTACGAGGCAAGGTGATTGTGACTGAACAGTCTTTACTTCTGCTGGTAGCTGTCATGCTGTGCCTTCCTATCTATAAAAACCTTCCAGTTTGTACCAGTCCTCAGAGCTCCTGTCTATTTGCCAGAAGGGATATGGCTCCATTCATGGATCTTCTCATAAAATCAATTCCAGCTACAAATTTACTTGGTTGAATTTTGTTTTTTAATATGTCCCTTCACTAGCCTCCTGGGCCAAGGAGGAGTCCTCAGAACTATCACTTTTCTTTTTTCTTAAAGCACAAATTCAACTTAAAATAGGCATACTGCTTCTTTGCTGAAATCTAGGCTGGGGGCATTCACGTTGGGGACATGAGTCACCTTGCTAGTTTTAGAAGTTTTTGAATTTTCAGCTCAGGTTAAAGATAACTAGAACAGTATTTACAACAAGAATCTTACTCAACTTCTTTAAAAAATTTTTTAAGTTTATTTATGTATTGGGGGGAGGGGCAGAGAGAAAGAGAATCCCACGCAGGGTCTGCACTGTCAGCTGACATGGGGCTAAAACTCACGAACTGTGAGATCATGACCTGAGCCGAGATCAAGAGTCAGATGCTTAACTGACTGAGCCACCCAGGCACTCCAAGAAATATGTTAACATTTAAGAATAAACATGGATGTGTGTTTCTCCCTGTTTTCACTTCTGACACATTCTTTGGTCTAGAAGCAAATGTTTGGTCCCGCTAACTCTCAAGGGGAGGTGTTACAATGTCTAAACACCAGAGGGTGGGCTTCTACTGACCACTTTATCCTCTGCATGATGACAGTCAGCCTCAGGCCCCAGTGAGTCCTGTCTCACACAGGCAAAGCTCAGGCATCAACTAGAGTCCAAAATCTCATCAAAAGGAAGTCAAGGTGCAGATGAGGCTCCTGGGGCCTCAATACATGAACATACATGAACCCGCAATTTGTTAAATACAGTTCCTGGGGCAAAATTCTTCTCCCGAGGGCCTGAGCAGCCAGAGAGATAATGCGTGGGTGGGATGGAACTAGGGTGACAGTCCTACACTAAGGTGGGACCATTCACTTAGGGGAAGCAGGAGGGTAGAAAGGAACCACCGGCCTATAGCAGCTCTGAAAGTCAGCCAAGTGAGTACTGGGTCTCTTGATTAGGTTTCAAGGCCTGGGACTAATTCTCTGTGATTCTGAGCAGGACTTTTCATGTTCCTGGTTCTGCTTCCTGAATAACCCTTCTCTCTCCACAACAGGTGTGTGATTGCGGCTGTGTTTGACAGGACTGTTCATAGTATTGCCTCCAGGAGTAAAGTTCATGGAGACACTTCCCAGTGGATTTCCTATCCATCCTTCCCAGTGAGACAGGGCAGTGCAAAGGACTCCATTTTAGAACAGCTCTGTCTCTGTTTCTCTGTTAGGCCTCATCTCTGCATACGCCAAAGAAGCTATGATTCCACATCAGGGGGAAAACAAGAATGTTCATCATGCTCTGAGCTTTTCCCAGGCTGCAAACACCTGACAGCATTTAAGGGTCAGATTCCCTACATGTTCCTGGACATTAGGTTCCAACAAATGCTTGCTGACTCTGGCATCCACACCCCCAACATTCGGTGATTAATGGAATAATGCCTATTCTTCACCAGACGCTTGCTTTCGATTGGACCCTACCCTGGATTTCTGAAGGGACACATACCCTGGAACCCTTCCCCATATAAATGTCTTGGCCCAAGCAATGATGATACCCATTGTGTCCCTTCTAAATGTCTCAGGCTCTCCATCTGTGATTCTCTGTCACTCACATTATTCAATATTGTTTTCACCTTCTCTGGCTCATGTTTGATTTTGCCATGCACGAAGCCAAGAACCCTCTAGGCCAGTCTTCTGGGACGCTCCCCTCTGGGTCCTTGGACCTGGCCTGCCTGCTCCACTGGGTGTTCATCTACAAGAAGACATCTGGCATCATAATACAAATGGTAACAAAAGTCAATTCTTTTAACTACAATAAATGCAATAAAATTTTTGAAAAGATAAAAAAATTAAAGAGAGCACACAAATAATAAAAACACTAATGACTTCATTTTTTTAAAGTTTATCCATTTATTTTTGAGAGAGAAAGAGAGAGAGAGCACAAGTGGGTGAGGGATAGAGAGAGAGGGAGACATAGAATCTGAAGCAGGTTCTAGGCTCTGAGCTGTCAGCACAGAGCCTGACACAGGGCTCAGACCCAGGGACCAGGAGATCATGACCTCAGCTGAAGTCAGATGCTTAACTGACTGAGCCACCCAGGCACCTCACTAACAGCTACATTTATTAATAGATACAAAAATGTTAAGTAAAATACTAGCAAATGAATTTCTAAAATACAGTAAAGAATAATACACTACATCTAACTAGTATTTATTCCAGGCATATAATAGCACAGTGTCTTACTAGCTGGTAAAAAGAAAAGATCATCTACAAAATACATTTGAAAAAATTTAATATTCATTTCTATTTTTGTTTGTTTTTTAAAGTTGATTTATTTTGTGAGAGAGAGAGAGAGAGAGAGAGAGAGAGAGAGAGTGAAAGAGCAGGGAGGGGCAGAAAGGGATAAAGAGAGAGAATCCTAAGCAGGCTCCGCACTGTCAGTGCAGAGCCCAGCATGGGGCTCTATCCCACGAACCATGAGATCATGACCTAAGCTGAAATGAAGAGTTGGATGATTAACCGACTGAGCCCACAGGGGCCCCGGTTTGTTTGTTTCTTTTCAAGTGAAATAGGATAGAATGAGATCTCCTTGCAATGATTTTAAATTTCTCAAACCAACATCACCAAGAGGTTCTTGTGGAAATGCGAGCCACTATGATTGGATAAGAAACGAGTTTCGGAGGATTCTCTTGGAAGGAATGCAGTGAAACCATCCACGTGTACAGATGATATTTTGATGATCTAGGATAAGCAAGGCTTTAATGTAAATCTATGGCAGACAAGAAGCAAACTGAGTAAGATGTACAGCTTTGCAACGCATGGCCAAATCAATAGTTTTCTTCTATTTCAAAGCCGGTAGATAGAAAACATGGCTCTTCCTCCTCCTACACAAAATCCCACTGAAATGAGGAGGTGTGTGTGTGTGTGTGTGTGTGTGTGTGTGTGTGTGTACGTGTGTGTGTTTCATAATCACACTGGGGAAAATAAGAAATAAAGTTGTGCGGTGTGGGGAAGTTTTGATCCAATTGTTCAGAAACGTTTGAAAGCAAATGCCTGATGGGGAACCAGGGCCAAGAACGCAAACCAACCCACTCCCTGCCATGTGCAAGAGGCCCCTTTGGCCTCCTGGCAGCAAATCACGCACAGGTGAGGGCCAGGTACAATCAGGGTGATCAGTGGAATGACTGAACAACACACGAGCCCGTGAATTTGCAGCTCCAGGGCTGGGGACATTTCATATCCACTCAGTTTCCCCAGTGCAAGCCCAAGGTCTAGAACACCGTGGCGGTGTCCTTCATGTGGTAGGGGAATGGATTAATGGGCTGATCAATAATGAATGAACGAGTGAGTGAGGAATGGGGTTCCTTGTCTCCCCACCCCCATCTTTGTGAAAATCCCTCCTCCCAGCTCTGCTTAGGGAACCACTGATGGCCGTTTCCTGGCCGGTCCACCCTGGGCTGCTGCTTCCTCCCCCCACCCCCTCCCTGCAGGGGGCGCTCAACCCCCCTGCCCCTCCATTCTGCTCAGTCATCAAACTGCTAAGAACCTTCTGCCCTGTGCACTGCCCTGTGCCCATGCCCTAGAGCCACACATGGTAGTTACTTTCCATTAAGTTATGCTTGAGTGAGCTTTTAAAAACAAAAGTAGATTCTAGCTCAGAGTTGTTATTGGATGGGATTGAAGTGATACATTCGCCAGACTCGGAGTTTTTTGGTTCTTTCTCAGGCCAAGCAGATTCCTTGCTCTCGAGTGAAGCCATTTGTGACTTTGCCAGGGTTACGGAATGTGGCCTTGTGTCAAAAGAGCAGCTAAGAAAGCCCAAGGCAGATACCTCTAGAATAAAATCCACAGGTACCTAAGGAAATCGGTTAATTATAACAGAACCCCAATGGGACTCAAAGGAAAGACTTAAGTCAAAGACAGGACACTTCATACTTAAAATACAAGGGGGTCATCCTAAGGATTGTTTTGCAAATAAACCCCAGGACAGAAAGGTTTATTTTTTTATACTTGTTGTTAAAAAAAAAATACACCCATCTATGATAGACAAGAATAATCAGTGAGACTACACAGTTTTTATAACTCAGTCCAGGGGAGAGAGGCTTAAAAGAGCATAAAAGAACTCAGGATTCAAATGGAAAGTGTGGAGCAGAGATAGGCGAGAGCCCTTTAAAACAGGGAGCATTTTCAATGACAGGTTGGCATTTAAGAACCCTAAAACTTCTACTCAATATGAATGTAATTAATCATGAACGGTTGAGTTCTCTTTGGGTTATTACTCAAGGCAGAAGTTGGAAATGGAGTGACTCATTTGTTGTTAGTTTAAAAATACTTTAGTAATTTTACTCAAATTAGAATTCCTTCAGGTTACCAAAATTAGGCTAATTTTGTATAGCCCCCTAATGCATAAAGTATCTATGCACTTGAAATAGTACACTGATTTTCAAGTGATAAAACTAAAGAAATAAAACCCCAGCTTCTCTGCCAGGTTCAGAGCTCGTGGTTCACAGGCTTGATGGGACTTTTCTTAGGCATCAGTGACTTTGCGAGGCTGACCTTGACATGCTGCTCCTAGTCACAACAGATCACCCAGAACAAGGGTTTTTCCTGGGTGTTTGTTTTGATTCTGTCCTGAAGATTTAAAATCAGCTGGCTACACTGAACCAAAGGGGTAATAAGGTGGTTACTTAACCACAACATGACAAACCTATTTTAATTTCTATGTAAAAGGAGGAATATGGGGTAGTGTATGTAGTTTGCCATTAACTATTTCTACACCAGCTACCGGTGGAAGATTTGAAATAGCTCTTTACTTGTTGGGGGTCTACACTGGAGGCAGCCTGAAGTCCTTGCTGTGTGTGCTCTATATTTAGCGATGCTCCATTTTTTTTTTGGAAATGATCGTTTGCTAAGTGTTTCTAAGTGTTTATTATGTGACCAGCATTATTTTCAAATGACACACAAATTATTTCATTAATGACCAACTGGATGAATTGGGTGCTATTGGTGTCATTACACAAATGAGTTGGAAAACAGAGGCTGAGAGCCGTGAAATGCTTTGCCTCAGATCATATGTGATCAGCTATCTGCCCCAGTATCTTTGTACCACAAAGTGTTTGCTCTTAGTCTCTCTGCTATGTTCTCTAAACACCTTGTCTGAAATGCTTCCATTATCTCCCATTGTTCTTGGAATTGAGACAAAAATCCCTAGAGAAGCCCCAGATGTCGCCCTCCCCACTTGGTTCCCAGTAGCTCTCAGTGATCTAGCCACAGGGCCTTTGCACATACTAATCTTTCTCACTGAAAATAGTTTTTCTTTAACATTTTGCCTGCTTACCCCCTATTGACTATGGATACTTCATCCTAATTGTGACTTCCCCCCTCTCAGACCTCTGACCATATCCACCTTTGTACTACACTTTCTGAAGCCATCACATGACAGTTCTTGGTCTCATTGTTGATAGTAATTCAGCATGCATTTGTGTGATGGCCATACTCATGTCTCTCTGCCTGCAGAGCCTGCCCAGTGAGAGGGTGTTTCCATGCTTACTCATGATCATCTCTTTCTTTTCCTCCCAGCACAGACCTCAGAAACAGCGTGTGGTAGGTATTAAACACCATTTGTCAAATGAATGAATAAATGAGAATATTCTGTGGAAACTGATCCTTGGCTTTCCTTCTCACTTCGCCTATTGAGGTCAGTGGTTCTGCCACAGAGAAGAGACTAGGAAGAAAAGAATGAGGAAGACAATTCAGCCAAGAAGAGAGAGAACAGAACAGTTTTATGATAATCGTACTGTGGAAATATTTTGGCAGAGTGAGGTCCCTCAGACTGCAGAGAGAGGAAGGTATCAATACATGTCCAGGGAACCACAATGGCATTTATAGAAACTCATGGAGAAGGAGCCAAGCTATCCATGCCTGACTTGTAACAAATAGAAGACATGTACATGACCCTTCTATTCTGCCCTAAAATTTCATTCATGCCCTTCTCTAACCGAATCAGGCAACTAGTTAGACCATGGTCCTCAAAAAGTATTTGGTGAGTAAAAACTATTGAGAAGCAATGGGACACAATAAGGTGTTTAGATTGTTGTGTGGCCTTAGATAAAGTATATGATAATAGTAGGGGATGCTTCTTATGTCTGGGTCTACAAATTCCTAACCATGAGCAATCGCTGTAGGGTTGAAACCAGCTGTAGGAGCAGAAGTCAAATGTAGTTAGTGACCACGTTACAGGAGGGATAGAACCCGGCTGATGTCCATGTTAGATGGGAGCACTGATTTATAAGAGAAAAGAAATCCAGAAGCGAGTCTGATGGTTACAACCTATAAAATTCCATATCACTTGACTGGAAATGAAAATACTGAATAAAGTTGTGATGATCAGGCTTTCAAAATTAAGTTTCTTTTCTTGTTTGCTGGATGTCCATCATAGTAAATATTATATCCTTATACCCAAGTGATATACCATTCATATTGGTGAAGTCATGACTTAAAGTAAACCATATTAATGTGAAGGGTCACATATTCATTCCAGATAAAAAGAAATTTCATTCCCAAATAACGTGCCTGATTTTACAATTACTTCACAAAATTACATTGTAAAAGGTAAACTGAGGAGGCTCCTGGGTAGCTCAGTCAGTTGAGTGTCTGACTTTTGACTTTGGCTCAGTCACAATCCCACAGATCCTGAGATTGAGCCCCACGTGGGGATCTGCACTGAATGAGGAGCCTACTTGGGCTTTTCTCTCTCTCTCTCTCAAAACAAATAAACATTTAAAAAACAGATTCTCTCTCTGTATGTGCCCCTCTGTCCCTCCTTCACTCGCACTTTCTCTCTCTCACACACAAAATAACTAACTTAGTAAATAAATAAATAACTAAAATAAAAGATAAACTGACATAAATATCAGAATACAAATTTTACATCTGTCTGAACATTTAAAATGAGCCCAGAGTAAAACCTAGTAACCAATGTTTGTTTTTCTTGAAGAACCAAATCAGGGCAAACATCAAAATGTGTCATTTTCCAGGTAAGTCAAGACATTCATTCCATATGTGAGGATTGTGACTCCCATGCCACCATTCTCCTCATCTGGCCAGTAAGAACTCCACAGCTTATCTCTGCTAGGTGAGGGTAGGAAGTGCATTTGGATCCAAAAACAGACCTTCCAAAACCTCTGGGGATGATTTACAACAACAGTACATGAAAGAGAGAAAGATGCTTCAGGAAGAGAGAGGACTCTATCTTGACCAGAGGAAGGGGTATTTCAGGCAGGATAGAAAGTGATGAGTTTGCCAGGCAGAGAAGCTTAGGAAGTGATTTTTAGGGTGTAGGGAGAAAGAGAGAGAGAGAAAGAGAATTCACAAACACACAGAAGGATTAAACTGTAAAGAATATTCAGAATTAATGGCATAATCCAGTGTGGCCAAAGCACACGGTGCAGGGATGAGGGTTGGGAAGGGTGAGGAAGTCAGGAGCCGAGAGGACATGTGCCATGTGGCAAAGGTGGAGGAAACAGAGGCCAAGGATCCTTGTCTGTAACAGGTGCCTATCCCCACAGGGCTTCTGACCTGTCCAGGGAACCCAGTAGGGGCAGGGGGAAGAGGGAAAGCAAGGAGGAGGGATGGAGGGGAAAGGAGAGCAGGAAGACAGAAAAACCGGGGAAAGGACAGCTGAAATGACAAATTTAACAGACACATTGGGAGGTAGCCGGCAGGCTCTGAAGTTCCTAGCCTGGTCATGTCCCTTGAAGCCTCCCTCCAAGGCAAGGGACACCACAGGGCTGGCTGGGAAGGCACCTTCTGCTTGGGGCATGCTCGATCAGATATGTGACAAATCTGAAAACGGAATGCTCTGGGCAGGCTGCACAAACACCTGTCTTGATAGAAGTAGAGCATTTAAGAATAAAACAAAGATTTGGGAATCCTCAGTATAACTGTCTTTAATGTTAACTCAACCAGTGTTCAAACTGTGGATGAATGTCTGATTTAAAGGATGAGTACATTTATGGAGTCATAAAAGTTGATAAGACTGTCCTGGCCAGAGACAGAACGTGAAAGAAAGAAAATGCAATGTTTCTCAAATAGGTTTGAAATGCCGGGGACACACTGAAGGCAGCTTTCTGGTTCGGAATGCCCCTTGCCCTCGAGGGAGAGGAGGATACTCTTCACTAGAAGGTGCAGGATTTTCATTGAATGGCTCTTGACAAGCGGTGTCTAACAGCAGGAATTTATGAAAAATTTTTTTTCAATAGTCAAGGTAGGTTCTCAAATGAAGTTATAAGTAATTGTTTGATATGCATAATGTCTTTTTTTAAATTTTGTAAATGTTTATTTGTTTTTGAGAGAGAGAGAGAGAGCAGGGGAGAGACAGAGAAAGAGGGATACAAAAAAACGGAAGCAGGATCTAGGCTCCCAGCCCTTAGTGCAGAATCCGGTGCAGGGCTTGAACCCACCCAGGAACAGTGAGATCATGACTTAAGCTGACGTCAGATGCTCAACAGATCGAGGCATCCAGGCACCCCCAGAACATCTTTCTTAATAAGAGAAATAGTGTAAAGGAAGGTTTGTTCCTAGGACGACATGTAAAAGCCAGTTCAACCCATGAAGTGGCTGAAATGCCCTCAATGTCTGAACAAAGGTGTAGGACGCAGATATGCCGGAAGGAGCAGGGCAGGATTTCCGGTGCGAGGCCTACTGGCCATCAGGTGATTCTCAGACATAATGGTTCACCGCTGCTGACTTGGCAACCCGGCTCTAAACCCTCTCCTAGCAAACAAAAGAATTACCACCAAAATGATGACAAAGGGGAAAAATACCCAAGTAAAGAGGATGTAAATAGGGCTTAAGAGGTCAGTGAGGAAAGTGAATTCAATTCTTTTGCATTTTGAAATATTTAGGGCAAGCAAACATTCAATTCTTTGGCCTACATTTTGCTTATAGTAAGTGAGAGCTTATGGTCACATTAGGTTTGAGTTCAAGGTCCAGGTATCTAATCCAAATAGAAAGTAGATGGCAATAGCAGCTAAAAAAATTTTGTTGGTTTGTTTGTTTTTCCTCCATAATATTTTATTGTCAAATTGTTTTCCATACAACACCCAGTGCTCTTCCCCTTAAGTGCCCTCTACCATCACCACCACCTCTTTCCCCCCTCCCCGTCCCCCTCAACCCTCAGTTCATTCTCAGCATTCAGTAGTCTCTCATTTGTTTTTGAGAGAGGCAGAGAGAAACAGAGTGCAAGCAGCAGGGGAGAGGCAGAGAAAGAGAGAGAGACACACACAGAATCTGAAGCAGGCTCCAGATTCTGGACTGTCAGCACAGAGCCTGATACAGGACTTGAACTCACAGACAGTGAGATCATGACCTGAGTCAACATCAGACACTTAACTGACTGAGCCACTCAGGTGCACTAAATCTCCTCGGTATTTGATGTGATATGCCACTATCTCTTGCAACTTTTCCCTTAAAATTATTCACTATGTTTTCTGATGGTGGCGGTTTCCTAATTTTCTAATTTACATACCTGTGAAAAACAAATGAGTCGTGGAATACTGATACAATCTTGTAGCAAGACCCAAACTATCCTGCTTTTCTACAAGCAACTTAGAATCCATCCTTTTAAAAGTCATCTGTGAGGCGCGCCTGGGTGGCTCAGTCAGTTAAGTGTCCAACTTAAGCTCAGGTCAGGATCTCATGGTTTGTGAGTTTGAGCCCCACGTCAGGCTCTGTGCTGACAGCTCAGAGGCTGGAGCCTGCTTTAGATTCTGTGTCTCCCTCTCTCTTTCTCTGCTCCTCTCCTGTCCATGCTGTCTCTCTCTCTCTCAAAAATAAACTTTAAAAATTTTTTAAAAATAAAGTCATCTGTGGGATCCTGGGAAGAAGGCACCTCTATTCCTGATTTTCTTTGGTTGCTGTGGTATCATGGGATTTCTCATCACTAGTCCAACCCAGAAGAGTAAGGAAAACTCAAAATTAAACACTAGTCATCCAGCTTCAAGGGATTCGAAGAAGGCAAGTGAACATTCACTGGTGGAAAGTTTGTGTTTGTCCTTGTTTTGTGGTCTCTTTGCCCCTGCTGGAACTGGTAAGTACTGGAAAGTGCAGAAAATCTGCTTTCTAAATGGCCATACTCCCTAAAGCAAACATGCATCCTAGGATTGGATAAATGACAAATTTTCAAGAAGAGAAGTAAGTCGACCACACCACATTGAATCCAGGGCTCATGCCCTCCTGTGAAAAGACTCTCCCCATGGCCAAGTTTTGTAACATCTGGCCATGATTCTCTGCTTAACTTGTGCTCGGTTGACCCCTGTTCTCTTTGCATAGATCTTGAGTTTTGTCTGATACTTAGTTTGGCTATAAAAATGAGCCAGGACCATAATTTTAATCAATCTTATAATGGCCAAAGACGATTTTCTTTTGACTAGATGGGTCACACAAGCAGAAATTAAATTCTGGGGACCTGCATGTGCCAATCTGGGTCTTTTGTGACATTTATTACTTGGAAGCATGCATTCTACCTTATAACCACCTTCGTGCCTTGCATTTTCAATATGGAAATCCTTCGTGTCAAATAAATGTCTTTCTTGCCAACTCATCCCATGTGAAGGCTGACTCTTAATTTGGTGTCCTCAGGTGCTTAGGGGCATCTCTGTAGATGTCTGTGCCTTCCTAGAAATCCATGCCATGAGAGGGCTTCCCAAGGGCACAGGGAGAATAAGGAACAGAACCCCCACAGCTAGGGAGTCAGGGGTTCTCCTGCTTGTGCTCATCACATTAACAGTCAAGCCAATCCCATTACTATGCTTTCAAATTTAACACTTTACAGAACTTAACATTTCAAAATTGAAAGCATATGTATATTTAAACTATTGACTTCTCAGATTGATTTGTCAGAAATCAGACAAATCAGAGAATTTGCTGATTCTCTACTGTCTCCCCCCATTTAATTATTGGTAGGAGACTAAACATTATCAAAATTCAAGTAATTTAAATGGCTCAGAATAATAAAATAAATATATGTCATAGATTTATGACAGTTACTGAGGAAATAAACAATAGAACCATATTGCTCCTTGTCCAAAATGTGAGACATCACACCTTTGTCCCTTCTTCTGAAGATTCTGTTAAAGTGGTAGTCAAGGCGCTTCTAAAAAATTCAAAATAATGAAAAATTCTTGACAGAAGACTGGAGCAAACAAAAGAATGAGGATAAATGACAAGATCAAAGAAAGCTGTGGAATGACAGAGGAAGTGGCATAGGCTGTATGCCCATGTCAAACAAGTGACTTACAACCTCTCAGACCTGACAGTTTCTTATCATAACAAACATTTTATAATATTCCTTTTATGGTGCAGAAAATACATATATAAAAACAGTAAACTATCCATAGACAATTTTTAAAGGTTAGTATATATCATGACTATAGTTGAAAAGAGGGATGCCAAGTAATTTATAATGAATTGTGTAATTTAATTTGTAAATTCTCAGGTAAAACTACATTGGAAGACTGTGAAGGGGTGCCTGGGTGGCTCAGTCGGTTAAGCATCCAACTTCGGCTCAGGTCATGATCTCACAATTCGTAAGTTCAAATCCGGCATCTGGTTCTGTGCTGACAGCTCGGAGCCCGGAGCCTACTTTGGATTCTGTGTCTCCTTCTCCCTCTGTAACTTTCCTGCTCATGATCTGTCTCTCTCTTTATCAAAATAAATAAACATTAATAAAAAATGACTGAAGTAGCCAGAGGCTTACATCTATGTAAAATAGTATGAATCCATCATCTGTAATTGCAGCATTGGGAGAGGTATGTGGTTTTGCTACATACATACTGTAACAAATTTTTGCCTTTGATGTTGGAATTTTCAAAAATGATAAAATTTCAAGCAGAATAATTTCATCTTTTTAGGATTTCAGGATAGATACATGCCTTGCAAGTTCATGCGAATTAAAACTCTGTTTAAAAATGTTCACCATACCATGGTGGGGGGCACTTGTGGGGAGAAGCACTGGGTGTTATATGGAATTTGACAATAAACTATTTTTTAAAAATGTTCACCGTGTTTCCTTATAGGAACACTAACTGTCAAAAGACAAGAGGTCATCAATACCCTCAAAATTCTGAGGGCAACGTTTTTAATCTGAAAGTTCTAAATTTAGGAGAACTACCACACAAGGCAAGAATAGAATTATTAAAAAATCTGTGATAACTATGTGTTTCTTTTCCTACAAAACGATGTAAGGATATACCTCAACAAAATAAGGGAGTGATCCTGGAAAGAAAAAGAAAGGAAAATCAAGAAATGATTGATTTGATAAAAATAAAAGTGCAGGGAAGTTGCGTTATGAAAGAAAGGGAGTTGGTCTAGAAGGTAATGAACAATACGAGTCCGTTTCTTACCTCTCAGGAGGCTGAAGCCCAGAAGCTGGGGGTGGAAGAGATGGTCAGGAGTGAAGACCATGCCATTAAAATGTTGAGAAGTTTATGGTAAAGACAAATAGTACGTTTTAGGAGAAAACAGACAATTACAAGCAATGAAAAAACATAAATGTTTTCAAGAAGCCTGTTTTTCCATCATGAATAAACTAGTCCCATTTACAATACAAACATTACAAAAATAAGGGCGCCTGGGTGGCTCAGTTGGTTAAGCATCTGACTCTTGATTCCAGCTCAGATCATGATCTCCTGGTTGGTGAGATCAAGCCCCAAACTGGACTCTGCACTTACAGTTTCGAGCCTTGCTGGGAGCCATTTCGGCCTCCCCGGATGACATAGTCACAGTGAGGAAATGGAAAAGATTTGCACAGCTCCTGCCATGAAGTGACACTGGTATCTCCTTCTATTATTGGCTCATATTGGGAATGGGACCACTGTTATTGATTAGGCCTCACAATGTTCCAAATCAGACCGATATTCCTCACACAGCTACCCCATTAGGAAAAGCATATTCTTGCCCCTGCATTAGAGATTTTAGATGAAAGCACGGTAGATGTTGGCCAAAAGGCTCTTCTAATGAGCCTTGCAGACCCAAGACATGAGGGGGGCTAAGAACACAAGAGTTACAATTAACTCTGGCCCAGAGAAGAAGAGCCTAACTTAGAGATAAGAAACAGACAAGGACCAGACATAAGTTGCTACATATACCTTTGCTAATTGGAGCACAGATACCTTCCCTTACACGGACATCTGTAATGAGGACGGATAATGAGGATGGATAAGAGTAACAACAATATAAACCCAGGGGCAAGACAAACACACACAGGACCCCCATTGCGCTTACATCAGAGAAAGGGCTTTCTCTAGCAACTTGTTAACAAGCATTCTTTATCTTGTGGTTTATGAGTCAAATAAAATAACTCCTAGCCTATCTATATACAACTTAACCTATGTTTTAATCTTAGCATTACTAACTTAAGTAATGTATATGTTATCCTGGTTTTTAGTAAAGACATTCTGTTATTCTCTTGGTTTTAAGATTTACTCAACCTCGCTGTAAGTGTGTTACATAACTTCGTTGTAACTTGTTCATTAAAGACAAAGTCATAAATATTGTCAACAAACTAACCTGTACTAAATGAGATAAGTTTGTTATTTTCTTAATCTGGTGGACTGATTCTAAGAATAAATGGGATGGTTCTACAAAAATACTTCTGTAAAACCGGTTTCTGTACACTTTTGATGATCAAACCATCTTACCACAAAAAGTTAACCACTGTAAAAATTCTATTTTCTGAGGTCATGTTATTGCTTAACCTATAAATAAAGACACCAAAACAGAGCAGAGATGCCTGCCTGGTGATCAGAAAGAAACTTAGACTCTCTCACTCTCTTGCTGACACTGTCCATCCTTCAGGGAGCCCTGGACCTGTGGACTCCGGCAGAGCCTGATTGGGATTTTCTCTCTCTCTCTCTCCACCTTTCCTACTTGTCTCTCTCTTTCTCTCTTTCTCTCTCTCAAAAAAAAGAGATAAATATTTTAAAAATAAAATTAAAATAATTCCAAACAAGGGATTAAAAGTATAAGAAACTGAAAGATATAAGGGATTTGCTGAGACAAATTTTTTTTCTGTCAAAAGAAAAATCATGTCACTTCAGTAAAAACCAAATGTGTCAAGTTTGAGGTGCACAGCTGTACAAAACATGGCATAATTTTTAAGCAACTGCTGATGTATAAGAAATTCTTGAATTGATTAATTGATTATCTGTTCTTCAGATGGAGGATATCAAGGCCTGACTCTGTGTGCATAAGTATTGATGCAAACTCTGTCTTGCTCTGTGTTCACCCAGTGAGACTTCTCTCTACTGAAGCCACACCAGGGAAAGGATTAGAATTTTGAAGCATGGCTTCCAGAAGGATGGGGAAAGTGCCAGAAGATCTGACTGTGTCTGATGGTTAACTTTATGTGTCAACTTGGCAAAGCCATGGTGCCCAGTTGTTTGGTCAAACGTTAGTCTTGATGTTGCTCTGAAGGTATTTTGTAGATATGATTAATGTTTAAAATCTGTTGATTTAAATGAAGGTTATTCTTGATAATGTGGTGGCCCTCGTCAAACAGTTGAAGGCCTTAAGAGAAAAACTTGAGGTAGTCCTATAGAAGAAAGACTTGCATTCAAGGCTGTAAAATAGAAACCCCACCTGTGTTTTCAGTGTTCCAGCCTGCCCTGTGGATTTCAGACACAAGATTGCAACATCAGCTCTTGCCCTAGTTTCCAGCTGCTAGCTCCATTCTGTGGGCCAATTCCTTCAAATCAATTCTCTCTCTTTCTCTCGTCATCATCATCTATGTATTTACTTATGCATGTATGTATGTATCATCTATCTATAGATCTATTACCTATTTCTATCTATCTATCTATCTATCTATCTATCTATCTATCTATCTATCGATCGATCTATCTATCTATCATCTATCTATCCATCCATCTATCCATCCACCTATCCATCCATCCATCCATCCATCCATCCATCCATCCATCCATCCATCCATGTATCTATGTATCTATCTACCTATCTACCTACCTACTTACCTACCTACCTATTTATCTATGTATCTCTCTATGTATCGTGCTCTCTCTCTCTCTCTCTCTCTCTCTCTCTTTCTCTCATCTCTTCTTGGTTCAGTTTCTCTGGAGAGCTTGGATTTATACACTGTTTTCTCCAGGATTCCTCCCAGTGATTCACCCCATCTGAATTCACAGAAGTGGCTTTTCTTTTGGTCACAGATTATTTATGCAAGACTCAAAACTGTCAGTAACTTGGTTGTATGAGCCTTTGGGCTGTGAGTGGGGTGGGAATCATTTATCTGAATCCAAAGAAATGGAAGTCTATATTCATAGAATTGCTTTCCAGAAGGATGTAGCTGGGCAGGACATAGGGAAGAGAGAGAGACACACACACATTCACTCTTTGTGCAGACTCAACTCTGTGTCTCCAGTTGGTTCTTTTCCCACAGGGCTTTGCTTTCTGGTGACCTTCTCACCCGATCACCAGTGTCCCTATTTTGCTATGTGCATAGGTAGCATCTCCAGCCCATCTCCACCCTTGCCCTTCTTACTGACCGCATTAATAGGTGCTGGCATATACTTTGAGTTTTGTTTTTTCCTTTATATTTATTCCATCAACTGGCTCATAATCCATTAATTATCCCTGGGGAATTTGGATAACTAAGATCCAAAAAAGGATGAAAGTTTAGGTGCCTTTCTACTCATTCTACTTTAGCTCTGTCAAGGACATGAGCAGTTTATCTTATTTTCCCCCCAAATGTTTGAGAATCTATACCAAAAAAGACAAAGCATTTTGGCATATTTTTATGCAAGTTGATTGGAATTTCTATCTTCATTTTCCCTTAAGAATCAAGAGACAAATTACACCTCATGTTTCTACTTGAGATTTCTCTTTCTAGGCTGATTCACTCTATCCTGTGAATGTCTACTTGACGTCCCACCAAGAGGCACCTGCAGTGACTCCTCCCTCCATCCCAGGGAACCTAAGGTGAACCCACGTGCTTCCCAGGAGTGAAGGAGACAGAAAGTACCAGGGACCTCAAACTCCTAGCAGACAGGAGATCAAGTGGAAAATTGTTACAAATCCAAACCAAGAAATAGGTGGCTAAAACTATCGGTCAGCAAGATGAACGTTAGTGCAGAAGCTGTTCCTCCTTTCACATAAATCCCAGGAGTGTTACCAATTGGGCTATAATCATCTCTGAATTCAAATCACCTAAGTCTGTACTGGCTTGAAATTTTCTCCCTTGTGTACCATTTCTCAGTGGAAAGGATGACACTCTCAGAATTACCCTAGGAAATCTTTTTGATTCCAGACAGTGGGTCAATTTCTAACAGCACAGCCCCGCCAGTGAGGTGCGCCCATTTTCTTTATACCCTGAACATTTTCTCAGGGAATTATTGCAGAAAGGCCATTATTCCCATGATGAGGGAGGTATCTGTGGCTTTCTCTTTATAGTCCTATATACATTAAGAGAGCAGAAAATGTGGATTCTAAATGCATGAAATCCAGCTGCATGATATTAGTTTCATCTTTACAGCCTTCAGGAAAGCATAAATGGACATATGGGCATGATTTACGGCCATAGCTCTCAAACTTCAATGGGCGCTAGTCACCTGGAGGACTTGTTAAAACTTGGGGTGCTGGAACTGCCCCCTGAATTTCTGATCCGGTAGGCCTGTGGGGTCCACGAGACACAAAAAAAGACAATATTCTCTTCATTATATAAGAAACAGCATTCTGCTTCTCTCTTCAGAAGAATCATGAGTTACAAGATTATTTATGAGTTAAGAGAAATTATAGGACCAACCCTAATGCGAGGCTGTACTAACCATTTCCTTCCTTATTGTGGATCTCAGCTAGCACTAAGACCTCAGGATGTAGGGATCTCCTACTCACGGCTCTTCGGCTTGCCTGATGTTCACTTCCGCTAAATCCACTGAGTGGACATGAGGAGGTTGCACTATTCTTACCATAGATTCCGAGAAAGAGAAAAAAGTCAAAGACTTGTGTTTCGTTCCTTCATTTAACTTTTCTTCCCCCAGTAATCAACTTATGCATTGTGTTGTATTTTTCCTTTTTTGTCCAGAGACTAGTCTGGCTCCTATCATATGCCTTTTCATCATGTCCGGGAGTGTGGCATTCAGTTCTCCATGTAACTGTCCCACTTATTAATACATTCTATCCATTGTGCTCTTTTAAGGTGACAAGGGAAAAACAACACCCACGGGTTCGGTCCTGCCAAGAGGCAGTGTGAGGTATGGTGTGGGAAAGCCAGTGGTAAGTGGGACAGCAGAGCACTCGAGGGGTGAGGCCCACGTTGCCATGCTTTGCATGTCATTGTGTCTCTCTGGACTCATTCAGGTCCCTGCCTGAAAAATAAGGTGTGACAGCGTGACTGCATAGGAACTCACAATCTCTTCAAAGTTTGTTATATGAGATTTTAAATGGTTATAAATAAATATAATGAATTATATAAATAGATACATTATATTTTACAATAGCTCCAGGTTACACAATAATATAACCTTAACAGCCACTTAATTTAAGGTTTGCTTGTTTGTTTGTTTATTATGTGTGAGAGAGAGAGATAAAATGAGAGTGGGGGAGAAGGAGAGAGATAGAGAGAGAGAGAGAGAGAGAGAGAGAGAGAGAGAGAGAGTGAGTCCTAAGCAGGCTCCATGCTCAGCCTGGAGCCCGATGTGGGGCTCAATTCCATTATCCTAGGATCATGACCTGAGCCAAAATCAAGAGTCAGAAGCTCAACTGACTGAACCACCCAGGCGCCCCAGAGCCATTTACCTTAAAATAAGTTATATTGGGGTGCCTGGGTGGCTCAGTCGGTTGAGCTTCTGACTTCGGCTCAGGTCATAATCTCATGGTTCATGGGTTCCAGCCCTGCATCGGGCTGTGTGCTGACAGCTAGCTCAGAGCCTGGAGCCTGTCTTTGGATTCTGTGTCTCCCTCTCTCTCTGACCCTCTCCTGCTCACACTGTCTCTCTCTCTCTCTCTCTCTCTCTCTCTCTCAAAAATAAATTAAAAAAATAAGTTATATTGAAGTTGTCCTGTTTTCCAAAACTTGTATATTAAAAACTATTAAGTTCTAATACATTGCTTTCTAAGACTCAAAAATCTACCTAAAGGGGAAAAAAATGCTAACCTTGATTTTAAATGAATCCAGATTTACCTCACATGCTTCAAGCTTACTTTCCATGGACTGTAACCAGAAGCTTCCTGGCTGCTAACACATTTAATCTAATCTAATTTAATTTAATTTAACAAATTTAATTTAATATTTAGTAGGTACTTTGAGTTTGGTTGGATAGATTCAAGGTGGACTGTTTCAGTAAGGCTCAGCACAGTGTCTCCATTACAGTCACAGAATTCTTTTAAAAAAACAAGGAAACTTAATGTTATCTGAAAGTATATCTTACATAGTCAAAATGTAGCTTTTAAGATAAAATGTAATAGAACTGTTAATGCCTCTTACACAGGATATTGTAAAAGTTGAATTTTGTTACCAGTTTTCAAAGCCATGTTCTTAGGCACACATTAGGCACAGAAATCCACTCAGAGCAGAAGAAAACTGTGATACTCCGAAGCCTATAATCCTGATGTATTTATAACTACATGCAGTTGAACATATGCTGGCTGCATAAGTCCAGAGGCAACAGTCAGAAAAAGAAATTATTCACTTTTTCCCCCCCTCAAAACTCTCCAATATCAGATAGGCAAGTTGGAGTACTCACTAGGTTTTGAGCTGATATTTTAGAAAGTTATGAACCTGTGGCATGTTCCATTTGGTTATCAATTTCTCTTTCTCTGAACACAGATGATATCTATCCAATGCTCATTTATTATTTGCATGTCTGACAAAGGATCTACTTATTTTATAAGAATTACTATATTTTGGCTGCTGCAAATGATCAAAGTAATTTGATTTGAGTAACAGACCAAATATTTTCCTGAGAAAAATAAGATAAATAATATGAAAGATAAAAAAATAATTTTTAAATTAAAAAATTTTTTTACATTTATTTTTGAGAGATGGAGAGAGACAGAGTGTGAACAGGGGAGGGGCAGAGAAAGAAAGAGACACAGAATCTGGAGCAGGTTCTAGGCACAGAGCCTGATGCAGAGCTCGAACCCACAAGCATTGAGATCATGACCTGAGCTGAAGTTGGATGCTCAACCGATTGAGTCACTTAGGTGCCCTGATAAAAATGATTTTGAAAAAATGTCCTTGGTGGTAAGCCATTGGAAAACCTTTAATATTGTCCAACTCCCGGGGAGCCTGGGTGGCTCAGTCAGCTAAGCATCTGACTTCAGCTCAGGTCATGATCTCACAGTTTGTGGGTTTGAGCCCCACATCAGGCTCTGTGCTGACAGCTCAGAGCCTGGAGCCTGCTTCTTATTCTGTGTCTCCCTCTCTCTCTGCCCCTCCCCCACTCACACTCTGTCTCTCTCTGTCTCTCAAGAGTAAATAAACAGTGAAAAAAATGGTCCAACTTTCCTATTTAATAAGTGATGTAAACTTGGGTTCACACATGTAAAATGCTTATATGCAGAATTTCCACAGAGACCTGTGACCAGAGCCCCAGAGTTCTTGATGTGACAGATCTGAGTTCTTAATCCTGCATCTCCAAAGAAATTAAAATCAAATGACTCTTTAAGCATGTCTAAAGACTGGGAATCTATCTCAGAATGCATGAGTGGGCAAAGAAAGGTCAATGAAATGCAATGCAGATCTTAGACAGGATGCTGGCCCAGAAAATGGGCATCTGTAAAACAATTGTCATACTTGAAGAAGAAGGTCTGGACGTCAGCTCATGGTACTGTATCACTTGTCCCTATTTTTTGAAATGAAGCTGCTCATTTAAAATAGGCACACAAACATTTAATTCTTCTATAACTAACATTTTATGTAGTTTCAGTCAGTAATTAAAAATATTGCAATGGTCTTGGCTCAAGTCTTTATAATATAATAGGCATCTGCATTTGCTATGAAGGTAGAGTCATTTATGAAGACTGTTACTTCTTTCACATGAGGAGTGTCATTCCCCATCCAGTCAAGTTTTTCTGTGAATCCATTAACCTCAAACCATGGTAGAATTCTTTGAGACAAGTCATGCTCTGAGATATAGCATAAGGACTTCCCACTGGCCTAAACTGGCTGGTCCTTACAAATGTCTGAATTTGCTGAGAAATAGTTTAATCCACCCCAGATTTCTGCCCACTTTGTCTTGTCCTTTTCTGAGAGTTCATCTCCATCAATTTTTAATTTGCTATTACCTAAGAGATATTATCTTTGTAGTTCTGCTAATTGTGAATGTGCTTTAGAAACAGGAATCAACATTTCCCTTTTAAATATTTAAGTAACTTCTCTAGCCAATTCCCTAGCACACTCAAAGAAGTCATGTCTGCTGGCAAAACAGAGATATTTTACAAAAGGAAATAGCTCAGAAGTAATCAAACCTGCAAGAGTCTTAGGTCTTCTGACTTCATGTTTCAGTAAGGCAGGGGACTGAACGCCCAAAGGTCAAGATGTATGTTGCAACTGGGATATAGAAACGACTTTGGTCTACCTTCTGGTGGGCCCTGGCTTAGAGTGTAGGCTCAAAGGAACTCTCAGCCAGTTGAAAACCTCCGAGAGATACAGTTCTAGACTCTGATGTGTCCCAGAAACTTCTTCCCCTATGTCATGAGTTCCTAGGTCCACCTGGAGATTTCTACATCCAGAAAACCAGCTGTTAGATCCCCTGTCTAGAAGAAATGCCTGCTTCTAGATCAGGATCTACGGAAGAAGAATTCTAATCTGTATTGGTGGTTAGTGTTTTCCTCTTTGAGGCTAATATCACAAGAATTTTGTTTAAAACCATCAGTGTCCCTTGTTAGGATGAGCACTGGGTGTGGCGTGTAAGCAATGAATCATGGAACTCTATCTTCAAAGCCAAGAATACACCACATACACTGTGCATTAGCTAACTTGACAATAAATTATCTTTAAAAAATAAATGAATAAATAAATGAACTATCAGTGGTTTATAATGTTTTTGCATCATACAGTATAAATTGATGGTTGGGTTTATTTTTTCGTCGGGACATGTCACCTTCTCATAAGAAGTCAGAGTCTCTGTAAACAGAGACTTAGTTGCCAAATGAAAGAACTTCAACAGTACGTACATGAGTCTTTTATACCGCCTTAGGCCTTATGGTAAAACTGTATGTATCTGAAACTTCAGGGAAAAAAGCAAAAAAGGCCTCTAACTTGTCAATCAGAAGTCATTAAAATCTTCCACGGAACCCAAGAACGTTGTTCATTAACCTTGGGTTTTAATTCTGCTCTGACCCTAATCCTCCTGATCCTGTGATGTGCAAGGTCATGGTAGCTGTAATGAAGGGGAAAGTAAGAAGGAGACTGTTATTTTTTTAAATTTTTAATGGTTTTATTTATTTTTGAGAGAGAGAGAGAGACAGCATGAACAGGGAAGGGTCAGAGAGAGAGGGAGACACAGAATCTGAAGCAGGTTACAGGCTCTGAGCTAGCTGTCAGCACAGAGCCTGACATGGGGCTCGAACCCACAAACCATGAGATCATGACCTGAGCTGAAGTAGGATGCTTAACCGACTGAGCTACCAGGTGCCCGAAAGAGACTGTTTGAGGAAACCCATTGCTACTCAAATCCTCAACAGAAACAGCGGAGATGAAAACCTATAGAAAGGAAAAACCAGACCTCCAAAAGCATACTACCCTGGACAAAGTTGGTACAGGGACAGACTCACACCTAAAATAAGACTTACTGGGTTGGGGCATGATGAGTTGGAGAGTTAATAGGAAGACTGCTTTTTGAAAACCACGAAATGTATAATATTTTGAATTATACTTATTTAAATGAGTTCTGTATAAAAGCGGTGATGTTGGATCAAAAGTGAATTTCCAAATTTAACCTATTACATGGGGTACAAAAATAATGCATCTTCCACAGACAACAGTTTTATTTCACCTCTCCCTGGATTGTTAGATATGTAAGAAGGAATTTCTTTGCCTCCTGCAAATCCTTATAATTCATCGTCATTCTTTACCCAAAACTCTCAGCAAAGCTGGTGACGTAATAAGAAAAGACACCATTGTAAGTGGCCTGGTGGCATTTGATGTCTTGTGTGTATAATGCATTGCACTGGATCTAGAAGATAAGCAGGTGATACACTGAGACTTTCGGGCAACAGGGCATCATTCAGGGCCTGTATCCCCGGCAACGAGAGGCCACAGGTGTCTTGTTCTTCCTCCAGCACTTTACCCAGACCAGCTCCAGCCCCTATGTGCACCTTGCTGGACCAGTGGGTAAAGGACACGGTCTGCTCATTCAGGACGAATCGGTCTGCAGCTGTGATAAAATGGCTGTAAAGACAGAGGAGAGAAAAGCTATGAATAATGCAGTGAGGGGTACCTGGGTGAGCATCTGACTTCAGCTCAGGTCATGATCTCACTTTTGTGGGTTCGAGCCCCACATTGGGCTCTGTGCTGACAGCTCAGAATCTGGAGCCTGCTTTAGATTCTGTGTCTCCCTCTCTCTCTGCCCCTCTCTCATTCCTGTTCACTCTCTCTCTAGAAAACAAATAAACATTAATTTTTTTCTTTTTTAAAAAGAGCACACAGAGAACATGCTTTATATCCTTGAATAAAGCCTGGTTAGTTGCTGTGGGCCCATGTGGCTGCCAGCTGGTCTGTGACTCCAGAAGAAAGTCAGTGAAGAAGGCAAGTTTCCACCAGCCAAGAATGAATTTAGAAAGCCCAGAGTGGCATTACTTACTAGCATCCTCTTCAAACTCACCTTTGATTTTTTTTTTAATAAATTCTCTCCAGCCTCAAAATTCTTCTTAACAGATGCCCACTCTGTTCTTTCTTTCTCCAAACCTGCCCTTGATTGGCTTGAATGCCATCAAGTTCAGTAAAAGAGAATCTTGCAGGCACCTGGGTGGCTCAGTCGGTTATGTGTCAGACTCTTGGTTTGGGCTCAGATCATGAACCCAGGGTCTTGGTATCGAGCTTTGGGTCAGGCTCTGCACTGTGCATGGAGCCTGCCTGGGACTCTCTCTCCCTGCCCCTCTCCCGCACATTTCTCTATCTAAAAATAAAAATTAAGAAAACATTAAGGACAGATTGTGTCGTTTCATCGGTGGACAGAGACCTAGAACACATTCTTCCCTGAAAATGGGCATTTACACTCAGAACACGGGTTAAACAATTTTGGGGGGAAACCACACTGAGCTTTACAGCCAACCAGGCTTAGAACTTAGGGCTACTATTTTATTTCATTATGTTGCAACATTGACACCTTTTTACCTTCCAAGCCCTGATGCAGATCCAGATTGAAAGAATTCATGAGACTTTATTAAGAGTAAGGGCAATAGGAGTAAATAAAGTGTCAGGCAAAATCGTAACCGCACAGTCCTCCTCTGGCTGGTCTGCATTATCTCAGTGACATAAACAGAGCCATTTCTACTTCTCTTCCATGTCCCCGAGACTCCCCCCAACCTTGGATGCTCTCATTGATTTAGGGGGAAATACGAGAGTTGTTTTCACCAAGGAAGCGTGTCCCTGCCAGGCTGAAATGGTCAGAAACAGGCTTGTTGTCTCCAACCACTGTCTTCCCAGTCTGGCTAGAGGACAGTGTCCAGTGGGGTCATAGGACACACAGACTGATGATGTAAGAGCCTCCATCAGCCCGGTCCCTCAGCCTTCTAGTCCCACTAACAACCATCTCTATGTGGGACTGTTACAGGTGTAAAATACACTTTTATTGTGTTAAACTTGGGGATTTGGGGGTTATCTCTTACAATACTAACATAACCTTATCTAACAGAGATTTGCGTTTGAATCCTAACTCTGCTGTGTATGCTGTTTGATGCTCCATTATGTGATTTGAAACCTCCTGGAGCAGAAAGGAGAAGACTCTCAGAAAGTGAGATTGGAAATCCAGGCAGGAGGTCATCCTGGCTTTCTGGAATCACCACTAGCCTCACAGGAAACTGGGAGCTCTGAACTGCTGGGAGCCACACGGGCCTTGCTGGATGACACAATCACAGCGAGGAAATGGCAGATGTTTGCATGGCTCCTGCCATGAGAGGCAAAACTGGTATTTCCTTCTCCTCCTCCTACTGCTCATGTTGAAAATAAGCCTGTTGTCATTAGTTAGGCCTTACAGCGTTCCAAATCAGACCGATGTTACCCACACAGTTACCCAATAAAAATTTTTTTTCCTGTCCCTGAATAAGGGATTTTAGATCTAAACACTAAATATTTGACAAAAGGCTATTCGTTTGGTCTTGCGGACCCAAAACATAGACTTGAAGGGGTTAAAAACACAAGGATTTCACTTAAATCTGGCCAGGAGGGGAAAAAAAGCCTAATTAGAGATAAAAAATAGGAAACAAGTACAGAGCATAGTCCCTTCCCAAGGTCCACATTCTACAAATATCCTCCCTTGTACTGACTTCAGTTATGAGGATGGATAAGAATGTGGGAAACCCAGGTCCAAGGCCAACACACACAGGGCCCCCACTGTGCTTGCATCAAAGAAAGGGCTTTCTCTAGCAACTTGTTAACAAACACTGTTTCTCCTGTAGTTTATGAGTCTAATAAAATAACTCCTAGCCTTTCTATATACAACTTAACCTATGTTTTAATCTTAGCTTTACTAACTTAAATAATATGTATGTTATCCTGTTTTTTTACTAAAAACATCCTGTTATATTCTTGGTCATAAGATTTACTCAACTTCACTGTAAGTGTATTACATGACTCGGTTGTAACTTGTTAGTAACTTGTTAAGTAAAAATAAAGCCATAATTATTGGCAAAAAAAAACAACCCATACAAAATAAGATAGGTTTGTTACTTCCTTAACCTGTGGGACTGACGCAAGAATGAATGAGATAGTTCTACAAAAATACTTCTGTAAAACCTGTTTCTGGACACTTTCAATGATTAAAACATCTTATCACAAAGAATTAGTCACTGTGAAAAATTTGTTTTCTGATGTCATGTTATGGCTTGACCTATAAATAAAGACACAAAAACGGAACAGAGATGCTGCCTGGTGTTCAGAAAGAAACTCAATCTCTTTTACTCTCTTTTGCCGACACGGTCCATCCTTCAGGGAGCCCTGGACCTGCTGGAGCTGGACTCTGGCACTAAACGTGTGTTTTTTAATCTCATTTTTGGTCATAATCAAGAAAGAGTGGAATCTCCATAATCAAAACTCCATTTTCTTCTTTGATCCTGCAGCATTCTGAGTAATAAAAGGGGGTCCGAAGGCAAGGTTTGAAAGCAGATAACTGGGATTCCTAAATTCACTACTAACAAGAAATGGGTTGTGACAAAAATGATAGGACACACACAGTTTCCGATTCACAGAGGGCACCTGCATCGAAAAAGCATATTTCTATGGGGACGCAAATCGATCGCTTGTGAGAATACAACATGGCACAGCTTCTGAAAAAAACAGTTGGAAAATTTTTTCAGAAAAAAATAGTATTTCCGAAACATATCTGTTTTTCTGGAGGTCTTCCAGGAGTAAAGTGTCAAGCCTTTATGACTCTGATCTGTTATAAGGATTCATTTACAGTTAACTCCCCTTAATTAAATGACACCCTTGGGCTAGGCCACGTTCTTAGAGAAGCATCAATATTGGTATCTTTGCTATTCCGTGGGCTTGGGAAGAGCTCCGCCCACTGCCCCGCCCACCGTCCCGTCCAGTGTCCCCACGCAGGCGCAAAAGGGGCTGGGTGGGGCTGGGAAGGAGACCGTTGGGTGCAGGGGGCCCTGGGCTCCAGAGCTTGCCGGTGAGACCGGGTTTCCACCCGCTGCAGGCTGCACACCTACCCAGTAGGTCAGGGGCTGAAAGCCAAGTACAGAAGGCCCAGGAGCCGTGGTGGGAGAAGTAAACGAACAAGGATCAGTTCATGGAGACGGAATCCGAAGTTAATTGAATGCCTACGGGTCAGCCCCTCCTGCCAGCTACTTTGGCCTTGGTCCCATTCCAGCTTCAGGACCTAGGGCCCCACCCTCCCGAAGTCCACGAAGATCGAAGATCGGAAAGCAGTGCTTTGCAAGGCTCTGGCTGTTCCGGAGGCTTCGATTGGATGCCCGTGTGCCCTCCCATCTCCAAAAAGGACTCCACCGTGGAGCATTCTTCACATTTTAATTTTCTCAGACCCTGTGTGCCATGTTATCCAACTGTTATCCAATCCGGTCCACGTCACCCCCCAAATGCATCCTGAACGACCCCTTCTCCTCCTCCGCGTCTCAGCTAGTCTGCTCAAGGTGCCAGCATCCTTGCCTGGGTTACTGCAGTAGCCTTTTAGGAATCGCTGCTGTCTGTGCCTTAGGCCTACTTTCCTGGAGTCCATGCTCCCCAAAACCGGGAGCCTTTAAATTTAAGGAAAGGTTTCTCCTCTGACCAACCCCCTCCATTGGTTTCTATCTCATTCAGGGTAAAGACAAAGCCCTTAAAACGGGCTCTAAAGCCCTGTCCTGGGGGCCCCCTGAATCTTGGGGTCTCTCCTTGTACTCTCCCTCCTGAAGACTCCCTCACCTCCTTTGCTGTCCGCAGCACCCTCCACGCTCCCGGCTTGCATCCTGGCCTGGCTGCCATCTGTGCCCAGAGTGTTCTTTCCTGCATCAGCCACACGTTTCCCATTGGTCCCTGAACCCTCTATCCATAAGCTATACTTTTATCTTTCCTGCGGACCTGCCAGATGCCTTATGTGTCACACACTGAAGCCTTTCAGAGTTGTCTCTTTGTAGGGACGGAAGGATGTGGAATCCTCTGTTGGGTTAACCGACCTCTCATCCAGGGCCTCGTACTTGGCTCACAGTAGCTGCCACATCCATCCATGGTCCACAGACCCATCTTCAACCCACCGAAGGAGGGCTAGCTCTGCTCTCTGCTGTTGGGCTAGTACAGCAATGTGAAAGTAGGTATTTACTTTCTATTTTAAAAACGTTTGCATATTTCTCTTAGGTTCTGTTCTCACTTTGTTTCATAGGCAGGTGAGGAGAAAGCACAGGAGTGAGATTGTCCTCTCTCGGTCTCCTGTGAAAAATGACATGTTCATCTGCTGGAAAATTTTATGGAGTTGGAAAGATTAGGTGTGATATGCCTGGACTGTTGGGTGCTTTTTCTGTCACTGTGGTGGTGGTGGTTGTTTTGTTTGGCTTTGCTTTTAATTGAATTGAGTCAGCCTCCAGATGACATTTGTCAGACATCCGCTCTGCATGAGGCATGGCAGGACCAAAGTGGGACAGCGGGGGTGGGGGGTGGGGAGGGTGCCCACACCACCAACGTGCTGCAGGGGCAAACTGCTGGCCTGCCTCACCCGCAAGAGTGCCTTGTATGTCAGTAACATTCTGATGAGGGAGAAGTGTTGGCATCCAGCCTCCCTAGGAAGGAGGAGGCAGACGCAGAGCACATGATGGTCTTTCCTGATAGAATTATCTACGAGTAAATCTTCCTTCCCATTTATTAGTAAACTGTCTGTGACAGGTGGGTCGTGAGGCAGAGGAGAGGCCTGTGATTAAATTCTGTTTTTCTCGCAACATCAAACCATTATATTGTTACATTATTAACATCGTTCCTCCTGGAACAAGATGCTTCTCCTTTAAAATGTATATACCGTTCATACATTAGTGTGAATTATTCATCAGGAGCTTTATGAAATACTTTGGGCGGAATGGAATTGAAAGAGGAGGTAAAGTGAGAGAGAGAAATAGAGAGACACAGAGAATCAAGACCAAAGCCCATGGGTGAAGTCTCCCCAAATGCAAAGGGCAGAGCAGAGGGGGCGCTGCCCAGCCTTGAAACAGAGACCAAGAACTTAGACGCCACAAAAGGTTGCTTTAAGCAAGGGCAGCGGCCCGGAAGTTTTCACGATTACCACTCAGGGCTACTTTCAGAAGGTAGAAACCTCAGCCCTCACTGACCCTGGTCTCACTGACCCTGGTTTACGGGTGCTCTCAGCAGCCATTTCACTCCTGTTTGCACCACAAGAGTGAGAATCAAACCAGCTCTCCCCACTGGTCCTGTGACTGGTGCTCCAGGGACGTGCCCACGGGGGTCCCGCTCTGTCTCTGGCACAGGGACACCGAGCAAGCCGGACACCACATTCCCACCCAGCACGCGGTGGTGTTCTGCTCAGCCACTGGAAGCACAAAGGGGACGTGGACCGTGACTACGGAGAGCTCAGGCCTTCCTCCCCAGCTCACCATTTCCGGATGGCCCCAAAGGGGAAGAGTTGAGAAGCCGCGGTACCATGTTCAAACCCTGTGAATATTCACCTTGAAAAATAAAGAGGAGTTCCTCATCCTACTGCTCTCTAAAAACAGATGGATGACCTTGGGCTTGTGGACATAGAGATTAAGCACTTCACCCACTAAAGTAAAAACAGAGGTTTTAACTTAAATCTGAAAAGGGGCTCCTGGGTGGCTCAGCCCACTGAGCGTCTGACTCTTGTTTCAGCTCAGGTGGTGATCTCAGGGTTTCTAAGTCTAAGCCTCATGTGGGGCTTTGAACTGGCAGTGCAGGGCCTGCTTGGGACTCTCTGTCTCTCTCTGTCTCTGCCCAACTCCCACTTGCATTGTCTCTGTCTCCCTCAAATAAATAAACTTTAAAAAATCTAAAAAATGTGATGTGTAATAGCTGAAGACCTCTGGGGTGTTTTGCTAAAATGTATGATTTGTCGCCTCTCAGGGCTCCAAGGATGTGCTAACATAGTCCCAAATACCTTATTATTATTATTGTTATTATTATTATTATTATCATCATCATCATTATTGCATAAAGAGCAAAAATAGCTTCACTGACTCATTTTTTTTCCCAGAAAAGAATGCTGTCACAATATTGTTTAAAAGGTGCTTGGTTACTCTAGTAGAGACATGTGGATTTCTGTTTCAGATGAAAGTGACTGAAGGGGTTCCTGGGTGCCTTAGTCAGTCAGAGCCAGGAGCTGCTTCAGATTCTGTGTCTCCCTCTCTCTCTGCCCCTCCCCCACTCACACTCTTTTGTCTCTCTCTGTCTTTCAAAAAATGAATAAACATAAAAAATAATAATAGAGGGCACCTGGGTGGCTCAGTCGGTTAAGCCTCTGACTTTGGCTCAGGTCAGATCTCATGTTCATGGGTTCGAGCCCCACATCACGCTCTGTGCTGAGAGCTAGCTCAGAGCCCGGAGCCTGCTTTGGATTCTGTGTCTCCCTTTTTCTCTGACCCTCCCCTGCTCTCACTGTCTCTCTCTGTCTCTCAAAAATAAATAAAAAACATTAAAAAATATAATAATAATAGAAGAAAGTGAATGGACACATTAACTATCACAAACAATGCGCTCAGCTCTAAATACGTGTCCATCCCTACTGTCAGTCAGCAGTTCCCAGGCTGACCTAATTTCCAGTAATTTCTGGGGCAAAAACCTGCGTGGGAAAACAGCAGACCACACACTTGCAGCTCCGCCTCTTCCTCTGGAGGACGTCTGCTCAGGACCCGAACCTTCGTTTCTTCCCTGGAAGCATCGGAATTGTCCTCTCTGGCTACAAAGGGCAGCCACGAACTTTGATCACGCCCTGACAGGTGGCTTTTTGCATTCCGACTTGCCTGGCTGTGGCCCCCATGCCCCGAGAACCTCACCACCCTCGCGCCCCAGCACCGGCCGCCTTACACAGCTCAATTTCCCAGCCCTTGATTGTTCAAGCAGAAAAGGGTTGGAGAGTGAAACAATGGTGGGCATTTTTCCATTAGGGTCAGCTTGACCCGAGGAGGGTCTTACAAGGGGGTGGTTAGTACCACACACCAGCTAGAATGTAAGAAATATCTCAAGCTTGTGCTAAAATGGAATAATTTCTTGGCCAAGATGCTACAGCCACATACATATTCTATGAGACACGTTGAAAACAATGTCCCAAAGCAGATGGACGCTCCAAGGCAAGGGGGGGGGGCAACAATTTGCTAATAGATGAAGATGGACATGAGGTTTCTTTCTCCTCCTGCTAAATATGTAAAAGATAGCTTCTTGCCCAAGTGGATCCACAGAGAGGCAACCTGCAGAAAGCAAGAGACTGAGAGAAATGCAGAAGGAAAGAAGGACACGAGGGAGGGGTAGGAAATAGAACAGGATTGCTCCTGAATGGGAAAGAAACTGTTTAAAAAAAAAAATTTCCCAATTCACCCAGAGTCTGGAGTGTCAGAGTTTATCACCATCAATGGTCTAAGATTTATAGAGTCGGAGGGATAACACACTCACCAATGAGCTCTTTCCCTGAGATTATTTGATCTGTTTTAAGCCCTCGGGGCTCAGTGCTGTGGAAGGAGTGCGATGGCACTCTCGGGGACTAAGTCCATGGGGCGCTCAGGGGCAGCTGCAGAAATCGGAGGTGAAGGGCTGATCCAGAGGTGAAGGGCTGATCAGGAACCAGAATCACACCGTTGCCTTGGCCGGGACTCTGAGGACGGAATGCTTAGCCAGAGCACAAGCCAGGAGAGGAGCGCAGAGGGAAAACACCAGACCAGCCTCACACACATCTTGCTCCCCTAATGCTCTGCGCACCCAGGAGGCCTCTGCAGAGCCCCCCACAGACAGGGCTCTTCCTCCCACCCAGAGGTGATGCAGATTCAGGGTCCCCCCACCAAGGTGAGAGAGAACTGCTTCTTGCAATGCGGATGCGCTCCAAGGGCAAGGTAGCTCGTTAACCTGCTAATTACGGGAAATAAGCCACAGCACACTTGAGAAAGGGGGCATCTAAGGGCACATTACTAAGACACTAAATAACAATAACTATTAGCACCTGTAACCTAAAGACGCCACAGGGATACACAATCTCCTTTGTTGGCTGCAGTGGAGGGCAGGTGAGGAATTCTAAGGAAGCCCAACTCTTAAAGAACACATTTCATTGCCCAATAAACATGTTGAAGGGAAAGAGGTAAAATTGAAGCAAGTAAGTTCTTTTCCTATGAAAAGAGAGTCAAAGGGCTCCCGGAATTTGGATAATGATGCAATGCAACTGCTTAGGGCGTCTCACAGTGTAACTTCGTACCAACTCTCCAAACAAAGGGGCGACAGTCTGCTTACTGACAAATGACAATGATCCTTAGACAACGGAATCCACCCTGGCAACTGGATCATGGTTACGGGTTGCTTTGGAGAACAGAGCAGAGATTTTCATCGCCTTTTGGCATGATTTACTCTCCTTTAGAAAGTGGTTCCATATTTTCTGGGAATATTGACAAAGGTTATTGACAGAGATGTAATTTTAAAAACAACTCAGAGTGGCAGCAAGTGAGGTTAAATCTAAGTCCTGAGTTACAGCACCTTGATTTCACATTCAGAAGGTGGTGCTGTGTGGTGACAGACAGGCGAAGACACTGGTTTTCAGAGGCTGCTGGTGGTGTTTTCCTGGGGTCGGGGATGGCGGTAGGACCTGAAAGTGGAGGAGAAACCAGCGAAGATCCTGTGCTCTTCTGAATCATCGTTCCCTGTGTGCCCGGACCACAGAGCCCATCTGGGGACCCCTAGGAGAGACGCTCTGCTCCCCAGCCATGGTCCACTTCCTCACGGGGCCCCTGGGTCTGCCCCTGGATGCACTGTGTGGCTCACCCGACAACGACGACGTCTGGACATGGAGCAGAGCAGAGAGGTGTGTCTGCCCCTCGGTGGGCGGGGAGAGCTCAGTGGAGCCTGCTGTGGACTCTCTGGGGACCGTCAGGGTGCCTTGGACAGTCCCGCTGGAGCCCACAGGCGGTTATTCCAGACCAGGTAGCCCCTCCGATGAGGAGCTGGCATCTGGGGGTAGGGGCAGCAGGAGGGCATCCTGTGGTTGGCGTCACCTCCTGGAAGTTGTGGGGGTTGCCTCTGAGCAGCTTACAAAACCCCGCCTTGAACCCTGGAACAGAACGGAGTGGGGGTGCACAGTTCGGAGCCACAGGGCACACACGAGGGGTCCCCCGTGAGAGGTTTGGAGGGGAAAATCTCTAGCAAACAGACTGATTTCTCCCTTCATTGGTGGCAACCCACCCTGCTCTTCCCAATGAGATCAAGCCTACAGGCCATGTGTGGTGTGGCCGAATCCCTGGCAACCTTCTCACGGAAGCTACGTTGGAAATTCCAGGACCATAATGAGGGCGGAGCGCTCCGTGGTTGCACGCAGTGGTGTGACAGAGGAGTCCCGTTCGGGCACCTGGAGCTAATCACGTGTATCCCTTGTGTGCAGCTCTGGGCTCAGAGACCTCACTCTGACAGCTTGAGATGGGAGTGCAGTGGGAGTATTAACACACAGATAGGCCCAGGGCGCCTGGGTGGCTCAGTCCATTAAGCGTGGGATTCTTGGCTTTGGGTCAAGTCATGATCTCATGGTTGGTGAGGTTGAGCCTGATAGCGCAGAGTCTGTTTGGGATTTTGCCCTGTCTCTCTGCCCTTCCCTTGCCCACTCTCTTTGTCTCTGTCAATATATATATATTTAGGCAAACACTGGAAATCACCCGTCTGTCTCTGCCTCTCTCTTTTTCTTTCTCTCTTGTATTACTATTATTTTTCTGGAGAGCCGGGTTACAACAGCTGGCTGAAAGCCTGCACCGCCTCATGCATCATGGAGAAGCCAATGGCTTCTCAGGAAAGGCGGGCTTGGATGGGATATGGAACAGGCAATTAAAGAACCAAGACACTGTGAATAGTTTGAAAGGAGCTGGGAGACGGAGACCATGAACAGAGGAGTCCTTCAGGAGACAAGGGCAGTACTTTACACGGAGATGAACATGATTCAGGAGGAGATGGGAGGGAAGGGTTTTGGGGCAAAGTGCCCGGAAAGACTGTGTGTGCTGGGTGGGTGGCCAGGAGTAAGGAGGGGTTGCCAGGAGAAAGGTATGCCACTGCAGGACAGAGAAGCCACCTAACTAGGGGTTTTCTTTGGTAGAGGTTATACTCAATAGAAATATCAACATTTACTGAGTAACTATGTATGCCAAGTACTCTGCGATAGGTCAGGAATACAATGGCATAAAGGCACACAGTTCCTGCCTTCATGAATCCAAGGAGGAGGCCGTTCATAAAATACTCAATTATAAATGATTCAAAAAGTGCAAGGACACAATATGTCCTCATGAAACAGCCACCAACTTCCTGATTCATCATTGTTCTCCAGAGCACACAGAGGTTCTAGATGGAATCACACAGTGGGGGCCTAAGAGAAGAAGCCAAGGGACCCCGTCAGGTAGTCTGGCTTGGTCAGTACTGACTGCATTTCTTGGGCAAGTCAACCTTCTCAACATCCAGTTCCCGTTCTTAAAAATAGGTCTAGCGATATCCACATTGCAGGATTATTGTGAAACTAAGTTGGTGGGACTTGCACTGCACATACCTAAACTATGTTAGTGACTCAATAAATTATAGTGCTATTGCTCAGTTAGAACAATTTCTGCCATCACTTTAGTGTCTGGTGAGCCTTTAACTGAAAGAGACAGGGCAGGAAGAGGGTGAAGATGAGATCAGATCCAGGGACTGGCTGCTCAGATGACTTAAGCCAACATTGAAGTCTGGTCCAGGTAAGAGGACCAGAGCTTTAATTAAGGTCTTACTCCAGGCAGGGCTCCCTGAGGACTGGGGCAGCCTGCCTATTTTCTGTCAGTTCACACCAGCAAGAGGAAAATAGGTATTTATTTTCCTGCATGATTTTAGAACTGAGCCTGCCAAGTCTTCAGAGAATTTCCCAGATTACGGCACAAAGACAAGACCTTACTTCAGGTCTTTAATATCCATATTGGGATGTGCTGACTGTACCAGGAGCAGCTCACTGACCTGAATGAATGTTTTATTAAAACTGTCCCCAACCACCTTGTTGGAGGAAATTGTGCCTAAGGAAGCGTGGTTTTATGCGCTTTCATATGAACTCATGAAAGGAACAAAGGATGATGTATGAGGCACAAATACAAAAACTGATGAGAAAAAGTCCAGGAGTCTGGTCTCACTTCACGGAAGCCAGGAAGAGGTCAGAGTTAGAACATAGAAAATTCTATTTTTTTCCTATCGATGAGACTTTTCTGTTGCTATGCAGTGCTTCCTTCTTAATACTTCCACAGCCACCTATGCTAATTTTTTAAAAATATGGTCTAATGAAATCCTTCTGCACACCCAGACCCCAGGGGTTATTACAGAGGATTGGTGTGGAAACACAGAGAGTCTCCAGCAGAGCCCAGAGTGCGCTTGCAGAGCCTTCGGGACGCCCTTCAAACCCGGCTTCGTATGTCTCCACGCATAGACCTTCATCTCAAAGTTCCTAGCAGGTGGCCCACACTGTGTTTGATTTTTGCTGAATATTGCACCGTGGACGGTGCACTGCGGACATATTAAATGTTCTCTGAATATCCCCCAAAGCAGACAGATCAAGCTCTCCTATGACTCACTAGCCATCGGCCCCGCCTTCCTCTACACCCACAGAACTAGGAGCCTAACTGGTGGGCTGAGGTCTGGCCAGTTTCCGAGCCAGTTTCTGCTGCTCATATTGGGAGGGCTCTGGAAATTTCTATGGTGCCCTAAGCATACGACTCAGCAGGGCCCAGAAGAGAGCGCTGGGTCCCATGGAGTCACGATGCTGCACCTTCCCTCTTACCCTGGAAAGGTTTCTGCTTCACCCACCTGCCCGATGAGGGTTAGGCTGTGGCGTCCTGATGAGCACATCACACCCCCGGTGAGGGAAGCGACCCGTGCCACCTGCACCCGTGCACCGTGCTGCTCAGCTCCTGGTGGTCCTGGCCCCGGGGACTCAGATCCAGATCCCGGATCCTCCGCCCCTGGAGCCTCCCGCTGCTGTGTGACCTCTAGACGTCTCCCTGGGACCACGCTGCGGCTGGTGACTTCACTCCTGCCTTTGCTTATCAGGCACCTGCTGGCCCAGGAATGCCCCCTCCCAGATGCCCCTTCTCTGCCCGCTTGTGCTGCAGGGTCCCACTTCCTAGAAGGAAGGGCATTGGACTTGGTCACTAAAAGCAAGGACCCACGAAGGTCCCTGAAAGAGTCAAGGCAGCCGCGCCCTGATGGGGGGCAGGGTGGAGGCTGGGAGTTGTCACTGCCATGGCAGAGCTAGGTGTGGCTACAGAGAGAGAGATCACGGGAGGCTCCCCTCACCCCATCCCTGCCGTAGGATGGTTGCTTTTGTATTTCACCCCTTTTCTCTGTACTTGGAGAAAGCCCCATGAGCAGCTCCGGGCTCACTCTGGAATTCGGCCTGGGCTTCAAGTCTCCCTTCTCCCCTACACTGAATCTGATGCCATTCATGCCTCCCCTCCAGACGCCTGCCCTCCCTGGGGCAAAGCCACCTTCCTTCAAAATCACACCATGCTCCTCTGGTGCACAACTTCGGTTGCTGGTCCGCTGAGACCTAAACTCCTCCGCTGCCCTATAAATTCCCTTCCCCTCACTGTTTGCTCCTAATGGCCTACTGCCCTATCCCATCACCCCCATGATTAGATTCTCCTGCAAGAACAAAATCCACAATAATAGTGGCTCAAATGAGGAAGCTTATTTCCTCATGGTAAGAAAACCCACAGACATGTAATCCAGGACTCTGCTCCATGAAATGCTTGGAGACCTGGGCTCCTACTAGCTCACTGCTCTGCAAGACCTCATGGTCCAAGATGGTGGCTGCAGCTCCAGCCTTTACATCTGCATTCCAGGCAGGAGGATGGAGGAAGGGACAAAGGAGGGGTCACGGATCTGGATCTGCTGGCCCGGCGGTGTCCCACCCTTGGTCAGGAAGGACAGGTCACTGTGACCCACCCCACACTGCACACAACTGTCTGCAAAGTAGGAGCGCTACTTCCCAAAGAGTCAAGTGTGCATGCTGGCCAAAAGGACATGCCCTCCATCCATTAGAGATGGGAAGAATTTCCACTGACAGGCGGACAAGATACTATTCCCGCAACAGGAGCGAGTGAGTAAAGATGCCAAAGTGAGACGTTCAGGTGACAGGAAGGCGATGGTGAGCAGACCAGCATGGCAGGAGCCCGATGCCCAGGGGCTGGAGTAGTGATTGTGCCAGAGCCGGAGAAAACATTCCGAGTGCCACACAAGTACGTTTATGTCGTATTCTGTTTACAAAGGGAGGCCCCTTAAGCACACGGGGAGCAGTGCTTCTCAGGATCTTGAAATATCTTTGCAAGAACAAAGGATTGGATGGGAACATCAGTCAGGAGGCCATTGCAGCGTTCAAGGGAGATGTAATAAAGACTTAAGACAAGGCAGTGGCAATGGGAGATGATGCTGCAAATAAATTTCTTTTGGGAAGAGGAACTTAACATTGTATCTTCTCGATGAAGCCACTCCTCTGTGGCCTGAATGCAGCGTTGCCTCCTCCAGTTAGGCAGGCTGAGCAGGGCACGCAGTAATGGATGACTCCCTTAAAGTCATGTGACAGGGCGGCCCCTGCTCAGAGCTTCTGAAATATGGACGGGAATAAATATCCACTGCCTTCTCAGACAGACCTACCACGATGGAATAAATCAAAAAGTCCCAGCAAAGCAAGGAATGGAAACAAAAAATATTGTAGATAGCAAGGAGGGACCAGCAAACAAGGGACAAATAAAATAATAAGGATTTTACACTCTGAGGATGATGGATCTCACACTCCAGACAGGAGGAGAGATGGATTGTCAGAGGCCGGGCAGCGGCAGGAAGAGGAAATCAGTTATGCATGTTTAATTTAACAGTTCAGGAAACCCAGTTATCATTTGCATCCAAGCAGAGTAGTGTGCTTTGCTACTCTCTAGAAATTATTTCCTCTTAGAAGTCCCCGTGGCCTGACTGTATCACTGTAGGAACAGGTACACGCCAGCCAGTCCAATCCCTTCCTTCAGTGCCTGCTTCCAGCCCCAGAGCTAGAAAGCCAGGCACCCTCTGTCGCCTTGCCCTGTGGCTGCCAGTGGCCCCAGGGCCCAGGCACAGGGGAGGTGAGGGACAGGCTGCTGGGGGCTTATGGAAAAACACGCATCTTTCTTGGTCAAATAGAGAAGCATCTCAATTGAAATGATTCATTCTCTCTCCCTAATTTCTAAACAATACACAATATCGTTATTTTAGTAAAACAAACACAAGTTTCCTGATGATGTACTTTTCAATGACACGTCACTGATGGACTGAAAAGTTTCCCATACCCACAATGTCTGACAGCGACCCGCTTCAGGAACTGGTATGTTCTTCTCATGTTTTGTCCTTTGTCTTTATTCCATGGGCTGGCATGACACAGATGTTCTGATGTTGAACAAGTAGGTATACTAATTACAATTAAGTTTTGAGAAGATCGAAATTTTGATTTCCACCAATCTCTAGGTTGCTATATTCTTTCTTACTTTGTTTATTTTTAATTTTAAAGCGCAAGTCAGGGAGCGGCAGGGAGAGGTGGAAAGAGAGAGAGAATCCCAAACAGGCTCTGAGGCCCCAGCACAGAGCCCGATGCAGGACTGACTCCCATCAATCTGTGAGATCAGGACCTGACCTGAGTTGGATGCTTAACCTACTGAGCCACTCAGGTGCCCCTATGTTGCTATATATGCTCATGAGTTGTTTCAGACATATGCACATCGTCCACAGGCTGTGTCTAACAAGAAATTAAATCACTACAAAATGTTAAACAAGGCACTGGGGATGGAGGAATCTTGTGCTGCAAAACGTGGGTGTGTAGCTAGAGTGAGAATTGAATTTGCCTTGAATTCCATCAATACCTTGTCTTACAGGTCAAAGCATTAAGATTTTAGCTATTGGGGCTTTAAAACTTTCTTTCAGGTCTTGGCATACCCAGGTCATTAACAAAAAATGTCGGTTTTTGGGAAATTAAGTTAATTCCACCAACCAGAACTAACACACTGAAGAGGTTCAAGTAACATTTGCTAAATGAGCTCTTGAATTTGCTACTACATGTCTGCACTCAGAAAGTTGTTCTTAAAAAAAAACTTTGAAGCATAATTTTACTTCAATTTGTCTCTTCATATGCCAGGTTTTTAAGACCAACAGTGCCTCGCATCTGTGTTTCTCACAGGCAGTATCAGGAGAATGTTAATGTGGGTGCTTGAAACTAAGTTCATTACTTGGTTCTAATTAATTAGCATGTGATACAGCACTCATGATGATGCAACTGAAAAGTGATTTAAAATACTGAATGTGGGGGTGCCTGGGTGGCTCAGTCGGTTGAGCATCGGACTTCAGCTCGGATCATGATCTCACAGTCTGTGGGTTTGAGCCCCATGTCAGGCTCTGTGCTGACAGCTCAGAGGCTGGTGCCTGCTTTGGATTCTGTGTCTCCTTCTCTCTCTGACTCTCCCCTGCTCTCTCTTTCTCTCAAAATAAATTAAAATTTTTGAAATAAAATAAAATAAAATAAAATAAAATAAAATACTGAATGTGAAGGCAATTCAGAAAAAGAGAAAAGGCATAGGTATTTGTAAGTGATCAACTACCATTACAATAGACTCAAAATTCTAGAAACTGCAGGTCTATTATTTAAGGTTACTCTGTTATCAAAACTAGACAATTTGTTCATAATTTATAGGAAAAGCTTCTTGAGTTTTGATGCTACTTAGATTCTAGAATGCCCAACCTGGATGAGTCACCAGTAAATTCTTAGACGCACAGCCTGCTGGGAGGCACAAGACCCCTCGTTGGTTCCATCTGTAGCCACAGATGAGCACCCTTGCTGGTCTGGCACTCACCGTGAAGCAGTGCCCATCAGCCAGGAGGGAGAGAAGGAGCCGAGTGCTGCCCAGAAAAAAACACAATGCAGGCTCATGAGAGCTCCGTGGTCTCAATCCTCAGAAGCCTGATTTGTTTGATGCATTATTACACCGGGAGCAGTAATTGTGATCAAGGGCCATTCAGGGCCTATGGAAAGATGGAGATGCTCAGAGAAAATGAAAGTGCACTTTGGACTCTGACTTGAATTGCTGCTTTTCAAAAAAGGGGTAAAAAAAACCTCTTCTGGGATCTGGAGAGCAGGTTTGTCTCCTCTGGCTCACATCAAACAAGCAACTGATCCTCATGTCTCTTCGTATCTGTGCTAGTCCTCCCCGCAGCCAAGGTCTTCTGTGTGTTGACTCTGCACACAAGACCCGCGTTGCTGGGCATCTTCTAGGATGGACGGAAGGATGTGGTGTTTCACAGCCACACTCACTAAGCATCACAGGGCAGGGACCTCACAGACCTTCTGATTGCTGCTTGTTTCTGCTATTTGAAAACCTGAAATATATGCGCTTCCTGTAGCATGAGGTGGGGAGGTGAGTGAGTGGAAAGGCCCTGGACTGCAATCACTCGACTTCGCTTACCAGCTGTGCGCTGTGAACTGAATGTTTGTGTCCCCACCCCCCAACGTCACAGGTGGAAGCCCTCTCCCCCAGTATGATGGTGTTAGGGGCGGGGCCTCTGGGCAGAAGGTAGGATTGGGAGACATGAGGTGGAGCCCTATGATGGGATCAGTGCCCTTGGAGGGTCCCGAGAGAGCCCCCTTCCCCTCCTGGTCTCCGCCCTGTGAGGACACAGTCTGGAAGAAGGCTCCCACTGCACCCTGGCCAATGCTGGCACCGGGCCCTCAGCCTTTCAGCCTCCAACTGAGAAATTTCTGTTCTTTTTTTTTTTTAAGTTTATTTATTTATTTTGAGAGAGACAGAGACTGCATGAGTTGGGGAGGGGCAGAGAGAGAGGGAGAGAGAGAATCCTGAGTGGGCTCCAGCTGCCAGCACAGAGCCTGAAGTGGGGTTCGAACTCATGAAATCGTGAAATCGTGACCTGAGTTGAAATCAAGAGTTGGATGCTCCATCTACTGAGCCATCGAGGTGCCCTGACAAATCTCTGTTCTTTATATGCCACCCAGTGTGTGGTACTCTGTTAGAGCAGCCCAAACAGAGTAAAGTGGTGTGCGATGGGGGGTGGGGGGCGGAGGGGAGATGCTTGCCGAGTGTCTGTTTCCTGGTCTGCTGAAATGGGTCCATAAGCATCTGTGACATCTGTCCTAGTCTGCTTGGGCTGCTGTGACAAAATGGTCATAGACTGGGTCGCTTAAACTGCAAGTATGTATTAGCTACAGTTCTGGAGGCCGGGAAGTCTAAGATGAAGGCACCAGCAGGTTTGGGGTCTGGTGAGAACCTGTCCGGGGGCTTGTGGGCACCTTCCTCTCGCGAACTCCCATGGTGGAGAGTGGAGAGCGATTCCCAGCCTCAAAGTTCCCACCTCCAACTACCATCACCTGGAGAGTTAGGTTTTTAACATATGAATTCTGGGAGGACTCAAATACTTAAGTTATAATAAGGATTAACTATCAAAATAAAAATAAAACCCAAATATAGTATCTGGTACATGGGGGGAATAACGAGTATTATATATTGCTACTTATTAGTATCATATCTGTATTCATTACCAATTATAAAAAGCATCTTACTTCAGCTAATAAACCATTGTTCCCTAGGGAATTATAAACATATTTCATCATCTTTAGAACAAACCTCAATAATATTTAATAGGACACACACACACAAATCTAACACTCATAAAAGCAAAATTCATAGTGACAGGCATCCAATTGTTCTTGTATGCAAAGAAAAAGTAAGTAAGTTGAATAACCAGGAAAAAAACAACTAATAGGAAAAAATGCACAGAAGTGATGGAGAAGATGGGTATTAGTAGATGATCCATCACCTGTGACCTCCATGTATTTAAGACAGTAGAGGAAGACATAAAGACTAAGAGGAGAGAATTATAAAACACATAATATTCAAAAGGAGCTATTAGAGTTGAAAAAATATAATATCTGAAATGAAAAACAAACTGGGTAAGATTAACAGTTGAGATATTATAGAAGAAAAGATTAGTGAATGTAAGGATGCAGTTATAGAAATCAACCACAATGAAGTACAGAGAGTAAATAAGAAAAAAAGGAGAAAGGAACAGAGCATCAGAGGCTATGTTAATATCGATGTATCCATTATAACAATTCCATTGCTGAGGATGAAAAGACACTTCTGGGCTCCAGGAGTTGAGTAAGAGGATATACTAACGTTAATGAATGTGTGCATACTTTAGAACAGAGTACGGAAGGAGGAGAAGCAAACCCAGAGTCAATGAAAGGAGAAGTAGATGTGCTGGGGGTTCAACAATCTCAGTAACTCACAGAACAAGTCAAAAATTCTGTAAGTACATAAAAAATGTGAACAGTGAGATCAACCAATTCAATCTCAATGACATTTATAGAAAATTCCAGCCGACAGCAGCAGAAGACACATTTTTTTTTTCAAATGCCATAGCCATATCTGGCCTATCAAGCATGTCTGAATAATTTTAAGAGAATAAAGATCATGCCAAGTTATCAATCTGGTCCAATTAATTAAAATAATTAATCATATTAATTAAAATGTTGACTATTTTTTAATTAAGTAGTTAAAATAGAATTCAGTAACAGAAAGACATCTGGACAAGAGTAAAATATCTGGACAAATGTCCAAATATTTAGACATGAAACAGATGCTTACCAATAATCCTTGGGACAAAGATGAAATCATAACGCATCAAAATCTGTATAATGTGGCTACTGCAGGGTAAAATTCGCTGCATAGAATTCTTACATTAGAAAAGAAGAAAGGTTGCAAGTGGAAGATTTAAGATTTCCTGCTTGAAGAGTGAGGAAGGGAAAACTGAACTAATATTAAAGCAAGCAGAGGAAGACAATAATAAAAACAGAATAAATCAACTAATGCTTTTTAAAACATATGAACTAGCAATACCGCTGGAAGAGAATCTGCTTTTCTTCCTTTTTTTTTAATGTTTATTTATTCTTGAGAGAGAGAGAAGCAGAGTGCAAGTGGGAGAGGGCCAGAGAGGGAAGGAGACACAGAATCCAAAGCAGGCTCCAGGCTCTGAGCTGTCAGCACGGAGCCCAAAAAGGGGCTCAAACCCACAAACTGCAAGATCATGACCGAAGCCGAAGTTGAACACTTAACCGACTGAGCCATGCAGGTGTCCTGAGAATCTGCTTTTTAATCATAGCGGCAAGTACCTGATTCATTCAGAGATGAACCAGGGGAGCTCCAGAAACTGTCCGAAAACAAGTGCCCAATTTGGAGGGGACGTGAAATCAGCAAAATGGCAACTGGAACATTCCCTGGGAAATTGGTGATTAGCTCAGAACTGCCAGAAATGTTACAATAAAGTACAGAAGTTGATGCATAGGTGAGTTTGGAAAAGAGCGTTCTCTGATTTGTTTAATTCCAATCAAGGCTTTAATTTTACTCATATTATAATGGTTACAAATCCAGCATCTTTAACACCGGGTCTGTTTGTTACACATGCTGCTCATTCTCACGTCAGTCTGTATAACAAAACGCAAACTCATGGTCGTTTAGCTGAAGCTCATGACTGAAGACGCTACTTGTATATTTGCTTAAGTACATTTGGGGGATTTGGTGGTTGTCCTCAAGGAATGTTTTATCATGAAACTTATTAAATATGCACATATGTACTTTTAAGTTTACCACAGAAAGTCTCTGCTATATTTGAAAGTCTTTGCAATTAACTTTGCAATCAAATAATATTTGATGTATTCCAGGCAGATATTTAAAAAATAGAATAGATCCTCTGGTTTTTTTTTTTTAGATGAATGAAAATCACACCACAGTCTCCCAATACTATAAACTTTTTTGTGTGTAAAATTCTCCAGTTCTCAGCTTCCAGTTGTAATTTCTAGAGACTGCAGATGATTATTTATATGTCCTAGAGGCAGACTTTTGATGGATTAATTCCTATAATCCATCATTTTTCTTTTCTCCCCATATGCGTCATGCATCATTTTTACACTTGATTGCAGAACTTCTGAGATGCTAAATTCTAGAAAATGTAGCGTTGTGGCCATCTGCCACAGCACAGGATCACATGCACTGACATCACTTCTTTTTCAAGATGCTCCAACCTGTTTTAACAAAATCTGACATTTTCACTATGACAATCCTTCATATTTACAAGCTCTTCACCAAGATGTTTTGAAAAACTGAAAGCGAATTTCACATTTCCTTTCTTATGAAGATAGATTATCATGTTTCATCTGGAATAATCAGGGATTGTCCTTTAAAGAGGAATATTTGCAAATATAAATAAATGCAATAACTGTGCAATTACAGTGTTCGTTTCATGCCTTTTGGTTTTTTTTTTAATTTTAGAGAGAGAGAGTATGAGTAGGGCAGAGGGAAAGAGAGAGAGATTCGTAAGCCGGCTTCAAGTTCAGAATGGAGCCCGACTCGGGGTTCGGTCCCATGACCCTGGGATCATGACCTGAGCCAAAGTCAGGAGTCTGATGCTTAACCAACTGAGTTACCCAAGTGTCCCTCCATCTTTGAGCTTTTTGAACAGGCCTGCTTAGGTGTGATATTTGCACTCACCACCACACTTCTCCAGGCCTTTTCTGTTTCTTCTGAATCCACCCCAGTGTCCTAGATCCACCTCAATGTCCTGGAAAGAAGAGCCCAGGGCACGAGATCTGAATGGAGGCTTAGCTTTGTGGGCAGTGGGCTTTCAGGTAAGTGCCAAGGTCTCTCTGGAAATCTAGGACCACATGAGGGAATACTTCCAAAAGCACTTGGTAATAAGGTGCTTTGTAATATTGTTTTTAGTGTTCATATCACAAATCTAGTTAAACTTCCAATTACGATACATTTAGTTTTAAATGCTTCCTTCATAGCATTATTTGACACAAACAATACACTGTGCCTTACATAAAGTTTGATTACCCTTCAAAGAATCTCTTTGCCACCATGTATTGGTTTTAAGGTCTTTCTTTTTGACCTCTAAAGGTCCCCTGGGGTTCTTTCTCCTGGATCAGTGAGGTTTATGTTTATTCTGTGTTCAAAGTCAGTATCTTTGATCAAAGCCTTTTGGCCAGCTATTTTGTCTTTCATGTGAAATTTCAGTGAGGGACACAGCTTCTGAAAAACCAACACTGATTCTGTGTTTGGAATGCCCTGGATGTATCTAGCCCAATGTTTACATGTTCTTTAACATGTCTGTTAAACTTTTTTTTTTTTTACACATCTGTTAAACTTTTGAGGGAGAGTTTGACTTACATGATACTGAAAAGTAATTCTATTTACTCAGCCTAAATCTCCTGGACTCATCTTCCTTTTTTTGAGTTGTAATTTTTAATTATTTTACAACAGTTAACTTATTATAATAATGATTATATTATCACACTATGGTATTATTACAATAACATATTATTATTTATAATAATATAAAACTTCATGTTCTTTATGAGTTTACCTTTATGTATACTCCCTTGCCATTGATAATTTCCTAATTCTCCTGTCACTGTGAGCTTATTAGACCTGATCATAACATCATAAAACCTGAAGATTTAAGTGAATGAGGTTTTGTTTAGGTTTTTTTTGTTTGTTTGTTTTAATTTTTAACAAGTTAAATGATGACAGTTGGAGAAAAGCTTGCTCTAAAGTGCTGTGAATGTGACATTTTCTGCCAGAGACTCACAGAAGTCACAGTTACAGTGACTCTGAAAGGGAGGGATTATCACCTCCTTTTTAGGAAAGAGTGAGACTTTCAAGTATAACCTGACAGTCATCCAACCAGACTCTGGGAAACAGAAACTCACATCCATGATGTCAAATTAATATAGTACCTAGACGTAGAACTAGTTTCTACAAAGGACCCCCTCCAATCACACTCGTGGCTGCAAGTTTGAAGACTGCAGCTAAGATGTACAGATCACACATGACACAAAATCAGTGTGACTTGTCTTTTTAAATAAAGGTCTTGGGCATTTCATTGAGATGATACATTGTCTACGCAATTCAAAGAAATAAAGCTTCTGCTTGAAGCGTGTCGACTCCCCAGTATATCCGAGCCAGTACTCCTGCCTTGGGCGAGACGGAGCTGGAATACACAAAAAAGCTATGTGAGCAGGAAACCATTTTTGTACTTCTACCATAAAGAAATAGACTGATGAGTTATGCTAATTACATCTGTGAGAAAGTAAACTCCAGTTGAAAGTAGTTGGAAGAAAAAGGGAAACTAAAAACCCCAACCAGAATTATTAGAGATTTAGGTCGAGTTCTCCTAGACTCTAACACTGCATTCATTTTGTAAGTTATCAGTCAATAAATAGAAACACAAATTAAATAACAAGTCCATCACCATTTTGAAGAACTTGAATCACTTACACGACATTACATAATAAAGATATTATAATACTTATATATATCAGATGTGTTACCTTTCTTTAATATAATTTTTTGTTAGAGTAAAACATTTTATGGATATAATTATGAAGCCAGTAACAAATGAATGATGCCACACGTCTTTGGATTTCTTAGTCCCACAAAGCTCTAGAAACTAAAGAGCAAGAAGATCAAGAACAACTCAAGTTGGGCTGTGGTTTCCCAGTGGACAAGACAGATGACCGCAGTCACTGACACCCAGCCCCCAGCACCTAAGTGACAGGCTTCAGCAAAGAATGGTCACCATATTTGATTTATTTTCCTAGAACATGCAGATGCTTCCAGTAATCACCTGAATTACCTTCACTTTTATAAAAATAGTTTTAAATTTGAGCATCTGACAAGTCAATAAATATATCACCATACATAAAGACTAAGATTTTTGTTGACCCAAAAGTAGTTCAGCCCAAACCGGAAATTACCATTCTGTAATCATGAATAAAATCTACTAACGCTACTGCAAGACCTTGGCTGCTTTGAAGGCAAAGAAATCCTATTGCGCATCCTGATCACGGAAATCTCCTTGGGGTGGGCCTATCTAACAAAGCACCTTATCGTCTTTTTCCTCACTCTTAGTTTCCCAAGAATAATTGGGGGATGTAGCTTCTTGCATTCCACAAAAACAAGCTTGACCACAATATAAAAACATCAAATACCCTCACGGACCAAGAGACAAAAGCGATGCAAAGAACAACTGGAAAAATCAGCCGGGAGAGACGTAAGCAAGACCTTCTCCCACGAAACTTGTCCCCCAGAACCTCCCCATCTGGGGTGGGTGTGCTCTGTGGCTCTGGCCCCCGTGGAGGCCCTGCAGCTCTCAGCACTCACTTGTTCTCATAGATGGCAGATGGCGTAGAAATAGCAACAATGGACCTTCAGAAAGGTGCTCGCACAAATAAAATTTAAGGATTTAAAGTGTTAAAAGAAATATGACTTGCTAAGGCAGAGAAAACCAAGGCCTTAAGTCGTGATTTATTCCCTCTGAATTGACACCAACTTGCTCTGACTTCACAGACTTCCTATCCTCATAGTGGGTCAAGTTCGCTCTGCATTCTAGAGCTCAGTGTGGGCTCCTATGAAGAGTCCCCTCCATTTCTCTCAGCCAAATACAGTGACCAGAATAAAGCTGCCTACAGTTTTGGTCATGGCATAGAAATCAGACCTGAAATGTTTCTGAGATAGATCATTCATGTGCTAATACGTGACTTCAGGAAACCTATAAGTCTCTCTGACCTTCCAGCGTTTCCTCTGGGAATTCTTATTGACCAGAGAAACTCGGGTGACTCACTGCATCTATGTATGCAGGGCATCTCTTGTTTACACATTATCTGCAGAGCATTCTATAGCTGTAGAGTATGTTAACGTTTGCAGAGCACCTGTTTGCCGTGTGTCATGTGTGTGCAGAGCACCTGGCGCGTGCTGGCTCCAGACTCCCGGCTCTCCGTCGGGGGCGGGAATGACGGGGACTGTACTCACCACGTTACAGCCGGCGCAGTCAGGTCCGTTCTCGCAGGTCCTGCGGCGAGCTTGAATGTCGCCCCCGCACTGGGCCGTGCACCGTTCCCAGGGGCCCCAGCCTGTCCAGAGCATGTGTGGGGGGCACAGCAAATGCTCGTTGCGGTATCTGTGGTGGGGAAATCAGGAGAAAAAGGAAACCGTTCAGTGCAACCTGAAGCCACAGGTCTGTCCACTGTCCGTCCCTGCACCGGGACGTGGGACACAGGGGCATGCTCCGCGGGGGGCGCGTTTTGTGTGAGGAGAGGCTGCACAGTCAAGGGGGCAGCCGTGGTGCTGGCCGTGCCGTGCACACAGACAATGGGATGCACGGGGGACAATGAAGAAGATCTAAACTCACAACGCAGGATGGACCTTCCTGGGCAGATAATGGAGAAACAAACAAAGCCAAATCTGTTAAGTAGACACCCAAACATGGGGCCTCATAGAAAAAGTATGCATATTGAACATGGGTCTTCTAAGCACACAACTAAAAACTGGAATGGATTGGGGCGCCTGGGTGGCTCAATCAGGTAAGCGTCCGACTGCTGCTCATGTCATGATCTCACGTTTTATGAGTTTAAGCCCCGTGTCGGGCTCTGTGCTGACAGCTCAGAGCCTGGAGCCTGCCTAGGATTCTGTGTCTCCCTCTCTCTCTGACCCTCCCCTGCTCATGCTCTGTCTCTTTCTGTCTCTCAAAAATAAATAAATATTTTAAAAGACGAGAATGGATTTAAAATGTTAAGCCAGCAAAGAAAACATGATCTATCTGTATGTGCACACACACACACACACACACACACACACACACACTTTATAATTCATATAGGGTATTTCTATAATTTAACATGAAACTATATTTTTTGGGATAAATCCCAGCCTATATATTATTTAAGTTCATATATATATATTTTTTTTTGAAAGAGAGTATGCATGCATGCAATAGGGGAGAGGGCAGACGGAGGGGGAGAGAGAGTCCCACACAGGCTCCACGCTCAACACTGAGCTCCGCACAGCGATTAATCTCACAAACTGTGAGATCACGACCTGAGGCAAAATCAAGAGTTGGATAGACCATCGACTAAACTGCCCAGGTGCCCCTAGGTTCTTCTATTTTTAAATTTTTTTTATAAACTTCTGGGAATGCTCTCAGACAACTTTAAAAAAAGTCCAATAATTATCCAATAGAGAGTTCATTTCCGACCTTCAAATAAGCATCCTATTGTTCAATTTTTTAACACACTTCCCAGAACACTCCTGCATTCCCAGTGCGCAGTCATATGTCCAAAGTCCTGTTTATCTTTATAGTCTTATTCTCTGTTGGTACTCGTTGGTACCACAAAGGTAAGCTGCATTTCAAACTAAAATTTCCATGTGAAAGGTTGTAAAATGCAAAAGCCAAAATTAAAAAAAGAATTCTTCAGTTCACTGCCACTAGGATGGCCTAGGGGGGAAGACATTACCACAAAGTGTGAGATAATAGGTGGATGTGCAGGGGCAGCTACTCTGGAGAACAGAAGAGAGTTCTTCAAACAGTTAAAATAGAACTCCCCTAGACCCAGCCGCTGCACTATTGGACATGGGTGTTCTGATTCGAAGGGACACATGCACCCCAATGTTTATAGCAGTGCTAGTGACAATAGCCAAAGTATGGAAGGAGTCCAAATGTCCATCAATGGGTGAATGGATAAAGAAGATGTGTGTGTGTGTGTGTGTGTGTGTGTGTGTGTGTGTGTGTGTGTGTATCACAATGGAATATTATTTGGCAATCAAAAAGAATGAAATCTTGCCATTTGTAACCACGTGGATGGATCTAGACAGTATTATGCTAAGCGAAATTAGTCAGAGAAAGACAAATGTTTATGATTTAATCATGTGGAATTTAAGATACAAAAAAGATGAACAAAAGGGAAGGGAAGCAAAAATAATATAAAAAACAAGGAGGGGGACAAAACATAAGAGAGTCTCAAATATAGAGAACAAACTGAGGGTTACTGGAGGGGTTGTGGGGGTAAGTGGGTGAGGGGCCTTCAGGAGGACACTTGTTGGGATGAACACTGGGTGTTAGATGAACCGCTAGAATCTACTCTGGAAAACATGATTACACTGCATGCTTACTGACTTGGATGTAAGTTTTAAAAAAATAAGTAATAAGGAGAAAATAAATAGGTAGCAGCATAAATGCAATGGTGGCCCTATGACAGAAGGGTGGAGCATGCACATGGGGTTTGGTGACAGCAGAAGTAAGATTTGGCACTCATGTGGCTACACTGAGTTAAACCCACAAAAAGCAGCCGTGTCAAAAACCAAGGTCTTGTCTTGAAGAAGGGAGTCATTTCTAGTTTCAGAGAGAGATTGTTTAATATTTCATGATTGAAGATCTAGAGAACCAGGAAATCAATCGGGTGAATAGGCATCACATAAGGGGAGCACATTTCTCTGAGCACTTAAAGGGATAACCTATGTATATGGCCCCACTGTTCTTTCTGTTCCTTTATCTTTTATTTTTAAGATAAAAGAGGAATGTCAGACTTATGTCTCAAGATAGCACATGTTTCCTCTGGCCCCAACTCTCCAAGCTTAAGACCTTAGATATTTTTGCTTTCCCATATATCCTTGTGTACCAGGGAAAGGGAGGTGGTTTTCTAATTAAGAAACAGTAGTTTCTGCATACCTTGAAGCCAGGCTATAAAAGAGGGAAAATAATATTGAAGAGACAATTGATTGAAAGAAAGCGACCCTACGAAGCAGAGGCAAATATGCCTGCAGAATTAGGAAAAGGAGAACTTACCAACTAGTCAGGGAACATGCACATATGTGTTGGTGCCTGGAGAATTCCAGGAGGAAACTGGGATTTATTCTCAAAATATGTTTGAAAAAAGGCAGAAAAGCCATTTGGCATCAGAACTGTAAGCATTTCATTCCAAATATCCCTTGCCACTCCTCTCACTGTGCAACAGGAAGCAGAAAACACTTGACTCACCGCTATTTAAAAGATACAGGATGCCCAGACTTCGTGACTTTAATTTCAACTTTAATAAAAGAAGGGGTAGAGAGGGGGGAGGGGAAAACCCCTTCTTTAAAATTCTCATCAAAGCCTTGACTATTAATAAAACCAGGGCCACTGAGCCATCAAGTTCCCCACAGCAACAAACCACAGTGCCCAGGTACACTCTCGCTGCCACAGGAAGAAGCCCCTGAAACACTATACATTGTTTTAGAGCTTAAAAAGAGAAAATGAAACTAAACAAAAACTGAAAGCATGGGATTTTCAAACAGTTTTGTTATATCTGCTACCAGAAAATTGCCTTCCTTTTTCCTTCCTTCCTTCCTTCCTTCCTTTTTTCCTTCCTTTTTTCCTTCCTTCCTTCCTTCCTTCCTGGCTTCCTTCCTTCCTTCCTTCCTTCCTTTTTTCCTTCCTTCCTTTCCCCCTCTTTCTTTCATTCTCTTTTCTTTCCTTCTTTCTTTCATCTTTCTCCTTTCAGACGTTTCCCCTTCAATCCATCGATCCACAGTAGTCCTCTACAACAGGCCACAAAAAGAGCTGTTAAAATGCCACCTGCTGAAATTACAGGATCCTGACAAGGAGGTCAGAAGGAAAATAGAAATGGCTAGATTCGCTCTGTGCTTTCCATTCAGGAATCCAACCTACAAGAGATTGCTGAGAGGCAAAGCCCTCAGCGGCCCTGAACTCTGGATTCCCTGAATCATGGGGTCCTCTCAGACCACCTTCCCGCCACCCCAGATGGCTTATGCTCCTCAGAGAGTAGCCACATGTTATTCTTAATCACAAACAACAATGAGGACAGAAAGTTAGTTACTCTGGTGATTTTGACTCTGTTTGTTTTAGGACTTTTTTGTTTGTCCGTTCTGATGGACAAATATCTACACAGTGGATAACTTCTTGGGATTTCAGTTCCACAGTCTTCTGTACACTGTTGACTTTTACCAAATAACTAGCAAGGTTTGTGTTTGTTTGTTTGTTTGTATTTTACTGGCTCTCTTAATGTATTGAAAGTTGCAGATGAATTTCAGGATGTATTAAAAATTAAAATCTTAGTTTTGCTACACAATGATTTATTCTCATTTTACATCTTCAAGCAATTGTTGTTTCTCCACAAGTTATCCATTTTACATAATCGTGGCCTCTTAAATAAATTTCGTTCCTAATCCCATGTGAACTAAATTATCAACAAGGCATCACATTTGGTTTTGTATTCCTTTATGCTATGAATTCTGTCTTGTTCTTAACCACCTCATTCATTAATTAGATTTCCATTTTTCTTCCATTAATAAAATGAATTCTAGATGGTTACATCTATAAACCAAATAGCATTTTAAATATATAAGCTCTCCACCCAACCTTGCCATCCCAGCTTTCCCTGAAGACTTGCTTCACACAGAGTTGCACGTGGACACCCACCAAACACAGGGAACTAGAATAAAGAAGCTGAGTCCTCCCTGCATGCCGAATGCTCAGCCTGAGAAAGTTCATGGCTGGAGTTGGTTGATTGCAGGGGGATTCTTGCACTTCTGAGGAAGCCCAGCAAAGTGGGAGAACACTTGCCTGCTCGTTTGATGTTTTAGAGGGTTTCAAAACCTTCAGTCAAAATTAGCATGTACCCGGTTCTGACGTAGCTGAGAGACAATGCAATCTGTGATTGGTTTTCCCTTTACCAATGGGGGTCAACGCAATCTGTGATTGGTTTTCCCTTTACCAATGGGGTCAACGCAATCTGTGAATGGTTTTTCTCTTTACCAGTGGGGTCAATGCAGTCTGTGATTGGCTTCCACTTTACCAAGCGGGGTCAGTGCCATTTGTGTTTGGATTTCCCCTTGTCAGTAGGGGTCAAACAGTGATCGGTCTGGCTAGGATGGTCTCACTGGATTGCTTCACACATAAATTCTGCTTTGTCAACATCATCCTCCCATTTTATACTTTACTAAAAAAGGAATGACATCTTCATTGGTGACTGAGGAGCATGATTAAGAAAGAAAGGCCTGATGGCTTATGTGTCAGTTCTAAGACTTGCCTAATAAAGGTTTCAGTGAATTCATGTCATTGTACATTGGGATATTAGCCAAATATCTGCTTGCGATATTTTTGTGAGAGACCTCCCTCAGTAAAAGTGGCCTTTGAAGTGGTGTCACCTGAAATAGTGTTAATACAACTTAATTAAAGGATCGTTGTAAGCCATGTGCCTTTTATATTAATGAAAACAGAAAGAAGTGTGTGCCAGGATAGAATAGGAATGTGAAAAACAATGTGATAGCCAGAAGTACTTTAAATGTTTGCGAAGGAGTTAACAATTAAATCTACAACTTTTGGAGGTTGAAGCCAATCCCTAAATCTATGTAAAACAACCCACAGTTAAATCCAGGACTGACCTGGATTTAATGTCATCAAATGTCATCATGATGAACCTGGAAAAACATGGAAAACAACCTTCCAGAATTGCTTATACTGCAACTTCACGGAGAGTGTTTTCAGCGATCATGAGAGGTGGTTATAAAATGTAACCAAAAACCCTGAAAATAATCCCAGATGTGCTGTGGTTGCTTTTTCAGTTACTTTATTCATCTGACAGTATCATAAACCTTGGTCTTTATTGGGTCCTACTCAGAACGATAGGCTGAATTGGAAGGGGGACACTGGCTTTCCAGCAGGCTCACTGTGGGAATGCCCCTGGGGGTGGGGGCGAGAGAGAGAGGGCCTGGAACAGGGGTGACTGATGAAGACAGGCTCAGTCCAGCAAGCAGAAGACACCCCCGAGGCTCAGGGATGCTGTCCACTTGAGGCTGGGGGGTGGGGCAGAAAATGAAGAGAGCATTTGCTGTAACCGAAACGGCTGCAGCCGGGAGCTAAGCCAGGTGCCAACCTCAGACTGCAGGCAATCCAGTCCCCGCCGGGGATGGCCATGCCCGGATCAGAGCAGTTGAGTGCCTTTCCTGGGGGTTCTGTGCCTCCCACACCTGGCACATCTGAAACCCATCCCACAGCGGGACAGCAGGGAGATCGCAGGTCTGGGGTCCGACCTCCTTCCTGCAGGAGCGGGGAGCAATGGGACCGCTCAGTCAGAACGACTCATAGTCTGTCCCCTCTCTGCATTCGGCCCCAAGTTCACGTGTTCCTGCATGTCTGATGGTGGGGTCTGCGTGAGAAACAAGGTTACAAACAGGCCAGGCCATCTCAGTTCCTGAGTGGTTATTGTATGCAGCTGGTTTTACGTATTTATTTATTTATTCATTCATTTGTTTATTTATCTTTGTGTTTTTTATTTATTTTTGAGAGACAGAGAGAGACAGCGCAAGCAGGGAGGGTCAGAGAGAGAAGGACCCAAAGAATCGGAAGCAGGCTCCAGGCTCTGAGCTGTCAGCACAGAGCCCGACGTGGGGCTCCAACCCACGAACCTCGAGATCATGACCTGAGCCGAGGCTGGACGCTTAACCGACTGAGCCACCCAGGCGCCCCTGTAGCTGATTTTAGAGTCAGGATGGGCATGTCTGGTTGGTTGAGTCAGTTAAGCATCTGACTTAGGCTCCTCATAAGCCTCTGACTTATGACTCAGGTCATGATCTCACCATTAGTGAGTTCAAACCCCGCCCCCGCCAGGCTCTATGAGTGGAGACGCCCACACGGGCTCTGTGCTGACAGCTCTGAGCCTAGAGCCTGCTTCGGATTCTGTGTCTCTCTCTCTCTCTCTCTCTGCTGCTCCCCCACTCATGCTCTGTCTCTCTCTGTCTCTCTCTCTCAAACATAAACATTAAAAAAATTTGAGTCAAGACGGAAAATTGAGAAAGATGTTTTAAAATGCATCATTAATAATTCAAATGAGTTATGCTAGAAACTATTAAGAAAGTTTAATCATGAAAATATGTTACAGATGCAAATTACATTATTTTAATTAAAATATATTTAGAGATAATCTCCCTAAACACCAGAGATTGTACTAATTCTGCCCCAATTACACACACTTTTTATCATGTGAGACAAAATCACATTTGAACAAAAAAATTATCCAAACATATACGTAATCATAATCTTAAAATTTTTAACATCAGTGCAAATAGCAATTCTCTTGAACACCTTTATATAGATAGTGTTGTAATAGTCAATACTAAATAAAACTTTATTTAAAATGCAAGTACTCTTTAAATTGAAATGATTTCCAGGGTTCTGGGGTGGCTCAGTCGGTTAAACGTCCAGCTTCGGCTCAGGTCATGATCTCACAGTTCATGGGTTCGAGCCCTGCATCAGGCTCCATGCTGACAGCTCAGTGCCTGGAGCCTGCTTCAGATTCTGTATCTCTCTCTCTCTCTCTCTGACCCTCCCCTGCTCGTGCTGTCTCTCTGTCTCTCAAAAATAAATAAAAAAACGTTTAAAAAATTAAAAAAATAAATACATTGAAATGATTTCCTTTCAAATCAACAATGAGCAATAGCAATTCAAAGAACAAAATTAAGGAATTCAAATTGCATATTACATAGACATCATTGCATATACATAGATATAATAATCTTAGAAAACATATGTAATGTATATTGATATAAAATAAATTGCTAGTGACAGCTATCGAAATTTGGTTTATACTGTATTTCTTTTTTCAGTACTTATATCAGACTATCTTAGGACTTAAATCTTTTTTTTCATTTTAAATGCTTTTTAAAATCTGTTTATCCTTATATTAAAAAACATATGGATAATTTTAAGAACTTTAAGCATTGAAACATCTGTTATATATAGAGTCTAAACCTTTCTGCAATCTTTTAATGGATGCAGAAATTATTTTTCTATGAATCATATATGCATTTCTATAATTACCTGTCACTGCCTTTATAGGATTCAGATCTTTTTTGATATAATAAATCAACTGGCATTAATTTCCATTTTTACGTTTAGATATTCCTTCAGAAATATGCAAGTCTATGCCTGTACAGCTAAAACTCCCAGTATAAACAATACATTAAATATGCAATTACTAGGAGAATCTCATGTGTAAATATATTCCAAGATATTTCTAAGCATATATATAATTTATTCACTTTCTTTTCTGGAAGTAAGCTTTCACAAAATATTGTAATTATTTTGCATATAATAACATGATAAAATACAGCTATCCTCTCATTTAAACTTAATAATCACAAAATTTGGATAATTCCAGATTTCCCAGCAAGTTAATTAGCTAGTTTCTTCTACTCTGGTAGCTGTGACCATTTTAAAGCTATCCAATTCATTCATTAAAACACATGAAAAAAACAAGAACCCTTTCCAACATAAATAAAACAATGCTTGTATTCACATTTTGAAGTCTTTAAATAAGACCAAGATCCTAATATGACAGAATACAGGCAAGTCTTCCCCACAAATTCCAAACAAGTGTGGAGTATTTAATTCACCTAACGTTTTTAACAAAATGCCAATTCACAAGATATTTTGCTTATTATATATGAGACAAGCATAGAGAGAGGTAAGTTTATAAAATATATATGTATATGTGATATGTTATCATATATTGTTATGTTACCATGTATGTGTACATCATATATGTCATATGGTTATATGTTATTATTTATATATATAAAACAAGTAGGAATACAATATGCAAGAAAATTTCTACACACACATTTTTATTATTATTTTTTAAAGATTTTATTTTGTTTTTAAAAGGTAAGATCTATACCCAGTGTGGGGCTCAAACTCCCCACTGTGAGATCAAGAGTTGTATGTTCCAGGGACTGAGCCAGCCAGGTGCCCTATCTATGCACACAGTTTTAAATGAAAGGGCTTATCATGTATCTCTAGGTTTACATACTTGTACACACTAGTTAGAGGCAGACATAGTTGAAGGCAATCAGTGAAATAATAGTTTAAACTGACATCAGCAAATGGATAATTTCTATATTAAATGCAGTCCAAAATATTTCACTAAAATATCCTAAGTATCACTACAACTAGTTTGCCAAGTTAATTTTTGATCTTAAAGTACCAACTTGTATAACACTCCTTGTTAGAGAAAGGAATTTCAACTCAAACAGGAAACAGGAAGTCCCAGTGCTATACCTGATGGTCCTTTCCTCCATCAAATGAGGCCCAAGGATGTACGATTTACTGTTGTGGTCGTCAAATAATAATACATAGCAGCACATCAAGTCTCTAGCAGGTGTCAATAGAAAACATCTAAATAAAGAAATAATAGAAGGCAGTTTAGAACAACGGTATGCATCTCATTGGTGTATTAGGTGGTAACACACAATGATTTCGTCTTGGGAGCTCTGACTGGCTCTGCGATGGCCCTTTCAACTTGGTGGTGGGATGCGTGCTGGCCCACCGGAAACATGAGCAGGGGGCGGTTGGCTTTTTGTCCCTTCCCTCACCATTGACAAATGAAGACAGGCTTTCTCTCTGCCGTCCAGTGCCCGCTGCTCCCCATCTCCTCGGCCTAAGATTCCTGCCCTCAACTATTCATCCATCGCATTTGAAATGACTCATCATTCACCGGAGAGACAGCTCCACAGAAGAAGCAAGTTCTCCTTTCTGGGGTTCAGATTATACCTGCACTCCACCATTTAAAGGGATGCGGGCACCATTTTGTTTATGAAAATACAGGCAGACCTTGTTTTGCTCCATTTCTCCTCAAACAACAGGAAAGGCAGAAACTTTAAACATGTACACTGTTTCTGATGTGCTTGTTGGTCCTATCCCTGGTTTGACCACTGCATTTATGCATCTGTCCTTAGACCCTTCTCATGGGGTCTCTAGTATTTTCTACCCACAGAGGCTGGTGAAGCTGCAAATACCCAATGTGCTTGGCTCTTTCTACACGAAGCTGTGGTAGAAGGAAGGGAATGGAGTTCCACCCACTGCTGGAGCCATTCAGAGTTGATGGGCTGCGCTGTGAATGAACCTACAAAAGGAATCCCCCCACACACAAAGACCAATTTCCATAGCTTCTGTAACCTCCCTGTCTAATGAGCTGAAAATATGAGTCTTGCTCTCTCCCTAAAGTTCCCTGGAGACTTCAGTGTTTTCCTAAACACCTGAGTCCAGAATGACAGAATAATTGACACCACTAACTGCTTACCCAAATCTTTTAAAGCATTAAAGACACTGCCACTTGTGATTTGCAACTTTCAACCTCACCCTGTTTACAGCCCTTCCTCTTGCCTCTTGAGTCTTCCCCAGAGGGCTCTTGTGTGCGCTGAGGGATAAGGAGGTATTAGTCTAGGTCTTTACACTAGCCTCACATGACCTAGTATGGGACACTTGCTAACCCATCTTCATAGCTTCCTCCCATGTTTACCTTTTAATTCTGTTCCATGTTAATAATTAATTATGCAGTATATTATTTGCAGTAGGGTACAAATGTACTGTAGTGTGTATACTTGAATTTTTATTCTAGAATAATTTTGGACTTATAGAAGAGTTACAGAGAGTACAGGAGTCCTGTCTGTGCTTCCCCCAGCCTTCCCCCAAAGTTGACATCTAACCTAACCAGAACACATTCATCACAACTAAGACATTAACATCGGTGTGGCTCAAGAATTACACAAACTGTTTCACTTCTGCCTTTTTTACTTTTTAAGACATTTTCATGCCAGTCATTAAAAATCTATTTCCCTTAAAAAAATTTTTTAATGTGTATTTATTTTTGAGAGAGAGACAATGTAAATGGGAGATGGGCAGAGAGAAGGAGACACAGAATCCAAAGTAGGCTCCAGGCTTTGAGCTGTCAGCACAGAGCCTGACACGGAGTTAGAACTCACTGACCATGAGATCATGACCTGAGCTGAAGTCGGCGCTTAACCAACTGAGCCACCCAGGAGCCCCTCTATTTCCCTTTTTTAAAAAGCTGCAGGGAGGCCTGGTGGCTCAGTTAGTTAAGCTCTGACTTTAGTTCAGGTCATGATCTCATGGTTTGTGGGTTTGAGACCCTCATCAGGCTCTGTGCCGACAGCTTAGAGCCTGGAGCCTGCTTCAGATTCTGTCTCCCCATTTGTCCCCGCCCCCCGTTCAGACTCTGTGTCTCTCACTCTCTCAAAAATAAATAAATATTAAAAAATAATTTTTAAAAAAAGCTGCAGAGTATGCCATTACAAAAATAAGCCTATGTTTATGTCGATGATTTCCTATTGAAGGAAATTCAGGTTATTTTCAAATTTTGGTTGTTAAAAACCAGGTTGCAATGAACATCTTTTCTGTAAAAGTTACTGTGAGACAAGTGGAATTCTGAGCTAACAATTAGGATTTTGTGATGGTTCATTTTATGTATTAACTTGACAGGATCCTGGATGCCTAGATGTTTGCCTAAACATTATTTATGAGTGTGCCCTGAGGGTGTTTCCAGATGAAATTAGCATTTGAAGTGCTGGAGTCAGCAAATCCCTGTGCCTACAGAACCCCTCACGGACCCAGTGTGCGGGAGCAGCATTCAATCTACTTAGGACCAAAGAGAGCGGGAAGATTGATCCTGGACACAAATACTCTTCTGTGCTCAGCACTCCCAGACCCTCAAGACTGGAGACCTGGATAGGAATCTACATTCATTAGCAACCTGCTTTTCAGGCTGGGCTCCCACACCAGCTTTCCTGAGTCTCCAGATTGTTGAAACTTTGTGGGACTTCTTGGCCTCCATAACCATAAGCTTATATAATTATATTTATATTTATATTATGTTGTATTACATTGTATTATATATTCTATGTATATGAGCTTATATATGTTCATATAAGCTCATGTATGTGTATACATATAATTACCTATATATTTATATGATTTTTATATATTTATTATTTTCTATTAGTTCTTTTCTCTCAAGAATGCTGACTAATACAAGGTGTTATTATTAATTTTGTACCAGTCAACAACACAACAGTGCCTACTGCCACCTTCTCTAATGCCTACCGTGTGCCTATGTTTTAACTTTGCCCTCTCTGAGAGACATGCGACCCAGAATTCCCTGGATTTTTGCCAGGCTACGTCTTGCCAAGCTGTCCACAGACCTAAACATCAGCACCATGTTCCGTGGAAAAACTTTAAGCTGTTTCAAAAAAAAAAGCTGCTGCAATAATAATATTTCTTTCTCCTAATAATGTCAGAGGTGGTTTATATACTTAAAATTCTGCTCAAAGCTTAAAATCTGTGTATTTTTTCTATCCAAATACAAAATCCAATTCTATAATAGAATATAATATGTATTTTTTCCTTGTGCAGAATATTTTATGCTGTGGGCAAAATTTTATTACTTTAACCTTTCTTCTAAATTACACATTAAGAAAAAGTGGTCAATTACTTCCATGCCCCAACAAAAAGTGTTATTTTGGGAAGGCGGCTTCCTTAGAGTGACCAATGGAAATTCGCAGACTTTCTGTGACAATAAGGCTCATGAGGTCAAGGGCCACAGCTTTTCTTTACCCCAGTCTGTGATGAAATCGTTACTGAAGTTCTTGTCTTATTGTTTTAAGTTGGAGAAGTCAGATTATTCTTATTTTGTATACTGTCCTTCCTGGGTTTGAAAGGATCACAATTTAGAGAAGGCTGTTGGTTGGAATCCTAAGATTTAACAATTACTGAGAATATGTCTTAGAACTAAGTATGTATTTAGAGGTAGGTTTTGCTACTAGAAGAAGGATGTATTTCTACGTGTGTGTGTGTGTGTGTGTGTGTGTGTGTGTGTGTGTGTCCGGCTCTGTGCTGGCAGCTCAGTTCCTGGAGCCTGCTTTTGATTCTGTGTCTCCCTCTCTCTCTGCCCCTCCCCGCTCGTGCTCTGTCTCAAAAATAAATAAAACATTAAAAAATTTTAAAAACCCAAAACAATAAAATTCATTCTTATTTGGGCTTTACCTTTACACTTAAAAATAGCTACTTATACTTTATCAACTTGAATGCATGAAGAAAATGGTGATATCAGTTTTTAAAAAGCAACCGGCAGGGGGCTCCTGGGTGGCTCAGTTGGTTGAGCATCTGGCCTTGACTTCAGCTCAGCACATAATCTCATGGTGCGTGAGATCCAGCCCTGAATTGGGCTCTGTGCTGACAGAGCAACAACTGCTTGGGATTCCCTCTCTCCCTCTCTCTCTGCCCTTTCTCTGCTCGTGCTCTCTCTCAAAATAAATAAACAAACATTTAAATTTTTAAAAAGCAACAGTTTTACTGAATCCTTGGGAATTTTATGACCCTCTTAACGATTAGATTCTCTAAGTACAAACTGACGTTTTATTTGTTTAGTTCCCCACAGCTGGTGATTTGTGGGCGGAGCCCAGGGTTGTTGCTAAACATTTTATAAGCAGAGAACAGCGTCAGGGCTGCGAAGGTCTTGAGGGGCCTGTTGTTCCAAAGAGTTATTTTAATTCTTGTGTGAGGTTTTCCAGAATAAAAGTTTTCAAGAATAACATACGGTTTGGGGCACCTGGGTGGCTCAGTCGGTTAAGCCTCTGACTTCAGCTCAGGTCATGATCTCACGGCTCATGGCTTTGAGCCTCGAGTTGGGCTCTGTGCTGACAGCTCAAAGCCTGGAGCCTGCTTCAGATTCTGTGTCTTTCTCTCTCTCTCTGCCCCTTCCCTGCTTGTGCTCTGTTTCTCTCTCTTAAAACTAAATAAATATTTAAAAAAAGAATAACGTATGGCTTTATAGCAAAAGCAGTTGTACATGCTTTTGTTTGTGTGTGTGTGTTTGTGTGTATGTGTGTATGCATGTGTACACACACACCCATACAAACTCATGGCCATATCTACATTCCTGCAAACCAAGAGAAGCCATTGATTAAAAAAATCTGGGGGTCACCTGGCTGGCTCAGTCAGTTGAGCATCCAACTTCTGCTCAGGTCATGATCTCATGGTTAGTGAGTTCAAGCCCTGCAGCAGGCTCTCTGAAGTCGGCACAGCGCCCACTTCAGATCCTCAGTCCCTCTCTCTCTCTCCCTCCCCTTCTTGGCCTCTCTCTCAAAAATAAGTAAACATTAAAAAAAAAACACAACAAAACCCCACATATTTTTAATGCTTATGCATAAACTCCATAATTGTCTTCATGTTTCTAGTCATTACATTTGGTTACATAATTTACTAAACATTTGCATCCCTTGGATACTGTTGCTATCTTCATTCATTTCATATCACAAAGTAATATGTACTTTCATTCAAATGGTCATTTGATTCAATTGAGTCATTTGCTTAAGAAAAATTCCAAAAGTCAATTTAAATGTTAAAGGCATGAACTTCTTTATGGCTTTTATGATCTATGGCCACACATCTTTATAAAGGTGATATATCCACACCTCCTTCATGGACCAGAACTGTCTATCATACTGCATCTGAATGAAAGACAATTTCTAGACCCAAGGGGGAAAACAAATTAACCAATCCACATGGGAAAAGCTTGGGCATCAGTTAAATCAATCAGTTTAAACACAGTAAAAATTTTATTTTAAAGCAAGCTTAACTACTGGTTGAAATGCAAACTGGTACAGCCACTATGGAAAATAGTATGGAAGTTTGTCAAAAAGTTAAAATTAGAACTCCCCTACAGCCAAGCAATTACACTACTAGGTATTTATCCAAAGGATACCAGTGTGCTGTTTCAAAGGGTCACATGCACCCCAATGTTTATAGCAGTGCTATTGACAATAGCCACAGTATGGAAAGAGCCCAGATGTCCATTGACTGATGAATGGAAAAGAAGATGTGGTTTATTTATATGATGGAATATTACTCGATGACCAAAAAGAATGAAATCTTGCCATTTGCAACAACGTGGATGAAACTAGAGTTTATTATGTGAAGCAAAATAAATCAATCAGAGAAAGACAAATATATGATTTCACTCATATGTGGAATTTAAGATACAAAACAGATGAACATAAAGGAAGGGAAACAAAAATAATATAAAAACAGGGAGGAGGACCAAAAATAAAAGACTCTTAAGTATAGAAAACAATCTGAGGTTGCTGGAGGGGTTTTGGGTCAGGGGACAGGCTAAATGGGTAAAGGGCATTAAGGAGGGCTTGTTGGGATGGGCACAGGGCGTTATATGTAAGTGATGAATCACTAAACTCTGTTCCTGAAATCACTATTACATTTTGTGTTAACTAACTTGGATTTAAATGACAAAAAACATTTAAAACATTTAAAAAAAGAAAACAAAAAAACCTTATCCTTCCCTAAATATAATCCATCCTTATAGATTTACTTTATTTTTTGCTTACATTCCTACTTGAACTTCTTTGTACTTAAAAATTTTTAAAGAAAGTGTTTTTGGCTTCATGTAGAAATTGATTTCCTGTTTTAATGTTACTTTCTCACTAATGTAATTTTATCTTAACTATACTTAAAATTGTTTATATTAAAAAAATAAAGTAAGCTTAAATGTCAAAGACTTCCAAGAGAAAATTTTTTTAAAAATGTTTTTTAATGTTTATTACTTGTTTTTGAGAGACAGAGATAGACAGCAGGAGCAGGGGAGGGTCAGAGAGAGAGGGAGACACAGAATCTGAAGCAGGCTCCAGGCTCTGAGCTGTCAGCACAGAGCCTGATGCGGGGCTTGAACCCACAAACCGTGAGATAATGACCTGAGCTGAAGCCAGATGCTTAACTGACTGAGCCACCCAGGTGCCCCAAGGGAAAAAAAAATTTGGAAAAAAACTCTTCTATTTCATTTCGCTGTGACTGTGATTCCACGCTCTCCCACTGTGAACTTTGAATACATGTGGTTAGCATGACCACAGAATTGCATGCTTACCTCTGTGCCATCTGCCCTGGGGGCAGAAGGACAGCACTGTATCTGGAAGTCTCCACATGTCGGAGGAGCTGTGCTTGCAGACTTCAATGTGTTTCCCAAATCCTGTGCAAAAGACACACATCCAATTCACTAAGACCCATGTTACTGACATTATTTTATGAGAACAACATACAAAGTCTCAAGACAGTCGGTCAGCAATAGGCCAGTGAAACATATCCCAAGTTATTCACAAATGATTAACTTTGCACATCCAGTCGGCGAATTTATTTTCTTCAGTTTCCTTTTCTGTAACTGGAATGGTCATACCCAGCCCACAGAGCTATTTTGAGGGTTAAATATTTATGAATTAAAAGAGAACAAAGTTTTTTTTTCCAAGATGGGATGCATATGGTTATTCAGATTTATGCCCCAACATAATTAAAAATTACTACATTTTACATTGCTTCAAGTGTGTTTGTTAGTATTTTATACAGAAAATGCTAAATGTGCAAATGCAAAAATGGTAAATGTCCAAAAGGTTCATTATCTGACAAAGCATGTGAGATGTCACAGTGTTTTTCATCATGCCTGGGTGGCTCATTTGGTTATGCATCTGACTTTCTTTGGCCTCAGGTGATGATCTCACAGTTTGTGAGTTCAATCATCATAATGATGGCATACATAAAATGCTGTCTTCTTTTCCTCAATGAATGTTATGAGTATTTCTTCATAATCATCATTTAATGGCATCAAAATAATCCAATGTGTGGATGTGCCATTATTTTATTAGTAATCCTCTCTTTGTGAAAACTCAAGTTGGGAAAACTCACGTCATTACTCAGCTATAGCTTTAAAAACAAGTTGGATACAAATGTTAGGCCAGTAGATTGGTTTTGAGTCTACTCCAGAATCTGACTTTAATGATAAAGCGAACCAACAGTTAGTGCCAAGTCCCTTTAGCTCAAATCCTCAGTAGATATTGAGGAATTCTTATACATGCTGTCTTTTCACATTAAACCTTCAGCCCCACGAAAGCAGGGCCAGAGCTGCCTTCCCATCCTGTACACCCAGCACCTGGTTCAGAGCTTGGCACGTAGTAAGTTTAGTAAATATGTGATGAAGGAATTCAGTGAAGAAAGGCCACAGTCTCTAGAGACCATCTCAAAGCCAATGCAACAAAAGCTCAACATTGAGATTTGGAAAACATGAAATTCGTTTTGAAGGGAGAAGGTGTATTTTGTAACATGGGTGCACGCCTGGCCCTTGACGCGCCTCACGCTGAGTGACTAATGATGCGTTGCTGGGGTGATGAAGGACGTTGAGGCGCCCTGCGGTTCTTCTGGAAACAGGGAGGCATTGCGTGTGTTTCCCACCAGGCAGACTCTGTCTTCAGAGAATATTTAATTAAGAGAAGTGCCAGCCTCTCACCTCCACCTTTTGAAACTTCGCCCTTTCAAGCGATAATTACTCTGCAGTTACCTAATTTCCATACTAATTTTCTTAATGAGGTGTTAATTGTGTGGTCTAAGTGACCTGCCCGAGGCTAACTGGATGATTGGTGTCCGGACACCAGCCTACACAAATGCAGAGGCAGTCAGTTGCTTAATGGTACCGTTTTGTCCAAACCAGATGTATAAAGGAAGCTTTCAATTTCAGGGCTACTTTATTTTTGGACAGATTAAGGTTGTTCCTATGTCCTATTTTTCTTATCTCCGCAGCTAGTTGATAAAATGAAAATAAAAATAGTACCTAAGGTCCAAGGGTTTCCAGTTTGTTTGCCACTGTCTTAAATCACCACAGTTTTCAATGTGGGGGGGGGTAGTTTCACCTTCTTCTAAGGATTTGGATGTTCTTTCCAGGTTTACAGTAAAATAAACAGTGAGGGGAGTAATTGGGGTTCATTGGTTCATTCCCCAAGTATTCTCGAAAGCAGTCTTGCATGGGGAACGAGGTGGGGGACTTCAGGGAGCCTGGGAACAAAGAAGCCTGAGCCTTGGGGAGCTCATGTTCCCCTGAGCTGAAGGAAGCTCAGGACAGGAAGTGACAGGAAATGACAGGAAGAACTCAGAATCTTAGTTAGTGTTTTACGACGGATGCAGAGGCCTTGAAATTCCCCTCACCTTGGCCATAATTTAGACTGGCTTCTTACTGACCTATGTCCCTCACCTCCCTTTGCTTAGAGCATTTACTTAGAAAACTTTCGATTTGGGGCAGCTGGGCTGGCTCAAGTTAAATAACTGACTTTGGCTCAGGTCTAGATCTCACTGTTCCTGAGTTTGAGCCCACCATCGAACTCTGTGCTGACAGCTCAGAGCCTGGAGCCTGCTTTGGATTCTGTGTTTCCCTCTCTCTCTGCTCCTCCCCTACTCATGCTCTGTTTCTCTCTGTCTCAATAATAAATAAACACAAAAAAATTTTTAAAAATAAATCATATCCCGTGGTCCAAGTTAAATATATGTAACTTAGTTCAATGGCTGTTATAACCCACTAAAACTATTTTAAAAACCAGGGGATTATTAGAAAAAACAAAACCTACAGTGTCTAGGGATACACCATTACCTAAGAAACCTATCGTGGAAAGTAAAGAAGGACATTTGATTCCTAATCATTCACTAAGTTATATGCCTGTATTTTAAAAATTTTAAATGCTTTTATTTATATTTGAGAGAGAGAGAGAGAGAGAGAGAGAGGGCAAGCAGGGAAGGGGGAGAGAGAGAGAGACACAGAATCCAATGCAGGCTCCAGGTTCTGAGCTGTCAGTACAGAGGCGGAAGTAGGACTCAAATTCAAGAACAGTGAAATCATGACCTAAGCCAAAATCAGATGCTTAACCTACTGGAACATGGAAACACCCCTAACATGTATTCTTTTTAAATATAAAACCACATTACACCCAACCTTGCAATTCACGGTTTCCACCCAAGAACATGGGGTTAAGAGGCAAAAATGTGAATTAAAAAATTCATGATTACTAAACATAGAACATAATATATTATTAAATTGGGTCTCAGTAAAATGAATAAGGCCTCTCACTTGTGTATCTATGAATACTAGCCTATCTTTCTATTTGTTTTGTTTCACATCCTATTTTTTACTTTAAAGACTTTTTCTGGACCAGTCTTTGGTTCATGGCAAAACTGAAAAAATGTACAGAGATTTCTACATGTGTTCTGCCCCGACACATTCACGAACCTCTCCTATCAGTATCTCCACCAGCGCTGTGCTTTTGTGATTCATGACATGGACACATCAAAATCGCTCTGAGTCCACGGTGTCCCTTAAGAGTCAGTCTTGTTGTTGTGCACTCTACCTGTCTGGACAAACGCAGAATGACAGGTGCCCACCAGTTCAGTGCCACACAGAACAGCTTCACTGGCCCGAAAACTCTCTGTGCTCTGTTTCTTTATCTCCACTCCCCAAAGCCCTGGCCTGATCTCTGTCCTCTCTCCATCATTTTGCCTTTTCCAAAATGTCACACAGCTGGAATCATACAATGTGTAGACTTTTCAGAGTGGCTTATTTCACAGAGTAATATGTATATACGGTTCCTTCATGTCTTTTCATAGCTCGATAGCTAATTTCTTTTTAGCATCGAATAGTATTCCATTGTCTGCCTGCACTGCTGTTCATTTGTCCCTTCACTTCCTGGATGACATCTTAGTTGTTTCCAAATTTTGGCAATTATGAATACATTTTGAAAATTTTTATAACCTTTATTTATTTTTGAGAGACAGAGAGCCAGAACATGAGCAGGAGAGAGGCAGAAAAAGAGGGAGACCCAGAATCCGAAGCAGGTTCCAGGCTCTGAGCTTCTGACACAGAACTCAAACCCATGAACCACTAGATCATGACTTGAGCCACAGTCAAAAGCTTAACTGACTGAGCCAGCCAGGCACCCCTATTGTGAATACATTTTTATAAACACCTGTGAGCAGGGTTTTTGTGTGTGGACCTAAGTTTTCAACTCTGGGTAATTACCAAGAAGCTCAATGCTGGATCATACGGTAAGAGCATGCTGAATTTTGAAATAAACTACCAAACTCTTTTAAAAACTTGATTTTTAAAAAAATGTCATATCCAGTTCAATAATCCATACTTCTGTGTTTATCATGTAAATAAATTAATAAGTCGCTAATATTGTTTATAAAGTATAGTGCCTCATTTTTAAAACACAAAATACGGACAAGTGCATGGAAGTAAGCAAAAAAATTGCAGATAAAGTAATATTTCTAGAAATCAGAAGAAGAGATGATTGCCCAAAGATACAGGATACTTTTCCTGGATCCACCAAAAGGCTTCCCTACATGTTTACTTGTGATAAGAGAACTCTTCTGGGCAAAAATCATCAGACTGTGGGTCTAAACAATTCATAATACTGATATTTGTGGGTCAGGAATGAAGTCCTAGAAGACCAGGAGCAAGTCGGAAGGCAGACGGAAAAGGCGGAGGGAGACTGGGTTGCTATAATAACAGAGAAAATCATTTCAGCCTTAATAATCTGAACCATCAGGAAAATGATCAAAGGAAAAGGCAAAGATCATAAATAAGACTGGCTGTACATCATCACACAAAACAGCAATAAGTTCAGTTTTAAGAGGGGCTGCTGGAGGAGAAATATTTCCGCGGGACTTATCACAAAAATGGAGTTTAACTTGAAAGGGAATGAAGAAACCTCCCCCCACAGAATTCCCGCCACAGCACAATGTGTGAAACACCAACGCCAGCTCCCCTGACCTCCACCCCCCAGGAAAATACGTGCAGGTCCTACAGCAAATGAGTTACACTATGGGAAGGGTGACTAGAAAAAAATGTCTTTTCAGCAGGAAATAAACAAAATATTGGGATTAAAGGAAATGATATTCTTGGAGCAGAGTGTGGTAGTAAATAAAACTGCCAGGACAAATTCCTACTGTGTTTCATGGGAATAAGGGGCCTTGCACATCAGATGTGTGCACTTGCAATGATTAAAGTCCCCACAAAACTCTGAGCACTGATGTCTGGCGGTGGGGACTGGGCTTCTCTAGACCAACACCATCCAGCTGAACATATGACAATCCTCATAAGTAGTTCTGAGTTGTCTAGTAGCCACTTTGAGAAAAGTAAAAACAAACAAACAAACAAAAAAAGGTGAGGTTAATTTTAACTTTATTTAACCCAATCTATATAAAAATGAGGGTTTACACTATAACCATATAAAAGAATAAGTAACAGCATGTGCCTTCCTTTCTTTTATCCTGTGTGAAATCTGATGCACGTTGTATTTACAGAGCATCTCAGGTCAAACGAGCCACATTTCCAGTGCCCTCGAGCCTTGTGGCCAGCAGCTTCGTCTTTGGTCACCCGACAGCTAGACCTTGGAGATGTACAGAAATGTCCCCTTACTGCTCCAGAGAACAAGGTACGCACAATCAAACTGTTGAGCGATTCACAAGGCAAGCTTCATTTGAGTGCATTTCGCATATTGAAACAGGTCTTTAAAGTTCTTTTGAATAAAAGATTCCATCTCTAGGGGCACCTGGGTGGCTCAGTCAGTTAAACATCTGATTTCAGTTCAGGTCTTGATCTTACTGTCTCTGAGTTTGAGTCCTGCATTGGGTTCTGTGCTGACAGCTCAGAGCCTAGAGCCTGCTTTGGATTCTGTGTCTCCCTCTCTCTTGGCCCCTCCCCTGCTCATGCTCTCTCCTCTTTCTCTCCCTCTCCCTCTCTGTCTCTCAAAAATAAATAAACATTAAAAAAACCCAAAAGTGTCAATTTCTAAAAATGTTTGAAAATCCCTGTTCCAGACCTTCTATTGCAGGTAAGACAATCCAAAGTCCCAAAGGTCAACTAGGGGTTTGTGGTTATACAGACAGGGAATGCGGTGCAGAGGCTCCTAACTCCTCACCTGGCCTCCTGGCACCACCTGTTGACAATGTGCTGGCGGGAAAGTGACCAATCTCCTGTGATCAATCTCCTTCGATCTATCATCGTCTGATTGTTTCAGAAGCTGATGCGTGGCCACAAAGCAATCACGACCATTAGAGAAGGGTCCTTTAGATTTTTGTTTGTTTGCTGTGTAGAGTTTTATTTTAACTAGAGGTTACAGCTTTTCTTGGGTCGCTACTTTACTTTGGCCGTATAGCTCTGTCTCACCTATGCTGAAATGCAACAAGGAAAAAAGATGATCCTGACTAACCTTCCAAATTGAGAGCAAGGCCTGCTGTAAACGGTGAAATACTTCTACATTTACAGAATGTTGGAAAGAGGCTCTCGGGAGGTCTCAAGTACCCTTCATCGAGTTCTTCTCCGATGGCTGTGTGTCACAGGATTACGGTACAAGATAAATACCAGAATGGTGACACTGCCACAAGGTGCGTGCGTAGTTGCATAGAATTATCACCATAGTCAAGATACAGACTCATTTTGTCACCATAAAGATCTCTTTGGTGTCACCGTCTTTTCTACCACCATCCCCAACTGATGGTAATCACTATCTAGCTTCCCTCCTTATAATGTTGTCCTTTTGAGAATGTTATCAGCATGGGATTACATGGCATGGAACCTTTGGAGATTGGCTTTTTCACTCTGCATAATACCCCGGACACCCATCCAAGCCGTTGTCTGTATCAGGAGTTCATTCCTTTCTGCTGCTGAATAACATTCCCTGGTAGGAAGGAACCATGGTTGGCTCAGTCATTCACCTACAGAAGGACATTTATTATAGTTTTTCAGCTGTGGACTCTTTCCGATGAATCTGGTATGAAGAATCCTGTGCATGTATTATACAGAAATAGGACTTCATTGCTTTGGGATACATTCCCAGGGGTGAAATAGCTGGTAAAATGGCCAATGTATGTTTAGTTATGCTAGAAACTGCCAAATTATTATCCACAAGGGCTGTACTTTTTTAGATTCCCACCACCAATATATGAGAGATCAACATTTTAAAAACTTTTCTTTCTTTTTATTTCTCCTTTTATTTTTGTTGTAGTTTAGGGAACATTTATGCTTTTTTGTGCACTGAATATTGTGAAGGAATTATACCTGCACATGAAATACACAGCCCCGCTAACAGTGGTCATTTTGGACAAGGCACAGAGATTTACTGTAGGCACCAAGACTGCTAACCCGGAATGCTAGATTACTTTATTTCAAATCGTGTAGGGTCTGGATGGGTTATGTGTGGAATCCATTTGATTCCTTGCAGCTGTATCCGACAGATATTTTGAGCGTTTATCTCATTGACCCAGAGTTACTGCGGAGTAGAAGAAAGCCTTTTGTATTTGCATCCGTTGCCTTTCCAAGCATTATCAGTGAGGTAATGATGAAATATCCTCTTCCACTCCTGGGCAGCATGTTGCCATAGCAACACATCATGCTGTAAGTTCATCAATTCAGCCAGTCATTATCCCAAAGTAGCAGACAGCTAACATATTATGAAAGTTCTTGCTCTTAAATTGTAATTGAACCTGTGAATTACATTTGTCTTGGCATTGGGAGCTCAGTAGTACATTTATATAGTAAAGGAGAGATTCAAAGACAACAGGTTTTGGCTACTATATGCCTGAAATTTTAATTAACTCAGTTTAGCAGATTCAGGTAATGGCTAATTTTTTTTCTTCAAAAGAATATGTTAGCCAGTTGAAGCATCTTAGTCACACGTTATATGCAACATTCTTCTACCCTAAAGTATAATTTTAAACCATATTCCCACTTCTTGCCCTTGTATATGAGTTCCAGGGACGCTGGTCCTGGAAGATGTAGTCGGTCTTGGTCGCTGGCATCTGGAATGGTGCCTGGCACACAGGAGGTGCTCAAGCAGAGCACAAGGTTCATGGTGTGGACCCTGGGGTCCCATGGCCCAAGTTAGATTTCTGTCTCCAACACGTACAGGCCACGTGGCCAAAAGCAGGCCAGTCACATTCCATGTCTCCTTCCCCCCAGGGTCCAGCTCACAGGTTGGGGCCACGTGGTGAGCTTCCCTGTGCAGTGGGCTTGAACAGTGTCTGGCTTGCAGGGCACATCATGTAAGGACCCACTGGTATTACTTCCTTACCCCTGGCAGCTGGCAGATGATAAGCCCTGTTCAGGTTTTGTCAAAACCAAGCAGGCTCCTGCCTCTGTCCGTCCTCACCACACCCAAAGCTGGAGGGGAGATCCTACCTCTATCCCAACAACCTCTACTGCCTTCCCGAAAACCACACCAGACCAAATGCTCCTTTAAGTATGCAAAATCATAAGCTAATAGCTCCAGAGAAATTTGCCACTACATTTTCTGTGAATGGATATCAAATTCTACTTAAAATAAGAGCACAGTCAAGTCCTCGGAGTGTCCTTTCCAAGTTCTCGTCCCATTCTGCAGCTTAAATGTAACTCCAGCTAGATTGAAAATTATTCTGCTAAGGAGGAAATTCAAGGTTCTGAAGGGAGATTACTTGCCTTAGATTTATCGTATCTAAATTACAAAACAGCCACCCAGCTGGCAGTGTTGGCAGCCCTTTTTCTGATAGCCACCAGGTGGGAACACAGAGTTTAAATCAGCCTTGCCCCCCCACTGGTGAAATTTACACTGCGACTGGTCCCATTAGTGTGAGTCAGGAGAGCTGAGAAAAATCTATGGTAAGCACTTTTACAGCACACTAATTTAAAAGAAAAAAAAAAAGGAGCTGTCTACTCGATGGAATAAAAAATCAAAATGTCATTTTTCTGAATTGCCACATTATACTAATTACGAAGTATCCAAGCTATCCAGTAGGGCTTCCTCCTGCTTTCTTCAGGTATGATCTTATGCATCCCTATGCCTTCGAAACTGAGTTGAGGTGAGGACTTTATTACTGACCCAAACCTTTCTCTTTAGCTTCAATGAAAAAATTTCAGCTGACTGTCAGACCAGCCACGTGCAACCAGAACTCACCATATTCGAAACAGCCCTTTCTTCCTTTGGTCCAAACCTGTCCATGTCCCTGAAATCTTAAATTCAATTGTTAGTATAAATATTCTAATCTGACCCATCTTTCCTTTTACCTTTATCTCCTGTCTCTCTACCACAAATGCAGCTACCTTACTTTCCTCACCCTTTCCAGAACATCCCATGCTTTTCTATGTGACACGTTTTGCATGATCTCTGTTTTCCCCCAGGAAGATCATTCCATACTTTCTCCACCAGGCAACCATATCCTTGTCTTCCAAGAGCCAGTTCTCACGCTTCTTCTCTGGGAGGCAGTAGTGTTTCTGGCCCTCTTGTGCCAGATCAGAGCTCCCAAATCTCTGTGTTCATTGAAGGTTAGTCTTACTTCAATTAAGACAGTGCATGGAGTCACTAGAAAATGACTATCTTTTCTTGTATGATATGAGCTTTTTTTGAGGTCAAGTACTGAGTCTTATTCTCACCCATGATACCTTTATTTTTGCAGTGCATGGTAGGCTGTCAGTGAAGGCTGGTGAAGTGAATACCTGAAGATTTCAGCTGAAGATGTGCCTCAGATGTCAATCATGAAGCTAAGGGTTGGACTTTGATCTTTCAATCCTCTTGGTTATTACTAAAGAATAGAAGAAGAATGATCACATTAATAATTTTATCACTTATTTTGACAATTTGGAGTGTTCAGAGTATACAAATTGCCCCTAAATTGCTATGTGCCCCTTTTACTGTCCATTCAACTGAAAGTTACCTGAGCGGTGAGAAGCAGAAGTGAGGTGGGGACAAGGACAGAAATGTGAAAAGGCAGACATAACAGGAGATAGCAGACTGGTTCTCAAATTTCAAGGACTATAAAGGTTACTCTGTAAGACTGTTGAAGTGGAAATTCCAGATCCAGCCCCTGACAATGGGATTCAGGAGGTTTGTCATGGGGCTTGGGGACCAAAATCATTAAGTAGAACTCTAGGTGAATCTAACACAAATGACCTAGGATGATTCTTTGACCTTCTGTTAAGGGCTGTTGATTCCAGTCCACATCATCAAAGATGCTAACATTAAGGTCAGTGATAGACAAGTCTTGAGAAGAGGTGACTCTCTGTCAACTTCCCTAAGCTCTGTGAGCTCCTATATGGAAAGGGCTTAGCACAGTGCCTGGACCACCAAAAGCATTAACTGTCCTTGAACCATTGTCTTGATGCTGGTGAGGATGTCATGGTCAAAAACCATTCTTCTACTCTAGAAGCTCTTCTTTCCTTACATTAAAAAGTGGCTCCCTATAGGTCATAAGTAGATGTCATGGACCTTCTACCAGGCTACACGTTAGACTCACGTATGAGGCTATTTAATATTATAAATGCCTGGGTCTGGCCTTCATCTGCACAGACATGATTTAATTTGTTCAGGTAGAACAAGGGCCTTGGTGTTTTCTAAAATCTGTCAAGGTGAGTGTAATGTGGAGTATAGTTGAGAACTACTGATGTCTACATCATGGGAGAATATTAAGAGAATTATGAGTGATGTAAAAGTAATGATTAGAAAATTAATCCCATTTTCTTCATCATCTAATTTGGTCCCAAGTAATAAGCCACATACTTTAGAAGATTGAAAGTCCCATACAATACATTTGGGGAGATTCTACATGTTCTGTGACTCTAGGAGCAGACATGGAGGTGTATCAGGCAAGGCTACTAAACTTCAGGGAGCCTCAAAGGCTGTAGTCAACTGACAGTTTTGATCTATTAACTCTTCCAGGGACTGTCTTACCTTTCCAAGGAGGTAAAAATGTTCTCAGGGAAGTCCGAAGCCTGAGGAAGGTAACAGTAGCATCTTCTCTGGGATGCCCACATCCAACAGCTGGACAAGGTAGTGGTTCAAGGTCCCAGCCATTTCTGCTAAATTTCTATAGTAGAAATTTTTGCTTGATGATCCACTGTGCTAGGAGAGCCTTCTGACACTGGGCTCTCCCAGATGTAGATACTGCGATGGGCCATGAGAGGTTTTAGGGGGAGTGACACATGTGGAAAGAGAGAGGAAGGAAGCAGGATTGGGCAAGGGAAGCTATCACATCATGGAACAGACCTGTCAGAAGGCTCTCCTAGCACAGTGGATCATCAAGCAAAAACTTCTACTATAGAAATTGAGTAGAAATGGCTGGGACCTTGACCCACTGCCTTGCCCAGCTGTTGGATGTGGGCATCCCAGAGAAGATGCTACCATTACCTTCCTCAGGCTGCGGACTTCCCCGAGAACATTTTGACCTCCTTGGAAAGGTAAGGCAGTCCCTGAAAGAGTTAATAGCTTGAGTTGCCTGGAGGACTTCATTTTCATCTGGACATGTGAGCTACAGTGAATGATTGCACTCACTATTAAGTATGGAATTTCTGTTTCCATGCTCTTCTAGTCTAAGTATGAACAAGGCCTGGCTTTCTAAGGGGTTCTAGCTGCTTCAGTGTCCTGTCTGCCTTCTCCCACCCTTACCCCGGACCCGAGCCTGGCAGGAAGGTGGGAAGGGCCACACAGGACTATGTGCATCATTAAGAAAATGGAGTGGAGACAGCTCTTCCAGGGCCTGCAAATGCATAACCAGGCTGTGGGGAGAGGATGGAGAAGGGAGAGCCTACACATTTAAACTGGACCTTGAAGGAAGGAGAGGCATTTGCCAGGCAGAGAAGGGAAATAAGGAAACATGAGGGATGGAGTCATGACCGAAGTGTGGAAGACTGGGGACTTGTCTTGTGGACATATAGGGCTCAGTGTTACCTATAAGGCTGGTGCACTGGATTGGAGCTAAGGAATTATCATATCTGTCCCTTCTTGCTTCTTCAAAGTCACAGAAACACCTCACCTTATGTGTGTTTTCATAATGTAAACATGAATCAAATATAATGAAAGTCCTGATATTTGCAAAGGGATGTTGGACAATCATTTTGAATACTGTAGTAGAGCCGAAGAGTCATATACCCAATGAACCAGCAGCTCTACACCCAGAGTGCAGGCTCTCAACCCCTGGCCTGGGAGTAGGACTCAAGTACACCAAGATGTTGATCTCCTCCATGCTTGGAGAAGGTTTCCATTCTTAAGACCATCACAGGTGGGTTTATTTGTTTCCCACTGGCTCATACAAATAGTACCCATTTCTATGATTTCCATGACTTTGAAGCCCTGACCTGGAGAAACCTCTGCCCCAGGACATGTAGACAGACATGGTCATAGCAACACTATCTTTAATCACACACACAAATGTAAACAACCTAAATGCCAGTCTGTGTGAGAACATGAAATTCAGGAATATAAAGGTATATTGTGTAGTGGTGAAGATGAAGAAACTTAGTTATCTGTGCAAACATGATAAATCTCTTAGAAGTAATGGGAATGAACAAAAGCCAAGTCACAGAACAACACCACAACACCATGGCCAAACCACATGGAACTGGGAGGTTCTGTAGCTACAGAGTTAGTTAGCAAAATGATAAAAGACAGCTTGGGAATAACAAACATCACAGGGGACTGGTTATCCAGGACAAAGAGCAGGGGGCCTCAAGAGGGTTCAAAGCAGATGTGAAAGGTCCTGGGGAGGGCTTAGAATTTACGCTGACTAGTGGGTAATGTGGAGTTTTCATCTTATTATTGTTGATCTTGGACAACACATATATTTATTCAATATTTTTTATGTATTTCATACAGATAAGTTTCTTAAAAGTGGAAAGATATATATAAGATGAAAGTCTTGACCCTTGCCAAATTACATTTTAACATATCTGAGACCCACATCACCTGGACCAGGGCCTATAAACAAGCACACACTCAGAGACACACATATGTGCTAAAAAAATAGGAATCTACTTTTAGAAGTAAATGTGTTCAGTTGAGAGAGCGTGTTGATGACAATGAAGGGACAGAGGTGTATGATGGATCAGACAAACCAACTCACAGCAGAGCTCTTTGGAAGATCACTGGCCTTCTCGCAGGACACCTTGAACTATCTTTGACATGGGACTGTTCCAACCAGGATGTGAATGTTGGTTGATCAAGGGGCTAATAAGAGAAGAGATTCTGTGTGAGCTGGAGGAGTTGTTTGGTACTCTTCTGGCAAAAGGAACAAGAGGAATGAAAAAGGAGTGGATGAGAGAAAGAGGAAGCCAACAAGATGGCAGAAAGCTGTCACCACAGAGCCCTCAATGACAGGTTCTGTGCTCATGTGATGCTTCCTGTAATTTACCTTCTACATTTTCTTTAATGTTTACTTATTTCTGAAAGAGAAAGAGACAGAGACACAAAGAGAGAGAGTGTAAATGTGGGACAGGCAGAGACAGAAGGAGACAGAACTCAAAGCAGGCTCCAGGCTCTGAGCTGTCATCACAGAGCCCAACGTGGGGCTCAAACCCACAATCCATGAGATCATGACCTGAGCTGAAGTCTTATGCTTAACCGACTGAGCCATGCAAGCACCCTGCAATGTACTTTTTAAACACAGAGGTGAATAAAGGGGCTGAGTTTGTGTTTGTTTGACCATGAGAAAACACATCCCACCTGAGCATAGATAGGATTCTATGAATGTCAGGCCAGAGATCCCTTAACAGAAAGTGTGAGGAGGCTCACATAAGGAACCTCATATCCTAGAGACAGGAAAGCCCCAGCTGGATCCAATAGGCATGTATTCTTGATGTTCCTATGCAGAGAAATAGGCTCACACTGTGACACTTCCAAGATCAGAGGCCCCACCTTGATGGGCAGATTCCAGAGCCCTTCAGCTTGCTGGCTTCCATGCTGCCTCTTCAGTGTGACTCCCCAAATCTTTCATGGGTTTAGTTTGGAATCCATGTGGCATCCAGCCCAGTTCTCAATCATGGAGAAAGCAAATTATAAGTTTTAACAAAATTCACTGTTTTTCTGTAACTAGGATTTGACTACTTGAGAAACAGCCTAAACCTAACACCAGTGATACATTGTGCAACCATGATGGCCATGGTGAGGGTCCCAATCAGACTGCTGGACACAGAGGACCAGAGATGAGGGGCAACAGGTTCATGTTTGAGATGGGGCAGGACCAGCCTCAGGGCATAGGAGCAGTGGCCTGATACCTGGGAGGGGAACGTGTCAGATGACACAGGACAAAACCCTGACGCTGGAGAAAGAACTGGATCACTGCTCAGGAGAGTTGTCAAAGGCTCTGTCACTAAAACTAGGAGACAGTCCAGAGTCCAGCCAGGCTGAGATGAGTGGCACTGAGCCTGTGCCTTCTTGCTCCCAGCATGCTCTGTGCCCATGGCTGGGAAGAATCTGAGGAACCCAGAGGGGTGGGTAAAGGACCCACCTTCGGAAGTCAGAGATTCCTGAAGACAGGCTCCAGGAAAATCACAGGTCAGCAGTTCACTAAAGACCAGAACAACGGACTCTCCTCCAGTCCATGCAGAAATACATTAATGTTGCCCAAATATTTGTTAAAGTGCAAACATTGTGTAATCAATACAATTTCTAATTAAAGGAAAAGACATATAGTTTAACTCAAAGAGCAGCAATTCATTGTAAAGATTGCCTTTAAAGACCCAGCTTACCAAGGACAAGTCAAGGCCACTGTGGTTGACACTATTTCTAACTTTAGGCCAAAGTTCTTTTTGCTATAGTCAAGGTCAGAATTTAAAAATTAATTAAATATTTACATCAATGCATCTCAAAATGAAGCTTTAAATCCCAGTAATTAAGCTTAGAGAATAATTAAATACTTGGGATCAGAGTTTTTCTCCAAAATTTCAGAAAGATATTTAGGCATTCAGATAATTAACTAGTAAAAGTTTTCAAGTTGGCAAAATTGCATTAAAAAATGCTGTTCATAAAAGCATTTAGGCTAATTTGTGGCAATTTATACCAACTTCTACTCAACTCAAGCCAGGATTACTTTAAGTGCATATTACCAATCATAGGCAACGTTTGAAAACATATTTACTAGTTTAAGAAAGAAATCTTTGTTATCCAAATTTTCTTTTCCTCTCTCTCAACTCAATTTTAATTCTGAAATGATTGTGTATCTCATTGGTTTTACTATATTCTTTTTCTTGTGAGGGATAGCCTACTAAGTACTTTATTGTTCTTTTAATTTAAATTAAAGTTAGTTAACACATCGTGAAGTATTGGTTTCAAGAGGTGAACCCAGAGATTCATCACTTGCATGTGACACTCAGTGCTCATCCCAACTGTGCCCTCCTTAATGCCCATCACCCATCTAGCCCACCTCTGCCCACCTCCCCTCTGGCAACCTACCGTTTGTTCTCTGTATTTATCTTCCTTAATTTTTTTTTACATTTATTTATTTTTGAGAGACAGAGTGAGACAGAACATGAACAGAGGAGGGGCAGAGAGAAAGAGACACAGAATCTGAAGCAGATTCCAGGCTCTGAGCCAGTGGTCAGCACAGAGCCTGATTGTTCTTTGTATTTAAGAGTCTTTTATGATTTACCTCCCTTTCTATTTTTTATCTTATTTTTCCTTCCCTTCCCCTACATTCATCTTTTTTGTTTTTTTAAATTCCACATGTGAGTGAAATCATGTAATATTTGTCTTTCTATGACTGACCTATTTTGCTTAGCATAACACACTCTAGTTTCATCCATGCTGTTGGAAATGGCAAGATTTCATATTTTTGATCACCAAGTAGTGTTCCATTGTATATATAAACCACATGTTCTTTATCCATTCATCAGTTCATGGACATTTGGGCTTTTCCCACAATTTGGCTATTTGTTGATAGTGCTGCTGTAAACATTGGGGTGCATATGCCCCTTCGAATCAGTATGTTTGTATCCTTTGGATAAATACATAGTAGTGTAGTTGCTGGGTTGTAGTTAGTTGTATTTATAATTTCTTGAGGACCCTCCATCCTGCTTTCCAGAGTGGGGGCACCTGTTAACTTTCCCACTAACAATGCAGAAGTGTCCCCGTTTCTCCACATCTTCACCAACATCTGTTGTTTGCTGAGTTGTTAATGTTAGCCATTCTGACAGGTGTGAAGTGGTATTTCAATGTGGTTTTGATTTGTACCTCCCTGATGATGAATGATGTTGATAATTTTTCATGTGTCTATTAGCCATCTGGATATTTTCTTTGGAAAATTGCCTATTCATGTCTTCATTCCATTTCTTCACTAGATTATTGATTATATTTTTTATGGCTCAGGATTTGGACTAAAATCAGGTAATTAGAACTATAACTTGAATATTGATTTAATCTCAAAACTGTATCCACACGTCAAAAACATTAAATATATATTATATTTTTTCACTTACATATTTTTTAATAGTTTGGACTCATTGAAATAAATGATAATAGTGGATAGTAGATGGGTTAACAGCTAGCTGCTTTCTATCCACCTCAACCATCCAGCAATTATTCAGCACTGATTAGGGTTGGTCAACATAGGAAATCGAAAAATACTTCTTTCTTTCTATTGGCTTTTATTTGGTCTCCAAGGATCAGTTCCTTCATAATGATAATTTCAGGAATTCTTGTCCTCAGGTAGCTAATTAAGTAAAGGCTGCATTGATTACCCACAAACATTTCATTAGCAAAGCTCATGCTCTCAGCTTCTCTGAAGAGGTACTTACTAAGTCTAAAGGTATATCTGAAAGAATCACAAACAAAATGCCTCTCACTGTTCACCTACTCTCAGAAACATCATTCCTATACATCAAGCATTACAATAATCTGTTACTAGTGTTTATGACAATGTTGGGGTTATCTGACATGAGTCTCAGCAAAGCCCTTTAGCAAGGAAAACTCCATTTAAAAATGACAAGATATAAGTTGTATAAAATATATTTGGTTAATAATTATGTTTCCAAAACTATGTGTAAAATACTATGACTTAACATAACAAATGGTCACAGAAGGATTATTCTGCAGCTATTTTTTGAACTAATCAAGAAGGAAGAAAACTAAAAAAGAAAGAAAGAAAGACTTATTTCCATTATTTATTTGGTTAATTGATTAATTGGAATTGTTCTTGAAGACTGGAAATTATATCTTTCACTAGAAAGGAGGGAAGGAAAGAAGAAAGGGAGGAAGGGAGAGAGGGAGGAGGCAATGACGGAGGAAAGAAAGAGAACGGACACAGGGAGAGAGGGAAGGGAGAGGAAGAGAAGCAGAAAACAGAAAAATATATATATTTTACAGTGATATATATTCAAGTTAAAAATACTGTTTTATAGTAATATACCTTACAGTATATATATATATATATATATATATATATATATATATATATATATTCAAGTGAAAAAATACTGTTTTGCACATCCCAGCAAGTTATTTTTAGAGTTGGCCACCATTAGTCACTGCACTGCATCACTGTAAAGCTGTTTGTCCAAGTCACTGCAGGCACACTGGTGGAAAGGATGCTGGAAGTGTGCTAAGTAACCCATGATGATTGGGAGAAAGTCTATTTATGCTATTGGATTCTAAGTGGGAACCACAGGTATTCATAGTTGTACATCACTCTCATATTCCCAGGTCTGTCAAATCTCTTTCTTTATTATTTAAGAGAATCCTCAACCCAAAATCTCCTTGGTGAAGGTTTATTTAAAATGAAGACATGGCTTATACCCAAACCAGACAAAGACATCTGAGGAAAACTACAGACAAATATCTCTTATGAATATAGGCACAAACATCCTCAACAAAATGCTAGCACACCAAAAATAGCAACATACAAAACAGATGAATCATGACCAAGTGTGATTTACCCAAGGAATGCAAGATAGGTGTACCATGTAAAAGTCAGCTAATGAACTATGTCATGTCAGTAGACATAAAGATAGAGGAAACATGATCATATTGATTGATACAAAAATTATTTTATATAATTCATAGCCTTTCATGATAAAAACACTCAACAAATGAAAAATAGAAGGGATCCTTCTCAGTCTGACAGAGTACCTATGAAAAAATCAGATCAATATCAGACTGAATAGTGAAAGACTGAAGGACGCCCCTCTCCCCCCATGATCAGGAACGAGACAAGGATGTTCACATTCATTACTTCTTTTCAGCACTGTATTGGAGGTCTCACAAGGCAATTAGGCAGAAAATGAAATGGAAAAAGAAAAACTATCTCTATTTTATTTTCATATACAAGATCTTGTATATAGAGAATTCTAGGAAGTTTACTAAATTTTTTTAATGTTTATTTATTGAGAGAGAGGGTGCACATGGGTGGCAGAGGGGCAGATAGAGACAGAGAAGGAGGGAGAGAAAGAGAGATAGAATCTCAAGCAGGCTCCATGTTGTCAGTGCAGAGTCCAACATGGGGCTTGATCCTATGAACCATGAGATCATGACCTAAATTGAAATCAAGAGTTGGATGTTTAACTGACTGAGCCATCCAGGTGCCCTGGAATTTACTAAAAACTTGAAATTTAACAAAAAAGTGCTGCATGGTTGCAAGATGCAAGCTGAAAATTGTATTTCTATATGACTTGCAAAGAATAATCTGAAAGGAAATTGAGAAAAAAATTATTTACAGTAGCATCAAACAGAGTAAAATTCTTAGAAACAGAATTAACAGGTACAAAGCTTATCCTCTCCAAACTAGAAAATGTTGAAGAAAAACAAAGAAGACTTAAATGAGAATATATCTCATGGTCATGGATCAAAACACTTAATATCAAGATGGTAGTACTACCCAAATTGGCCTCCAGATTCAAAGCAGCTGTTACGGAAATTCCTGCTGGCATTTCTGCAGAAATTGACAAGTTAATCTTAAAATTCATATGGAAATGCAAAGGATCTTGAGTAACCAAACAATCTTGAGAAAGATAACGAAGTTGCAGAACTCATACTGTCCAGTTTAGAAACTTACAATAAAGCCATAGCTATCAAGGCAATGTGGCAATGGGATAAGAATAGATATAAAGATCAATGGGTAGAATTGGGAGCCTAGAAATAAATTCTCAGGGGCGCCTGGGTGGCTCCATCAGTTGAGCATTCTACTTCGGCTCAAGTCATGATCTCATGGTTCCTGAGTTCAAGCCCCACCTCGGGCTCTGTGCTGACAGCTCAGAGTCTGAAGCTGCTTCAGATTCTGTTGTCTCCCTCTCTCTCTTCCCTTCCCCAACTCATTCTCTCTCTCTCTCTCTCTCTCTCTCACTGTCTTTATCTCTGTGTGTGTGTATCAAAAATAAATAAATTTAAAAAAGAAATAAATGTTCACGTTTACAGTTAAGTGATTTTCAATAAAGATGCCAAGACAATTCAAGAAAGAAAGAACAATCTTTACCACAAATGATGCTGGGACTACCTGTACAACTATATTATGGAAGTCTTTCTGAGAACACAGGACAGTGCATAATTATAAGTGTGCCTATTTGTGTTTCATAGATACTTGGCTTGATTTTGGAGGATATCATATATAGACTATGGATTTGTTAAATAATTATAGTGCCAATATGTATACTATTCTTTCATTAAAGCAACATTTGTCCTGGGATAAAGAGAGAGAGAGGGAGAGAGAGAGAGAGAGAGAGAGAGAGAGAGAGAGAGAGAGAGAGAAACAATCAAACAAACAAACAAACAAATAAATGAATGAGCACCTGGGAGGCGCAGTCAGTTGAACATCTGACTCTTGGTTTCAGCTTAGGTCATGATCTCATGGTTTCATGAGTTCAAGCACCACACTGGGCTCTGTGCTGACAGTTGGGACCCTGCTTGAGATTCTCTCTCTCCTTCTCTCTGCCCTTCCCCAGCTCACACTGTCCGTGTCTCTGTTTCTCTCAAAATAAAGAAATAAACAAATAAATTTAAAAAATAGTTTAGATTAAAAAACAGAGGGAAGACTATTCCAAAAAAGTATATCCAAACAGTTAAGAAGAAAAAAATTCATATTTCTGTTTAGACATCAATTTAACTTTTTTTGGGAGGGAGAGCAGACCCTCATTTCTCTATCCTCAGTTCAATGCAATTCTCAATTTGGTGCTTAGAGACTATGAAAAATAATTTAAAATTCTACCTAGGAAAAAAGTAAAATTTATTTTAACTTCACATTGGTGGGAAATAGATTACCAAATATTTTATATCATGCTTTTGGACTACTGATGTTCATCACTGACTTGATCACATATCCATTCCAACTATGGTTGCTCCTCTGTTATTGACTTATTTTAAGAAGTCATCCTCAAACTACAGTTAATAATATTGCATTGCATCTTTGAAAGTTGCAAAGAAAATAGATCTTAGCAAAAAGATGAAATTCGTTCTAGATTCCAAGTTATATTTTAAAAAATTATTCAATGTAAATGAAAGAATAGGACAAAAATTCTCTATGGCATGAAAACATTTATCACTTAAAATCTCATGTCTTAATTTAAGGAAATACAACTGTGTTATGTTTATTTATTTGTTTATTTATCTATTTACATATCTATTATTACAATATGATTTTAAGTTGTATTTAAGTTAGTCAATATTCATCAAAATATGAGCAAAAAGCTTAATAGAACATTGAGGTAACTTATGTGGTCTTTATTTATTTGCTTGTTTGTTTTTGAAAGATAGAGAGAGAGTGCGAGTGGGGAAGGGGCAAGGAGAGATGGAGACAGAGGATCCCAAAGAGCAGCACAGAGCCAACTCATGAACTGTGGGATCCTGACCTGAGCCAAAATCAAGAGTCAGACACTTAACCGTCTTAGCCACCTAGGTGCCCCAGGGCCCAGTACGGTTTAGTCTAAATTCATGGAGATGCAGGAGGGTGAGTGGGCACAAATGCTACTTCAAGTCCCCTGGGCATTTACTTGTGCTTATCTGTTCCATGTATCTTAGCATCTGTGTGGGTAAAATTCAGCCCCACTCAACTGAAGGATATCACTAAAATGAGATGGATTCATGCTTCGAAAACTACAAAGCTCAGTATCCTTTTATTACCTCGGGTTTCCCAACAATCATGTTTCTATTTACTATGATTTGACTCCTGCCAATACATCTGCACATGCTTTATACAGCTCTTGGGTTGTTTCTTTTCCAAGTTGTGTCAGCTATTTGCATGTGTTTAGGACGGAGATGGCTGTCTATCATCTTAACTCCCTGAAAAAAGTTAATGCAATATGTTTTTATCAATATAGTTGACTTTGTTCGACACTCTCAACGTGCCAAATTTAGTAATGAACCAACCAAAGTCATGATGGAGAGGTTCTCACACATTACAATGAAAAGGATCTCATGTGATCACTTAACAGTCAGTGCACACATTTTCCCAAGCTCTTTCCATAGACTTCCCCAATTTTGCAGCATCAGGGAAGTCCTAAACCCATTTCATATAAGCTGTTACAAAGTTGTAACAGCAGGGAGTGGCGAAATGGTAAGCAAAGATTTTTTGTATCTCTAAGAACTCATCAGAGCCAGGGCTGTGTGGCCACTGGCCAACATAGAGCCCTACCAACAGTTTGTATTTAAGTTGAGAATGGATGCCACCCCCCACTCTCCACTTTGTGGCTTTGTTTTCTTTGTTTTGCTTTGTTTCCCATACCGTATAATTAGCCCTCTGCACCATATTATTTTAAAATAACACAATGGAGTCCATCTCCTGATAGTCAACACAAAGCCTTGAAGCTTAAGGGATATCCAGAGCTTCCAAGCACTGAACAGTTTTGTTTTAAATATTTATTGAATGTATAAAGTATGCGACACAGTGCAGAGATGTGTATTCAGAATTACTGCATAGCTGTGACCTTCTAACTTTATTAATTAATGAGCTCCCTGTCTGAAATTCAAGGCAACTACATCTTAGGATAAACTTTACTGAAAGCAAATAATATTAGAGCAAAGTGTCCCCAGCAGCCAAAGTACAGAATGAAGGAATTGAGGGGCTTTATTTTATATTTTAAGATGGCAGAACTTCATGTGTCAACATAAACCAATGCTGCATTATTATCTATTACAACTCTTCATCCAAGGTGTAGTCTGCCATAATTCCTTTCCTTCTGGACTGAGTGTAGTGAGTTCAAATAAAAAAGTATGTTCCTGTTCTCAAAGCCATCTATCCCAGTGCAATCATATAATTACACTTAATATCCTAATAAATGTTAATGTGAACAAAATGGTACTAAATGGGGAGTGGGAACAAGGGCAACTTGGAGTCTCTCTCACTCACTGTTATTTGGTCGGCCGACAAAGGTGAGATGGCTTTCCTGGATTCCAGACCTGATTTCTCTTCAGTGACCTGGCACCCTTCCTAGGACTCCTGGGAGCCTGTCTGTGGCCACAGGCAGAGCCCTGAGAAATGGCCGTATGTATGCAGCAGACAGGCAGACTAGATGGAACCAGCAAAAGTACAACCATGGAGGTGGAGGAGGAGCAGAAAAGGCAGAGTTCTACAAATCAGGTAAGAAAACAAGTCCCCCAGTACGCAGTCAACACAGCCTTAATTTTACACATGTAGAGAGGAACTGAGCAGCTGTCTAGAGAGGACTTGGTCCTTTATAGAGCTCAAGTCACCAACCATCTAAAGGAGTCACCATCTACTACTTAGCCTCCTTCCCTGAGAAGAATTTCAAATAAGTCGCAAAAATATCTGCATGAAGATGGCCCAGATAATGTGCCTAATCTCAGATGGATTTCCAGCAGTGGAAGGACATGGACACAGCAAGAAAATGGCCCCAGATGCATTTAGGGAAGCCGTTTGACTCAGCTCAATGTTAGCAGCTGGGAATGCCACATGCGAAGCAAGATGTCTTGTGTAATGCAGTTCACCAGGGCCTATTTCACTTCAATTGTTAGGTAACAACAAATAAAAACAAGCCAGCTTTTCAAATGGCCATTGGATCATTTTCTTCAATTTATGTGTCCTCAAGTAAAACCAAAATGTTAAGGAAGGACATGTATCTCCAAACCTAGATTCCTTTTCTAGAGTCCAAACCCAAGATTTCAAACAGGTTCTTGTAAAAGATGACATTTCTTTCAAGATACATGAGACATGCTGCAATCATTCAAATGAAAAGATCCAGAAGTTAGTGGACACGTAAAATTTGTAATTTATGGAGATGATGCTGTTAATTTATGGAAGTGATGAAGAATTGTCAAGCTAGTCTAAACATAAATGCTGTCGGGAATCCAGCTTCCAGTAGGTCTTCTTATGTGTCTCTCCCATGTCACTGAGTATGGTTTGGAGCAAAGACCTAAGCTTAGGGTCCTGTGTCACCACCATTTTGTCCTGCTGGAATGTGCCTTCTCTCACTGTTGATGGCTCTTCCCCTTGAATTTAACAACCTTGCTAGTGAGAAATAGGAACAGCGGAAGAGTTCTGTGTATGTATGAGCATTCACAGAAAATATTTAGGAAAATACTAACCTCTGATTTGAATTAGCAACATCTTGATTATGTATGCTACATAATTTCAATTTGTAAATAGCTGTGAATTAAAATCAAAACAAAACTAAACAAAAATAAACAAAGCAAAACAGAAAACAAAAAACACAAGCCTGTGGTGGGGTCCACTGCAGCCCCAGACATGAGCAGACAGCCCGGGATCTTACGGCCACCGAGGCCTGAGCTGATCCCCTCAGTGGCCCGGGAGGAGGACTGGTCTCAGCTTGAGATTATTCCAAACAGACTCAGCATTCGAGTCTCTAGATGGTTGTACTGTTTGAAAAGCAGCCTATGTGGAAGATTATTTCATTTTGGAATCTGTAATTTAGGTCAGGTTTTCTGTTTGATCAGATTTAGATTTTGTTCAAACATATTATGTAGAATAAAAGTCTTCACATATGTACTACCATCCTTGTAGGCCTATTTTAAATAGTGATTGAACAAGCCGACTCTTCCAGAATTAACATGCAAACTCAGTTTCATTAGAAGCCATCAGAAGCTTCTAAGGGGCACCCGGGTGGTTCAGTTGGTTAAGCGTCCAATCCTTAATTTCAGTTCAGGTCATGATCTCATGGTTCGTTGGATCAAGCCTTGCATCAGGCCCTGTGTTGACAGTGTGGAGCCTGATTGGGATTCTCTATCTCTGTCTCCCATTCCCTTGCCCCTCCCTGCTCTCAATCTTAAAATAAATAAACATTGAAAAAAAGAAGCTTCTAAAACCCTTATACGCACAATGGAAGCAAATATGGCCTTCAAATGGCCAGTGTCATGGAGTTAGTGGTTACTCACTGGCTGTGGCCCTATTAGAATGTAATCTCCCAGAAAGCAGGACGCCACCAGTAAATTCACCATGTTATTCCATGAGTGCTCACCTGAAACACAAACTAGTAAAAACCCAACTAATTTTAGTGAATGGATGAAAAAATTAAGCAAGGTAATGAATAATTACAAAATGAGATGTGCTAATTATACTGGATCCGAAGAGTGAGGAAATTATTTGCCAAATGGAGAATTATTATGAATGGGGAGGGAGTGTGTATAATTCCAGGTCAAGGGAATCCAGTATAGGGAGAGTGAATTCAGGGAGATACTAGACAAACAAGGCTAACTGAAGGAGGCCCCGGAAGCTGGCCTCCGGTGCCCTGAGCTGCAGGTACAATTAACAAAGAGATAGAACCTTCCCGCCTTACTCCCTGCACTGCTGTGTGACGGTACTTCAGAAACTCAGCAGTCTATTTGTGATACCTGATGAGTATATGCTCCTAGATTTTCCATAAGATGCTCCGCCCCTTGACCTAAGGGTGTGGTTCCAAGGACACTTCCACATTCCATCCTACAACAGAAATATTTTGCTGTATCATCTTTCAACCAATAGGAAATGACTATGACAAACACAGGATTGTACCTCACTTAAAAATGTCATCTAACATGGGGTGTCTGAGTGGCTCAGTCAGCTGAGCTCTGGACTCTTGATTTAGGCTCAGAGCATGATCCCAGCATCATGGGATCAAGCCCCGCATTGGGCTCCACACTGAACATGGAGTCTGTTTATGATTTGTTCTCTCTCTCCCTCTGCCCCCACTCTCAAATAAAAAAAATTAATTTAAAAATGTCATCTAACAAAATGTCCAAGTGTCATAAATCACCCAAATTAAAAGCTTTTGTCAAGACATGACATATTAGAAAAAATGAAGAGATCATAGTGAGGTACTATGTACTGTCTTTCCAATTACAGAGAACAAAGTAGGTGAAGGAGAAATTAGAACTTCCCACAAGAAGCACAGAAGATGACAAAGCTAAGGGAACATGGCAGATTTGGCTATGTGAGGAAAAAAGACGGAATGCCTGACATTGAAACGCAGGTGTTAAAAGCAAACCACCAAATCAGACTATGGTAGGAAACTCCTCAGTGAGGACATAGCTCCTACCTGTGGCCAGATAGATGATGTGGACCAGCATGTCCCTGCCCTGCACCACATCAGTGGCCACGTGGGAAAAGCAGCTGTTGTCCTCCATGAAGGAGGGCATCCAGGTCACGGGCTGGACCACCTCGTGCATCAGGATGAACTTCTGAGCATCCTGCAGGTTCCTTTCCATCAGGTTCATGTACAGGCCCTGGTCCCCCCGGGCCACACTGCAAGGGAAAACAGGTCATTATGGGGACCAGCCACCTGGACACCCTGGTGGGAGGGGAATGTAGAAGGTTAAGAACTTCCAAGTGCAAACATGCGTGCCTCTCTGCTCTCCACAAGGTCCCCATCCCTAGTGTCCCTCCCATTCTAGATTTGAACTTGTCACATCTGGGGAATCTTTCAACTCCATTACAGAAAGATGTGATCAGAAGTGAAAAAATATAACATGGAAGTTATTGCTGACTTTACTTTGAACAGCATAGGCATAAAAACTCCTCAGCATATTTTAGGTCACTTGGGAGCTGTCTGTCTAAATGCATACTATTATATCTCTCTGATAAATCAGGCACCCAAATTGAAAATGCAGCAATCAAGAACATCATTTAGATTTATTACTTTCCGTATTGGAGCAATGGGCCTATAAGGCCAGGAAGAGGGAGTTATGTTAGTTTCATCTGGAGACAGTATAATGTTGTTACAGCACCACTCATATGTGCTATAAAAAATCCGTGCTTCCCTATTGTCTTATATTGTTATTCCAAGTTATAAGAAATAGCAAATTTACTAGAAATCTGAGAAATTTTTTATAGTGGGAAGAAAAAGGGTAAAGGAGAGAAGGAAAAGTGTAGGGAGGAGGAAAAAGAATAAAGGAAGAGAGATTTTCAAGGAGAGGAAAAACATGAGTAGAGAAGTTGTGTCTAAAAGGGAAAGAAAGATCTGGAAATTTCTTAGAATTTTATTTGATTCAGAACTATGGTGCAGAGAAGCTGAGATTGTATCCTGTGTGATAATTTCTAGCAAGGATAAGCTAAAAAGACATAGGAAAGAAGGTAAAGATTTCCTGAAGCAGGAGACTGAGTCAGGAGACCACGAGACTTTTAAAATTTATGTATAAACTCTGAATCCTGCAAAATAATAACTGAAATAATGATCAGAATTTCATGTGGGTTGGCCTGGTAAGAATGAATTTCCTTGTCTGTAACAATATGAAACTATCATTTATAACATGCCGTTCTGATCTTTGCTTTGAATAATAGATTAGAGGTGCAAACATTACAACGCTTTTTAAAGTAGAAATACATGGGAAGCATTTGATAGCATGTCCTGCATGCTACAGGGTGAGGGGAAAGGCTGAAAGATTCTAGAATGTTGGAGCTAAAGGAATTTTATGCACCAGGTCCAATTCCCGATTCAATGCCAACACCTCCCTGTGGCACCCACCAGTCAGATGAAGGGGCTTCACGAGGTCAGGTGAAGGGCACTGCCCTGCGCCTCGTTCTGGCTGGTCTCAAGCTGCAGGACATGATGAATCTGTCTTTTCCCATAATGGAGGTGGTACTATGGCCTTGAATTTTTAATTACAATTTTGTAGCATATGCAGGTCTATGAAATAACACAGATTCCATGTACCCTTTACCCAGTGGTAACATCTCACAAAACTATAGTCCAATAATAGCACAATGAGAATATTGACATTGATACAGTGAAGATACAGCATAATCCCCTCACCAACAGACCCCTCCTGTTGGCTTTTATAGTTACACTTTCCTTGCTCTTTCTCCCTCCCTCCCCCACCCAGTTCTTTGCAACACCAATCTATTTTCATTTCTATAATTTAGGCATTTCAAGACTTAGAGAGAAGGAACCACATAATTAGTCATTTCAAGATGTCATATAGAAGGAATCATGTATTTATTATATAACCTTCTGGGATGGACTTTTTCCACTCGGAATAACTTCCTGCACATCCATGTTGTTGAATGTATCAGCAGTGCCTTTGTCCCCAGAGCAGTTTCATGGGATAAACGCGCCATGTGCAATTGCTGCGTTGTCGGACAGTTTATATGATTCTGCTGAGCTGTTTTCCAGGGAGGCTGTGCCATCTTCCCTTCCCACCTGTAACGCAAGGACAATCCAGGTTCTTCACATCCCTGAGAACATTTAATGCTGTCCTCTTTCTCATTACTGCCATTCCAATGGCATGCTGTATTAACTCATTGTGGTTTCAACTTGTGTTTCACTAATAGCAAAATGTGTTGGACAGCCTTTCATGTGTCCATTTGCCATTGGAATATCTTCTATGGCAAAATACCTCTTCGCATCTTTTGGGTATTTCCAAATTGAACTGTTTTTTGCTTTAACATTCTTTCTATTTAACTATTGCATATTGACATTTCCTTATATGTTCTAGATATGAGTCCCCTGTTGGATGCATGGTTCATAACTATTTTCTCCCAGAAGATTGCTCATTTTTCCCTCTCATTCTCTTAACAGGATCTTTTGAGGATAAATGTTCTTAATTTTGATAATGTGCAGATTTATTGATTTTTCTTTTTATGAATTATATTTTTAATGGTAAGTCTAAGAACTTTTTGCCTAGCCCTAGATCATGAACTTTTTCTATTTTTTTTTCTAACTAAAGGTTCTATAATTTAGGATGTGAAGTTAAGATTGAGGGTTTATTTGCTCGTTTTGCTTTGGTTTTTGTTTTTGGCTATGGATGTCCAATCACTTCAGCCATGTGTGATGAGAAGTGTATCTTTTGTTGGGGCACTTGGCTAAGTGTCCAACTTGGTCATGATCTGGCAGTTCATGGGTTCAGGCCACATGTTGGGTTCCCTGATATCAGTGCAGAGCCAGCTTCAGATCCTGTCTCTTTTTCTCTCTGCCCCTCTCCCACTTGCACTCTGCCAAAAATAACTAAACATTAAAAAATGTGTCTTTTGTTTATTAAATTGCTGTCATATCTTTGTCAAAATTCAGTTGGGCAAATCAAGGCTTTCCACCTGGACAAGATGGGACAGACCCATCTTTCCTTGCTTATTACCAAACACAACTGTAAACTCTGGGAGTAATTCAAGAGGCATCTGAAGGAACATGCTGAATGGAGCACTCTGAAAGGTGGTGGGAAGACAGATTGACTCAGGCCACCAGGAGGTCTTCCAACCCTGCATTCAACAGAGAAGGAAACTCAGGCCTGACACTTGCTGACCTCTGACCTAGCAAAGGAAGGTCCACTCCTACCCAAGTTGAATAGAAGTCACCCAGATAGCATCAGGTAGACTGAGCACCTCTACAATGGGGGCACTAAGGATTCTTGCCAACAGGAAGCAAGCAGGGGAAGCCTTCTTTTCCTGTGAGTGAGATTTCCCTCCTCTATTGAGAAACACTGAGGTGGGCAGGCAGGACCGTGGAGAAGGACTTGGCCACAGTAAGCAGCCTGGCCCAAGAACACTTTTTTATTCTACTGAATTGAGACTCCACTCCCCCACCCAGAGACACCAGGACAGTCAAAGTGCACCAGAAGGTGGTCCCACAACAATGACTACCCATCGTGGGAAACTTTCTCCAACCCCCAGAGATGAGGGGGAGGGGGACTTTCCATAGCCAGTGCCCACCCAGAGAAATCTCTTGGCCCTGCATGTCTGAGACTCTCTCCCCACCAGACAGACACCCTATATCTGGCTTCCTATATCTGGTCTAGGAAAACACTCTTTGTTCTATTGGACAGCATCAGCAAGGGCTTGGGGATAAGCATGGGGGACTCAAACAGATCAAAGTGACACAACTAATGCAATAAAAAGCAAACTCTTGGGGCATCTGGATGGCTCAGTAGGTTAAGTGTCTGACTCTTGGTTTTGGCTCAGGTCATGATCTCACAAGTTCATGAGTTTGAGCCCTGCATTGGGCTCTGCACTGACAGTGTGGAGCCTGCTTGAGATTCCATCTCTCCCTCTTTCTCTGCCCCTCTCCCACTTGTGCTCTCCCTCTCTCTCAAAATTAATAAATAAACCAAAAAAAAAAAAAAAGCAAACCCTCATTGGAACCACAGCCTTCCAAGCAGTACAGGACCTGCATGCTAACTATGCACTAAAATTTAAAAAATCTAAATAATACTGGAATCTCTTCACATACAGGCAAAATATCTGAGATACTGTCAATATTCACCTATCCTACAAGAGCCAAGAAAATCACACCTAAAAGCTGAAAAAAAATCAATCAGCTGACAATAGCACTGAGATAAATCACAGGTTGGATTTATCCCACACACATTTTAAAGCAGCAGTCATAACAACTTCCACAATCTGTTAAACCTTTCAGGACAAATGAAAAGATAGAAAATCTCATCAATAAAACAAAAGTCATAAAACAAGACCAAAGGGAATGATTGAACTGAAAAAGGAAATGATTGGGATGCCTGGGTGGCTCAGTCAGTTAAGTTTCTGACTTGGGCTCAGGTCATGATCTTATGGTTCATGGTTCATGGGTTTGAGCTCCGTGTAGGGCTCTGTGTTGATAGCTCAGAGCCTGAAGCCTTCTTTGGATTCTGTATCTCCCTTACTCTCTCTGTTCCTCCCCTACTCACACTGTCTCCCTCTCTGTCAAAAATAAATTTTACAAATTAAAAAAAAATAGAAAAATGAAATGATGGAAAATAAAAGTTTTTAAATCACAGGGTGTTTCAACAGTAAAATGGAGGTGACAAAGAATGAGCTTGAGGCCAGATTAATAGAATCCATCCAGTCTAAACAACAGAGAGAAAATGAAGTGAAAAAATATGAATGAATAAACAAAGGGGCAAAGCTCAGGGTATTGTGGGAAAATAACAAAAGACCCAATATGTTTATTCTCAGAACCCCAAAAGGAGAGAAGAAAGAAGGTAAGACCAAAAGAGTATTTCAAGAAATGATGGCTGAAAACTTCTCAAATATGGCAAAAAATATACAATCGCAGATTCAAGAAGTTGAGACACTCCAAATAGGAAAAAGTCATGGAAGCCTACACCTAGACCTATTATAATAACACTTTGGAAAACCAAAGACAGAGGAACACTCTGGAAAGCAGCCAGAAGCTTCTCCCCCCAAAACGGGAGGAAAAGCTGACAAAATTGCACAAAGCCTCAAGCAAACTCAAGGGAAATTTGGGAATTATAAACACTTCCAATAAAGTTTTATTGATAACATTTCGGTAAAGCCAGAGATTGCAGAACACATCTGTAGTTGGGTGAGTTGGGTTTGTTGCCTGTTGCCAGGGTGAGCACGAATAATGAGTGTCTCAGTGAGAAGGGGTCACCAAGAAGCTGTTAGAGTATTTGGAGTTTAGCTAGGAAATTCGGGGCTGTCTCAGGGGGCTGCCGTAGACTGCGTGCTACCAGGAAGCTGGGGTGATTCTATCACTACTAAAGAAGTAACAGTCACTTGTTCAGCAAGAGGGGAATGTTCTGTGTTATTCTGTGGGTGGTCCAAGGACTGACTCAGTGCCTTCAGGCTTCTATAACAGAATACCACAGGCGGAAAGTCATTCTTCTCAGTTCTGGAGGCTGGGGAGCCCAACCTCTCCTTGTGTCCTCACGTGATGCAAAGAGATGAGAGACGCTCTCGGTTCTCTTAACCAGGAGTGAATCCCATGCACGAAGACTCAACTCTCATGACCCAATCACCCCCAAAGACCCACTAGGGCTAGAATTGCAGCATCCGAACTTAGGGAGACACAACTTTCAGTCCCTAACTGTGACTTTCTTTTTGTCTGTGCTTAGGCCAAATTATGAAATGGTTTTGTTTTGCCTCATTTTACAGTAGCCTCAGAGTCAACGAGCTTTTTCTGAGATAGTTTTTGTTTTGTAGGAGGTTAGCATGGCCTTGCCATAAGTACCAGGTCAGCTTCCAGAAGTTAGGAGCTGTTCTTTTTTTCTCTTTTCTCAAATGTTATATGTATAACGTTTTGTTGGATTGGATTTGCATTGAACCTATCTTTGCCTTTACAAACATAGTTGTCGCTTAGATTTATTTTTTTAATTCAATCCACTAGGTTGATTCATAGTATTTTCTTCTATTTCAAAGACGTTCCAATTAATAAGCAAGTGACTGAATTTTACAGTGCGATTAGGCTAGTTATAGCAAAACAACCTTCCGTATTCAGAAGGACTGGGAAGGTACAGATAAAAACTGCATCTCTTAGAACACATTTTCAGAGATCATTAGGTGTCTGGTGGGGGAATCGAATTGGTTGTATGCTCCGGTAAGTTAAACTAAATTGTACCTATTGACACATAATAGAGCAATTAAAATACATTGGACATCAAAGAGAGCTGGTAATGTTAGAGTCAGAGGGTTACAGGCACTCTCCTAAGGACTGAATACAGAACTGGAACTCACCATTGTCAGAAAACCATCTAACCCTGAGCTTCTGCATCTAAAATATGAGAGAGAGAGAGACAGAGACAGAGACAGAGAGAGACAGAGAGAATGATAAGCAAAGAGGACGTCGATTGTGCTAACAATATGCAAGAACAGAGTCTGAACTTCTCTACAGGGGTCCCTTGGTCATTCAGTGGGTTAAGCTCAGGTCATGATCTCACGGTTTGTGAGTTCAAACCCTACATCAGGCTCTGCACTGACAGCACAGAGCCTGCTTGGAATTCTCTCTCTCCCTCTCTCTCACTCTCACACGCACTCTCTTTCTCAAAATAAATAAATAGCCTTAAAAAAAAACACCAAACTGGCAAGTTCTTGGATCACCCATAAATTGCAGCGGTGTGGGGGACAGGTACTTTCTGGGACTGGCTGAGGAACTGAAGAATGGCCAGAAGGGGGAGCAAAGTGCCCAGTGGGACTGAATCTCACCGGTCCCAGGGCTCTCGGGGACGCACGGAAGAAACAAGGGGCAAGATGTGGCAATGAGTCAAGGCGTGTTAAGTGAGAATGTTGTGGGAGAGCATGTGACCTGGTTGCAGACCCACCATTTTAGGCGGCGCCCAGGCGATCTCAGTGGGATGAGCACTTTGTGTGTCTGCGACATTTGTCGTCCAATGTAGTAAACGTCCTCCCGCTCAGACACCTCACGCAGGTTTCTCCCACATCATCAAAGCCTCTTCTGATGGCTCCAAAACATCCTCATCTTTCTGTCTCCAGAAAGTACTTTTCTGATGTTGTAAAAGAAACACATGTGTTTGATAGAAACGCTCAAATGTTAGCCTACTAAGTAAACAAGAAGAGAGAATGTTTTAGTCGAGACCAGCCACTGGAGTCATGGAGCCAGATGGCATTTGGGAACACTGGCGATGCCACGTGGGGTGGCCTTGTGGGGCACAGACCAGCCTCAGTGTGTCCTGCTGTTGGAATGGAGACCTTCCATTTCTTAGAAGGCTTCCTGAGGCTCTTCTCCTCTTTCAAAGACACCAGAGAACCGGATAATATTTAAGTCCCCCACGGCAGCATGGAGCCTTTGCATAGCAAGCCCCCGGTCTGGCCCAGAGTTACAGATACAATTGGGTTGGAGACAGATGGGAGGGGACCTCAGTCCCACCATGAAGGATAAGAGGATACAAATTGTTGTCCCTCCTTTGCTTAAATATTTAAAGTCTGTTTCTTGCTTAAGTGCAGTTTGCCACAAATCTAATTTATGTCATTTCTGAGTTAATCAAAGCAATTGTAAAGCAGACATCCCCTAATTTACGATGCATGTAAGTGAGGAAGATCTGAAAGGACTGTGTGCATAATTCTTATGGCTGCACATGAATAGATGTGCTAACTAAGCAAGGCTGGAAATAGGCGCAAGAAGACGTCAGCCTACAGAAAGGATCCGGGTGCTGTGTGTGCTGGGTACATGTGTGCAGACACAGCTTTGATTAGAGCCACTTTGGGAGTGTATTTACTCATGAGTTACACAGTGTCCTATAAAAATTCATGTGCAGAAAAGGAATTACATATAATTTATGAGTTCTGTTTTATAACTTTGTTTCCAAAATGATAGTGTTAAAATAAAGTCTCTGAGAAGATCCAAAATGTACAGAAACACTTAGCCTTGAGAAAATGAGCAACCACAGTAGGAGAGGAAGAGGGTCCAGTGTGATTGGCGGCCTGGTTACAGATGTAAGTTTCTTCACAACACACTTCCGTGAATATTTTACAAAAGCATTCTAGTTAGTTCAGTCTATGATGTTCCCTGATTTTCTTTTCAAAATTACAAGTGAACCCTTTTGTCATTTTAAACAAAATTTTTAATGTTTTTAATTTATTTTTGAGAGACAGAGAGAGACAGTTCGAGCAGGGGAGGGTCAGAGAGAGAGGGAGACACAGAATCTGAAGTAGGCTCCAGGCTCTGAGTTAGTAGTCTGCACAGAGTCCAATGCAGGGCTCGAACCCATGAACTGTGAGATCATGACCTGAACTGAAGCCAGATGCTTACCCAACTGAGCCACCCAGGTGCCCCACTTTTGTCATTTATAACGTAAACTGCTGGATCAGAATCTACAGCTTGTACAAGTGCAGAAAACATTAAATGTGCATGATTAAGAAAAATAATTTTGGGGCACCTGTGTGGCTCAGTTGGTTAAGCATCCAACTTTGGCTCAGGTCATTATCTCATGGTTCATGGGTTCGAGTCCCTCATTGGGCTCTGTGTTGACAGCTCGGAGCCTGGAGCCTGCTTCAGATTCTGTGTCTCCCTCTCTCTCTGACCCTCCCTTGCTCGCACTCTCAAAAAATAAATAAAAAACATTAAAAAAAGAAAAATAATTTTAACTATATTATCTTGAATTCAAAGATTCTGTATTCTATCCATAACAATAAAGTTAAAAGGTCTAAATTGTTTTGAAAAAGCTTAGCTGAAAGAACACATTGGACAACAGCATTATTTGGTTTCTATCAAATGCCACTTCCAGTATTCAAACAGAAAATAATCCATTTTACTGCTTGGGCCTTGATGCCTACCTCTTGGAGGAAAACAAACAAACAAACAAATGCTCTTGAGAAACTAAGGGGTTGATTCAGGCCAAGGCAAAGAGAAGGTAGAAATACCAGAGATATTTTCCCCAAATGCAGTGCTGAATGATGGTTTTATAATGTTTACTAGAAAAAAAAATTGCTGAGATGATTTGGAGCCAGTTTACTGAGACACCTAGTCCTGAGCATTTTATAAATGGGATGACAATTTAATTTATGCTCCAAACTGGAACACTTCTAAGAGGGAAAGAGGATGCTCTTATGAACCCAGGATGATGAAATGTGTAAACCAGGCCCTACTCTTCTTAGAATTCGTCTTCAGACAACCCACATTTCCCCATCTTGTTGGCATGGTATGTAGGATATGATAGGATGGGATAGGATAGTACGCTCCATGAAATGCACTGAAGCTTTGTGTAACGAGGCTTATTTTATTTGCGTGTTATTTGTGTGGATTTCATGTTTTATGCAACAGATTTTCCTGTGGCTGAATGTGCACGAGTTTGTCCCTTTGCCCTCATGAGATTTTGCAGAGAGAAGGAAGGGAGCTGATAAATAGCAAGGGTTCATTAAACCATTCTAACTCAAATATACAAGTTTTAGCTCCGATGTTTTGAATGACTTTCCCTTACAAGTACAGAGCTTTCATCTAAAGTCTGAAAGGGATTTCATGGTTCCTCAACTTTCAGGCACTTAGGCTTTGATGAATGGACAAAAGAAACAGGCTATTGTCCCATTAGTTTTAGATGTTTTCATTTTATTTTTGAGACAGAGAGACAGAGCACAAATGGAGGAGGGGCAGAGAGAGAAGAAGACACAGAATCGGAAGCAGGCTCCAGGTTCTGAGCTGTCAGCAGAGAGCCCAATGCGGGGCTTGGACTCACAAACTGTGAGATCATGACCTGAGCCGAAGTCTGAAGCCCAACTGAGCCACCCAGGTGCCCCAGGCTATTGCTATTTTTAAGGTACCAAAGACTCCATTTCTGTGGGTCTTTTATCATATGTATGTACACAGAAAGAACTTTATTAAATTGGCCCAGAGTCTTCTGTGTTGGGTTGAATGGTCCTGGTTCATTCATCTTTTGGGTAAGGCTTTAGCAATCAAAGAAAGACTGAAGTTTTCCAATTTCTACATAAAACCTTTCCAATGGCAAAATCTATCGGGGGGCAGCCTTGTAACACTAACCCGATGTATTTTTAAAAACTCAGATATGAGGAGAGAGACTAAGGAAGGTTGTGATGTTGGTGTCTGTTAAAATATTTTGACCAAACCAAAGGAGGCCAGGAGCAAGTAAAGAAGGAGGAACAGGGAAGTTTCTAATTCCCCTGAGCATCAGCTCTACAAAGGAGGAACAAGCCTATTTACTTGGAAAACTGTGCAGAGGGCTACAGATGAGGTGTCAATAGAGTCTTCCCATACCTGGCACATTATCAAAGTGAGGCAGGGAGGCTATTTCGTTAAAATAACCTCTGACTCCGTGACATCAAATGATTGACTTGCAACAAAATTTCTGAAATGCTTCTGTGCTACCAATGTAGAAAATCCATCCAATGACTTCTTGTGAAGCCAAATAAGGCCTGAAAGGTAGGAAGGAGAGTTTTGCACACCATAATACTTGTTCCAACACGTGTGACGTCCAGGGTGGGTGAGCCTAGCAGGCTTAAACTTCAGGCACCAGAAATCAGGTTTGGGCTTGTGCTTGCAGATTCTGAAGACAGCCCACTTTTCACAAAGACACCCCTTTGTAAGTATTTCTCCAGCAATAAAATACATGGCCAGCCTGCTCCTACCTAGTCCCTCCTCATCTCTGTTGAATTGTGAGACTTCCTTTCACCAATAAACTTCATTCCCTATTCCCATTTACCTTTGTTTTGTCTGTTCTCCATCTTCTCTTTCCACTTATAAATTTCCAGCTCCCAGGAGGAGCCTACGATGGACAGTCCATACCTTCAGGCACTGAGTTATGTGGACTCTGCCAAAGGGATTCCCACAGGCCCCAGGAAAGAGCCCCCAAAAGCCACCCCCATCTGGCCATGTTTGGTTGGCTCAGGAGTGTGTCTGCTCCCAGGGAGAGGCTCTCAGGCTCCCCCAAACCCTTGTCTTCATGATAATCAGAAACGATTTCTTGCGTCAAGCCCAGATGAGGTTTTCTTCCTCCGACTAAATTACCTTTAATTACAAGAAAGTTAATGATTGTTATTTTTAAACCATAGAGAGTCTATTTCATGCTTAGCTCACATCTTCAAAACATTTCAAACCAGGACAATTAGGTATGCTTAATAGTCTTCTTTATTACAAATAATAGCTCATAAAATGACTTCTTTAAACTAAATAGGCTTGTAGATAAGTAATAAGTAAGTGAATTTCATATAAGATCATTTAATATGAGGTCGTGACCCTAAGAGAGAAGAAAACAGTGGAGTTCATCGTGATCATGTGGGCAGAATAATAATCCTTTTTCTGCAAACAGAAGACAAATTAGGATCATTTAAGGCAGGCCAACCTGAGGTCTGTGTTAAGACAGTGAAGACTTATGATACAGCTTTTCTAAGTTCCCGCTGACTTTTCAATCCGTTGACAGGCAGAAAGCTCACTGGGAGCTCAGAAGCTCAACTTTACATTCTAATTTGGAAGGGCCATTCCTGTGGCTGTTTACTTGGAAGCCAATTTTACAGCATCTCTATTTTGGGTATAATTCATTAAGGGTTTACTTGTTTTCAGTATTCCTGCCTTACAGAAATAGGGAGAGAGGGTTATTTGTGGATTAAATTCGCAAGAGTATTACAATCGTTTAAGCATATTCCTTAGCACACACCTTAGATTTTATGAGTGATTTTGGAGAAAGGAAATGATCCGATCTTGAGACTCAAATTCACCACAAAGCACACAACTTTGCGTTCCTGATTCCTTTAGTGATTCATCTAGATGATTCCACTGCCCAAACAGATGATTGAAAGCAGCTAAGGGGCGCCTGGGTGACTCGGTCAGTTAAGCATTGGACTTTGGCTCAGGTCATGATCTCAAGGTTCATGAGTTCAAACTCCATGTCAGGCTCTGTGCTGACGGCTCAGAGCCTGGAGTCTGCTTCAGATTCTCTCTCTGTCTCTCTCTCTGTCTCTCTGTCTCTCTCTCTCTCTCTCTGCACCTCCCCTGCTTGTTCACTCAATCTCTCTCTCAAAAACAAACAGATAAATAAATAAATAAATAAATAAATAAATAAATAACACGATAAAAGCAGTTGAGAACCAAGGTACAGAAGATGGAGAAAGTAACATTTTCCATTTTTATCCCCCAATTTTTTAAAAAACAAATAGACTTATTGTCTTTTTCTAGGTCATGAGTAATGGAGAGTTTCCCCCTTCTTGTTTAACATTTGTAATTCTTCTTCTAATTACAGGATAATTTGTTTCTCTCTTATACATCCACAAGCTGTTGACTGAGTCTGGACTATGCTCTAGGCCATGAGCAGGATGCTGGGCACTCATTGAATGAGATGTCACCCTGGACCTCAAGGAGCTCATAAAACTGTTGTTCAGTCATTTGTGAAAAAGAAGAAAAGTATTTCTAAGCACTTGGGATAGATCAGTGAACAAAACATAGGCATTTGCCTGTTTTGTGAGACTCACACTCTAATTGTAGAGGCAAACAATAAAAATAATCATAAGAAGTAGTACTTTTGAGGCATGTTAGAAAGTGGTAAGAGCTATGGAAGTAAAAGAAAGAAGATAAGAGGTGTCAGAGCTCTAAGTGGAGGGGATAGGACATCAGAGAAGGAGGTCATGATAAGACTCATTTAGAAAGTGATATTTGAGTAAATCCCTAGCAGTGCTATTGCTGGGTCATAGGGGAGTTCTATCAATAGTTTTTTGAGGAGTCTCCACACTGTTTTCCAGAGTGGCTGCACCAGTTTACATTGCCACCAACAGTGTAGGAGGGTATCCATCTCTCCACACCCTCACCACCATCTATAGTCTTTTGATTTGTTCATTTTAGCGACTCTGACTGGTGTGAGGTGGTATCTCAGTGTGGTTTTGATTTGAATTTCCCTGATGATGAATGACACTGAGCATCGTTTCATGTGCCTGTTGGCCATCTGGATGTCCTCTTTGGAGAAGTGTCTATTCAGGTCTTCTGTCCATTTCTTCACTGGATCATTCATTTTCCATGTATGTAGTTTAGTGAGCTCCTTGTATATTTTGGATACTAGCCCTTTATCTGATATGCCATTTTGCCACTATCTTTTCCCATTCTGTTGGTTGCCTATTAGTTTTTTTTTATTGTTTTCTTTGCTTTGCAGAAGCTTTTTATCTTGATAAGGTCCCAGTAGTTCATTTTTGTTCTTGATTCCCTTGTCTCTGGGGATGTGTCGAGGAAGAAATTGCTGCAATTGAGGTCTAGGAGACTATTACCTGCTTTCTCCCCTAGGGTTTTGATGGTTTCCTGTCTCACATTCAGATCCTTTATCCATTTTGAGTTTATTTTTTGTGAATGGTGTCAGAAAGTGGTCTAATTTCATTTTTCTACATGTTGCTGTCCAGCTCTCCCAACACCACCTGTTGAAGAGGCT
>NC_043705.1:141851875-141907581 GCF_006229205.1 Suricata suricatta | reverse complement strand
TGCTTTGTCAAAGATTAATTGGCCATATACTTGTGGGTCCAGTTCTGGGTTCTCTATTCTATTCCATTGGTCCATGTGTCTGTTTTTGTGCCAGTACCATACTGTCTTGATGATGACAGCTTTGTAGTAGAGGCTAAAGTCTGGGATTGTGATGCCTCCCATTTTGGTTTTCTTCTTCATAGCAGCACTTTCTACAATAGCCAAATCATGGAAAGAGCCTAAATGCCCATCATCTGATGAATGGATCAAGAAGATGTGGTATATATTTTTGCAATGGAGTACTATATGGCAATGGGGAAGAATAAAATATGGCCATTTGTAGCAAAGTGGATGGACCTTGAGGGTGTCATGCTAAGCGCAATAAGTCAGGTAGAGAAGGATAGATACCATATGTTTGCATTCATAGGTCTAACAGGAGAGACATGGCAGGGGACCATGGGGAGAGGAAGGGGGAGAGAGAGTGGGGGAGAGTGAGGGACACAGATCAAGGGAGACTACTGAATACTGAAAATGAACCATGGACTGAAGGAGGAGGGGGAGGGAGGGAGGGGATGATGGTCATGGTGGGGGGCACTTATTGGGAGAAGCACTGGGTGTTATATGGAAACCAATTTGACAATAAACTATTACAAAAAAAGAAAGTGATATTTGAGGAAAGATTTGAAGGAATTGGCTTATTGGAATTTCATATGGCAAAAAAACAAAGACAAATGTCTGGTATTTTCAAGAAAGAGTAAGGAGGCCAGTGTGGCCAGCACTGTGTGAACAAGATAGAGAGCGAGAGGGGACAATGACGGGGGGACTCAGGGGGCCAGTGAGCACGGCTTCAGAATTTGCCAAACCAGAAAGAGGGGCCTGTTGCAAATGTCAACAGAGGACTGAGCAGGAGTCCTAGGGCCGTGGAAATAAGCACCACAGCTCAGGGAGCTGATGAAAGGTGATGGAGAACTGACTGCATCAGAAAAGGTGAAAAGTTGGCGGAGCAGAGAAGGAGGAGCATGAAGGGCCTGAGAGGGAAAAAGGAAGGGACAAAAGTCAAAATCGACACCGCTGGTAAGGGAGCCAGAGTCAGGAAGAGTATGTCACCTTCAGGACACTGCAGGGTGCTCCTCAAGGAAAACACGGGTACGTGTCAGAGGGCTTGTAGGAGCTGAGGCTGAGAAAGCAGGCTGACCACAGTGAGGAGGAAGAAGACAAGAGACGTGAAGACATCAGGGTAGGCCCTGGCTGGGCTTGACGTGCTCACACCCTAGTCCTTGAGGACAGCAGACAGGTCTTCCCAACACGGACAAGAGCAACAGTTCCTCTGTGCTCCACAGTGTAGCCATGTCTGACCTGTAGCTGAGGCCATGGGGAGGCCCTTGTGTTATAGAGAAACACAGGATACAGAACCCAAGCAGATCCAAAGGACCAGCATCCAAAAAGGATATTTCTGTACCCATGAAATACACTCATGCTGGAGTTTCAGAACGACGTAACTGGGATTATAAGGAGGTTAGTAAACTCTAACTCAGGACTTCCTGCAATCTGGCAAAGCCTCCCACTGACCAGGCAAAATAAGAGCCCTGTCAACCTGGTGCATTTGCCCCAAGGAACAATGGGGCCTGGAGAGCCTGGAGTCACTGAACGTTCCCCAGACTAAAGCAGTCTGCCAATGTCTCCCGAAGAGTCTCTGTTTCTGTCGCTGTCACTGTAACTGCTCTGAGACTGTGGCATCAGGGTGCCCTTTTTGCCATTCTTTCAACTCTGTGCTTTGAGAATACCATCCCCCACTGGTACATTTTCCTTGAGAAACAGGGATCCAAGGAGCAAGAAGAGATTCTAGACCAGACCTCAAGTAGAGTGAGGGGTACCCCCTTCCTCTAAGGCTCTGCGGCAAGAAGAGAGGCGCACATGAATGTAGGCCGTGTTGTCAGTGGACTGTGTGGTAGATGGATTACACCAATGGCCTCAGTCTCCCTTAGTCCCTACATCCACATCTTTTGTCACATCACTCTTTTATGCCCTCGTACTCTGGGTTTGGCTGCGGAATTGGCTCTGACCAATAGGATGTTAGCAGACGACCTGAGTAAAGGTTTGAAAAGGTGCTTATTTTTACTTCCTCTCTAATGCCTCTATCTTCACCCAAGAATATGCCTAAACTACTGCATGGAGCAGAGTCTCCCCTGTCACCCCAACCAAGTTCATCCTCATTCAGCCCTCCTGTGAGGACGACAGATGCTCTGCCTCACCGCCAGGTTCAGTGAACTCCACACACTCATGATAATGACTGTTTGATGGTAAAGGCCACTGAAGTCTGTGGTTGTCTGGTACATAGCATTGTATGATCCTAGGGAACTGATATTTTCAATTGAGAAGAATTATTTGAATGTGATTGTATTCGAGATAACATATAATTTGTTGTCCAAACCAGGATGCTTTGGAGAATGAAAGAGATGATTATACATAAATAAGACTCTTTTCAGGCAAAGTAGGAGGTATAGTAATCTTGAATTTACCTAAGAATCTTCATTTCTTATTGGGAAAATGAAATTACATGTAACAGATATAAGAATAATATGGCTAAGAATTAATTCTTAATTAATTAAGAATGAATTAATTCTTAATTCTTAAGCCTAAGAATTTGACACCTGTAGCTCAAGAAAACTTCAAGTGTTGGTAAGAAAGTAAGACATTGGGGGCACCTGGGGAGCTCAGTCAGTTAAGCATCTGACTTTGGTTTCAGCTCAGGTCATGATCTCATGGTTTATGAGTTCAGGCCCCACATCAGACTCCATGCTGACAATATGGAGCCTGCTTGGGATTCTCTCTCTCTCTCTCTCTGCCCCTCTCACTCTCTCTGGCTCTCTCTGTCTCTCTCTCAAAAATAAATAAAAATTTTTAAAAATTAAGAAAGAGAAGGTAAGACATTGTGTTTTAAGATGTGATTTATGTCATTATCCCAAGAAGTGAGAAGGAAGGGGCTTGTTGGCCTGGACCAGGATGGATTCCTGGATGGATGGATGGATGATGGATGATGGAAGAGTGAATGATGGGGTAGGAAGAATGCCAGGTGTGTTGCTGGTACAGGCAAACTGACTAAATGTTAGTAAATGAAAAACTAAGCACTAAGAGCTACCTCATTGTTTGGCAAATTGCCCTGCAGATAACTTAATTACAAGCAGAGACTATATAAAGAAGGTTTTGTTTTTGTTTCGTTTTTTTTTTTTTTTTTTTTTTTTTTTTTTACCTTGTAGTGAATAGACTCAATCTAGATCTTCTGGTGCTTGAGACAATTTTCTTTGTACGACCTGAAAGGGCAGATGAATTCGATGTATGAGTACACCAAGGCTCCCCTAACAGAGTACCATACCCTGGGCACCTTAAGCAACAGGAAGTTGTTTGATCACAATTCTGGAGGTCAGAAGTCTGAGACCAAAGTGTCAGCATAGTTGCTTTCTTCTGACACCTCCCTCTCGCTTCTACATGGCCATTTCCCCCTGAGTCTTCCCCTCTGTGTGTGTTTATGTGTCCTAATTTCCCCTTCTTATAAGGACACCCTTTGAGCTTAGGGCCCACTTTAATGACTTCATTTGTACCTTAATTATCTCTTTAAATGTCTTGCCTCCAAATACAATCACATCCAGAGGTGCTTGGGAATGGGACTTCCACATTTGAAGCTAGGGGAATGAAGTCAGCCCGTGACCCCAGAAAATGCTCAGTACAAGGATCCATTCCTCACAATTTATGAGCAGCTCTTATGATGATGAGTGACAGCCTCCCAGAGGCTCTGAATCCTGCTACAGCCTAGACAAGTGTAAACAGTGTGAAATGTGCCTCGTGAGGGCCTGGGTGCAGGTGATGACAGGCCAGGGGAGCCGGGAGGGCTCAGCTCCCACAGCAGAGAGGCAGCAAGTCGTCCAGTGGAGAGAGAGCAGCAAGAGAGAGAGGAGACTTTAAGTGTCATAATTCAGCCATCCAACAAATGCTTATTAATGCCTACTACACGGTGGAGATTGCATCAGACATCAGGTAGTTAGTAGTAACTTTTATTTACTGAGTGCTTCGCTTGGTGTGTGCCAGGCTCTGCATATCCGTTCTCTGAGACTTCATTGCCAACGAAAAAAGGAGGACACTGAGTATCAGGAGGAAATCAACTCACACAAGTGGCTGAGTTTAAGTGATTAAACTCCAGGCTCTCTTCTTTGCCTCTAAGCTGAATGCCCCAAGAGAACTCAATCCCTGGCATATGACGGTCCATGGCATACAAGGGATGAAGCAACAGCATGAAAGTTGTGATCTCCGAGAAGAAAAGACAGAGACAGGGTGCTTGGAATCCCTGAGATGAAAAGATGACGCTGAAGAGATTGAGGAAGCTTCCGAGGAGGTTGCCATTTGCATTTTGTAGGCCGTGAAGAATTACAAGGAGAGAGGGAGGTTGTGGACAGGTGCAGAGTAAAAGAGGCTGCAAAATAAAGACAAGGGCAGAGAGTTTAGACTATCCCAAGCACCAGCCTGGCAGCCTGCAGCTGAATTGTGTCTGGAGAAACATTTTATTTCATCCCCACAGGATTGGCGCCAATATTAGAAAAAATATCATATTAGAAAAAAAAATTCAAGTTCTTAACCCATTTAGAGAAATCCAGATAACTGACCAGGGACTGGTCCTGGGATCCACACAGCAACCAAACTCTGCTTTCCTGGCGATGTGGTTTGCCACTGTCCTCACTGCTCCTTGGCCTCTTCCACTCATTTAGCTTTCCGAACGGGCTCCTGGACATTTCTGAGTTTATCATTCCTGTGTAGATAAGGAAACGGGCTCCTGGACATTTCTGAGTTTATCATTCCTGTGTAGATAAGGAAAGGCTTTCAGAAGATCTTAAGAAGGGAATTATGATCCAATTTGTACTTAAAAAAAAAAAAGGTGGTTGTACACAGAGAGAAAAAGCTACCTACAATAGAGATCCCATTCATTCACTTGCATTCATTCATTCATTCATTCATTCATTCACATAACTATTTATTCTCTCATTCTCTAGGGATTTACTGGATCTCTACAGGCACTTTGGATACAATGTTGAGCAAGACAGCAAAGACTCCTCATAGAACTTAATTTCCAGAAAGAGAGACAGCTAGTTGATTACCAAACAAGTAATTGTTGCCATGACCACAAGGAGGGTCTCATGCTAGGAGGACAATGGAAGGTTGATGGGACAGAACCCAGGAGGCACTTGGGCAGGGGGACCAAGGGAGGCTTCAGCATGGACAACCTGGAGCCGGGACTTGAGGACTGAAGGGGCAGCTCCCTGAGAAGAATGTCTCAGGTGGAGTGGACAGCCTGGGCAACAGGAGGTGTGCATTATGGGAGGAAGATGGGGAGCCATTGGTTGAGTGAGGAATGGGGAGGAGGTCAGAGTGGAGGTAAATGTGGTCCCATAACAAGCCACATGGGTCCTCCATGGGCCATGGAGTAGGTATATTTCTCTCCTAAGAAAGCATTAAAATATGTTTAAGCCTGGCACTAACGTGACCTGGTTTACCTTTTGTTTTGTTTTGTTTTTAGCAATCAGAACTCCAATTTGGTTGTTTGTGTGTTTGCTTTTTATAAGTTAGGTCAGGAGACCTTAATACCACATTAACATGATTTGTCTTTTTTTTTTATGTTTTATTTATTTTTGATACAGAGAGAGACAGAGCATGAGAGGGGGAGGGGCAGAGAGAGAAGGACACACAGAATTGGAAGCAGGCTCCAGGCTCTGAGCTGTCAGCACAGAGCCTGACGCGGGGCTCGAACCCACAAACGTGAGATCTGACCTGAGCCGAAGTCGGAGGCTTAACCCACTGAGCACCCAGGTGCCCCAACATGATTTGTCTTTAACATAAGTAGCTTTTCAATACTTTTTGAAATTTTTTATAAAGTGTTTTTATTCTAACAAAAAACACAGATCATAATATTTTCCACTCAACTATTTTTAATTATAAAATGAAAATTAATTGTAAAATTAAAATACAGTATAAACTGCATTCACAATGTTGAACAAGCATCTCCACTATCTATTTCCAAAACGGTGTAGCTTGTTGAAAGCTCATCCGGCCCCTTTGTGGAGAGTGGCTCAGAGAGAGGCTCGGGTTGTTGACTCAGGCAACAGACAGAGGTGGCCTGAGCAAAGACCGTGGTGGTGAGAATCACACACACACACACACACACACACACACATACACACACACACCTGAGAGGCATGTTAAAGACACGCTTGCCACCAGGTAGTTGTAGCATGATTACGGAGACTCATTCTTGAGCAGGGGTGATGGGATTTGTTGCCTCCAGGTCTGGATCCAACGAATGGGAGCATCTCGGAGCCTCTCTCTTAGAGAAGAAAATCCAGAGGGAGATGCGTGGTGTGAACTTGCCGGGCTTGAGATGCCACTAGGAATTGAATTAGTTTAGCTGGAAATAAACATGTACATCTAGAGCTACATCTGGGAGGTGACCCCTGGGCATGGAGGCCAAGTGGAGGCTTAAATGGAGAGCCCGATAAGAGCATTCGAAGTGAGAGCAGTAGGAGGGCAGGCCAGGCAGGTACGGGAGGAAGGTTCAGGGAACAAACGTGCCTGTGGGTCTGGTAAAAGAGACTCCAAACCTGAGGAGGTGCTGGAGTGGGGGGATGGAACCAGTTACTAGAAGTTTTCTGAGAAACTTCAAGGCAAAAAGAGCAGACAGTGATGTCAAATCCTTCCAGGAAGTCAATTGTGATAAGGGGCTAAAGAATCATTCCTTGGTGTAGCAGTTGGACATCACAGGCAGAGGGTTTGGGATTGCTTCAGTTAAGGGATGGCAGTCAGAAGCCGATTGCGTGGGATGGACAGCAGCAGGGATGTTCAGACATTGTTAAAAATAGTAAGCTAAAATTAATTGCACTCAAGGAGGGTGGCTGTGAACAGAAGACAAGTGAAGGGTTGAGGAGTCTTCATTCCCCTCTCCTCAGGTTTTTGTAGAAGAGAGAAAATATGTATTCTATCACTGGTGGGAGCATGAAGAAAACCTAAAGCTCCTAACCATTGCTCATTCCATCTAGGAAACATCTGTCTCCAAGCAACTCCACAGTGAGCAAAAACAATTTTTTAAATTTATTTTTAATATTTTTCTTGAGAGACAGAGAGAGAAAGACACAGAATTGGAAGCAGACTCCAGGCTCTGAGCCATCAGCATGGAGCCCAACGCAGGGCTTGAACTCACAAACTGTGAGATCACGACCTGAGCCAAAGTGGGACACTTAACTGACTGAGCCCCCCAGGTGCCCGCAAACAAAATTTTTTATCTTCATCTGTCAGACTTTTGTGTCTTGGTTGAGATGGGACCAAATTTTCATCAGAACTGCTTCACAATTCACGAAGAGAATCAGTTTTTATTTACTAGCTTCTCAAAAGCACGAAATAAGCACACAATTTGTGTGCTGTATTGAGTATGGATAAAGGGATCTGAACATGGTTTTAAATGACTGATGGGAAGCGGTGGTGGCTGAAGGAGAGTGGAGCAAGACAACATGATGCTTGAAGAGGAGACAACGGAGGAAAGATCAGCCATGGACCAATGACCCTCTTCCTCCGCCCAGAGAGGAGAAAACACCCAGGCCACAGATGAAGGCAGCCATTTCTATTGGCCAGCAGGAACGTCGAAGACCTCGAATGTCTCTAAAGAAATATGAGGCAAGAAGAGGCAGCTGAGAATCAAAAAGGCTGAGGATGGAGGAGGGGAGATTAATTTTACCTCCCAGATTTCTGAACTTTCTGACACTTCCCTGTGTATCTACCTTCCACTACAGGGCTTTGGGGTAAATTCAGGTTTAAGTAATTATGAGGATCCCTTTCCTTTGTCAGTGACTTATGTATGGATAGGCTTGTGAGGCTTCTGGCCAAGGAGATGTACAGCACGGTCTGTTGGGAGTGGGGGGTGGTAGGCAAGGCTTGTTCATGAAGAAAGAGACCCGCAGAAGTAAGAGTTCTTCCAGATTCTACAGATGTGATCCCTGAGATTGTCTCCATCTGGAGACGAGTCCAGGGACCACGCTGAGGACGGTAGAGTGGACAATGGGAAGGACGTGGGGTTCTTACCTCTCAAGCCAGTAAAATAAGTGATATTGTAAACTGCCAGATATGTGAGGCGACAATTATACGCTTACTGTTGAAGCAGTTTTGAGTCCCTGGGGCCCAAAGGATTTTCACTGATATGGCAGGAGCAGAGAATTTCATTAAAAATATTTGGGGCACCTGGGTGGCTCAGTCAGTTAAGTGTCCAACTTCAGCTCAGGTCCTGACCTCACGGTTCATGAGTTTGAGCCCCACGTCAGGCTCTGTGCTGGCAGCTTGGAACCTGGAGCGTGCTTTGGATTCTGTATTTCCCTCTGTCTACACACCCCCTCATTCTATGTCTCTCTCTGTCTCTCAAAACTAAATAAACATTAAACATTTTTTAAAGTATTGCTCCTTTTCCTTCCCTGAGATGTAATAAAGAAGCAAAAAAAGGAACAGAAACAGGTGATAAAAATCCTTGACATGATATTAAATCACAAAAATGAAAGCAATATATGTAGTATACAAGAGTTTAAAAGATAAATTGGTATAGAAAAAAACAGCACTTAAATCTATGATTAATTAACATTTAAAATCTAGGCTGTTATAATTTCTAGTGTCTTCCATTGTGTGCTGTTGTCAGTTTGTATTCCTTATACAGAAGAGCCATGTGGTGCCCATCTTCATGTAACTTCTCAGGGTTAAATACGCTACATTTTAATGTCTTTAGATTTCTTTTCTTAGGAAATTTGGAAATATGCTTCTAAGCACTAAGGGACTGGCATTATAGGAAAATAAGATGGGTAACTGGAAATGCCTTACTCTTGAGCCATTGGAAGTCATACTGCACAGTGTGGAAAGGGGATAGGCGTCCAGATTTCAGGAAATAGTAGGAGCTTGTCCTGGGAAATCCCAGGCCTGGAAGCATCATGCCCATCGTGAGGAGAGACATGGGCATGCAGAGGGCAACTCAGTCGGTTTGTCCAACTGCAGAATAGAAGGAGAGACCAGAAGTTATTCCTCCAAGGAAACCTCTTTAATGATACCATTCATGTACATCTACCAGTGTCTTTTTTTTAAATGTTTATTTATTTATTTATTTTTGGGAGAGAAAGAGAGAGAAAGAGTGAGTAGGGGAGAGGCAGAGAGAGAGGGAGACAGAGAATCTCAAGCAAACTCTACCCTGATAGCGCCCTAGCCTAGTGCTTGATCTTGTGACCTGTGAGATCATGACCTGAGCCCAAGTCGAGAGTCAGACTTTAAAAAAATTTTTTATGTTTATTAATTTTTGGGAGAGACAGAGCGCAAGTGGGTTAAGGCAGAGGACAAGGGAAACACAGAATGGGAAATGGTCTCACGGGAGCCATGAGATCTTGCCCTGAGCCAAAGTCAGATGCTTAACTGACTGAGCCCCGCGGGTACCCCTACATCTACCAGCCTCTTAACTGAAGTGTTTACAACAAGCTCTTTAGAGATCATTAAGTAAGTGAAAGACACTTCATACTCTGACTTTGACAGGCATAACTGCGTGTAGTACTGGAGACACACGAGCCTCTGTGTGTGTGTGTGTGTGTGTGTGTGTGTGTGTGTGTGCGTGTGTGTGCGTGTGCGTGTTCATACATGTCTTTCACAGTCACTGGAGTCCATGCCGCTAAAGTACACAGCATTCACAAAATATGAAGCTAATACCATTCATGGAAATAAGATTATTGTATATTTTTCTTACAAACACCTAAATGGTCATATAGGTTTTTCTTTTTTTTTTTTAACTTTTTATGTTTACTTATTATTGAGACAGAGAGAAACAGAGCATGAGTAGGGGAGGGGCAGAGAGAGAGGGAGACACAGAACCAGAAGCAGCTCCAGGCTCTGAGCTGTCAGCACAGAGCCGATGCGGGGCTTGAATCCACGGACCATGAGAGCATGACCTGAGCCGAAGTCGGACGCTTAACTGATTGAGCCACCCAGGCATCCCTATAGATTTTTCTTTAATAAGCTGACTTAAATGAACAGAAATAAAGACCAAAATAAAGGATTGCTGTATATTCTCTTAAAATAAATCCCAAATATAGTAAATATCCCCAAATAATGCATGCTCTATGAAAGTGTATGAGGGTATTTAGCACCATGGGACCTAAATATTTCAGAGAGACATCCTGCTATCCCAGACGTATCTGTTGTGAATTCAGCATCCTGAATGCAATGAGTCATTGAGCTTGGAAAACTCTTTTTGGAGGATGGGAAAATCTTTACTAGTCATGTCACTAATAGATAATATGGCATTGTGGTTAGAATTGGACATTTCAGAACCGAACTCTCTGAGATTATGCCTCGATCTACCACTTAAACAGGAGCAACTTGCTTTCCTGTGCTTCTGTGTTTCTTTTGTAAAATGGGGCTAACAGAATTATCTATGAAGTAATACACTTAAAGCATTTAAAACTGTTTGGAAAATAATATTCCAAAAACAGTTAGCTCTTATCCTATTACTATTTATTTCTAATAATAAAATATTAATTTGAAAATAATGAACAGGAAATAATAGTTCATAAATAATAGTTGAGGTTCACTGAATAATCAGGAACTTCACGGTATTTAATATCTTTATGTTTAAAAATTAGTTAATACTATTAAGTTACTTTTTGAAAGCTGCTGTAACCAAGACCCACAAGCTGAGTGGCTTAAACAACCACAATTTATTGCCTCCTATTTCCTCAAATTAGGATTCCAAGATCAAGTTGTTTCCAGCCTTGCTTTCTTCTGAGGGCTGTGAGGAAGCGTCCATTCCATGATTTTCTCCTAGCTTCTGGGGGTTTGCTCACCATCTCTGGTATTCCAGGGCTCACAGAGCATCATTCTGACCTGTGCCTCCACCTCAGCATGGAGTTCTTCCTGGAGGCATGTTTGTCTCCAAGTCCCCCTTCCCCACTTTATGAGGGAAATCTCCAAATAAGATTATAGTCTGAGGTGTTCTCTGAGGACACAGTTTAACCTGTGACAACTATGAATTTGTACGACTCCATTTTTGCTATGATAACCACCCTACCTTATTTCCCCAATAAGTGTACCCCATATTGATTTATTTGTTATTTATAGGTTGCTTATCCAACTTGAAAATATTTTCTTCTTTTGAGCTTGACTGTTTGCTATAATAATACTTATTATTACCTCACCAACTAAGTAAAATAGGGGAAAATCAATCCACTTTTGGCCCCCGTTGATTCTTTAGTAAATAGAATGGAAATTGCTAGTAAAATTCAAATTTGAAAAGCATGTTTAAACATAATCATTCATGCCAATGTTGTTCTGAAGATCATTTATAATCCAGTCTTGATTATACATTATCAACATTTATTCAAGCTGACAAGTTCTTTTTTAAATTAAGCAGCAACTCCTTTGTGCACAGATACATTTTTAAATTGGATTTTTATTTTATCTATTTATTCATTTTTTGCCATGCGGTGTGTTTTATTGTCATTGATCATACAAATAATTTGCTATAATATCCCAGGGCAAACCGGAGAATTTGGCAGTCCGATTGGGGGGATGTCCCCTCAGACACCCGGCAGGCCGGTGGCGTCTGCATGGAGTCCCTGGGTTCACAGTGCAGCTTGTTGCTCGTGTCCATCTTGCAGGTGGCTCTTCTTCCTCCACAACACAACTAGGGCGTCTCGAAGATGACGGGGGTGGGGAATCCTTTAGGTTCTTAGGAAATTTCACTCCGCTTCACCTGATCAATTGTCTCTTTGGTCGGCAGGATGTTCTTCTCCTGTGTCTCCGTTTTGGCCTTATCCAAGCTGGCGATTTCCCCCATGTCTGGCTTGTCTGCCATTTTCTTAAAGCGACCCGTGGAGTTCCGCTTCAGGCCCGCGACTGGTGCTCCCACTCGCGTCGCTGCAACAAGAGACTAAACTGGATTTTTAAACTGCTGTTTGGCTTATCCTTGAATTTGTCAATGGTCTCCCAAGAAATAGAAACAATAGGATGTGGACATGTAGAGATATATCTTTAAAGACTTCAGTCACACAATTGTAGGGGCTGGCAAACATGAACTCTGCACAGCAGACTAATGTCCTGGAAACTCACAGAAGTGTTGATGTTGGAGTCTTTCTTTTTTTTTTTTTAATGTTTTATTTCTTTTTGAGAGAGAGAGAGAGAGAGAGAGAGAGAGAGAGAGAGACAGCGCAAGCAGGAGAGGGTCAGAGAGAGAGAGGGAGATACAGAATCCGAAGACAGGTTCCAGGCTCTGAGGTGTCAGCACAGAGCCCGATGTGGGGCTCGAACCCACAAACTGTGAGATCATGACCTGAGCTGAAGTCAGAGGCTTAACCAACTGAGCCACCCATGCGCCCCCGTGATGTTGGAGACTTAAGTCCAAAGGGAGAATTCCCTTTCCCTTTTGGGGGAACTTTGATCATTTAACACCTTTAACTGATTGAATGAGGCCCACCTCTTACAAACGGTAATGTTTTATTTAAAGTCTTTTGATTTAAGTGTTCATGTCATCTGAAAAATACTTCCACATTTGACCAGCATTTGACCCAAAACTGGTTACCATGGTCTAGACCTGTTAACACAAAATCAGCCATCAAAATCCTGTCCTATTAAGTTCTATTATAACTCATAATAAAGCCATACTCTGTGGTCCATACAGACAGGAGTGAAAGTGGAAGTTTCACTGGTCAATGTCACCACCATGCACATCTGGTTTTTATATCCTCTCCCCACAAAAGGAAACAATATATAACAGCGTCTAATCAGGAAACAAAGGAAACTTATTATTTAATAAGTGTATGCAAATAATTAGTACAATAGTATTTGACCATTAAATCCTGGAAAATACAGGTCTGAGGAAAAGAACAACTGTTACTTTAAGTGTCACAGTGGCTTTTTAAAAGTGTGCTGTAAAACATCTTTTCAGCCCTGTGTTCATTCTCGTTTGTTCCATCCCCGTAGTGCCCTTGCAAAAACAGTAGAACATCAGCTGGATGAGCCCATTTCAGGTTTCTGCCCTGGACCTTTCAATAGCAGGTATGAAAAAATTTCAGCCTGAAAGATGCTGGGTGTAGAGAAAAGAACCATGGACAGAGCTGTTTTCCGCAAACATGATTCATAGTTAATTTTTCAGAGTAGCCACAGATCTATATGTGGCAAGACCAGGAAAATATAAGAGATTCCTCTCAGTGTTATCAAAATCATGAGGTTCTCATTTTCCCTTGAACAGGAGCTAAGACAGACAGACAGACACAGACACAGACACACACACACACACACACACACAGCATGGTTAAATATTGGAAAAGATTCTAATTTGAGAACATGCTCCCTCAACAAAAATTATCAGTATTTATGAAATAAAGCTCTCTAAAAAAATTAGCACTACAATAGCCAAATCATGGAAAGAGTCTAAATGCCCATTAACTGAGGAATGGATCAAGAAGATGTGGTATACACAATGGAGTACTATATGGCAATGAGGAAGAATGAAATCTGGCCATTTGTAGCAAAGTGGATGGACCTTGAGGGTGTCATACTAAGTGAAATAAGTCAGGCAGAGAAGTACAGATACCATATGTATGCATTTATAGGTCTAACAGGAGAGACCTGGCAGTGGACCATAGGGAGAAGAAGGGGGAGAGAGAGTGGGGTAGAGTGAGGGACACAGATCAAGGGAGACTACTGAATACTGAAAATGGACCATGGACTGAAGGGGAAGGGGGAGGGAGGGAGGGGGGGTGATGGTCATGGTGGGGGGCACTTGTGGGGAGAAGCACTGGGTGTTATATGGAAACCAATTTGACAATAAACTATAAAAAAATTAAAAAAAATTAGCAGAGTCCCCGTTAAATTCTAAGCAGCAGGGCGGGACACCATGGACTTCGATCCCTCCATCCTAGAGCTAGAAAGATGCCTGGTACCTAATGATACTAACTTGGAGCCTTTACAAGGCGCCAGGCACAGGTGTAATGCGGTCCAATTACTAACAATCTCTCTACACCACCTGAGGATATATTGCCACCCTCATGTTCTACAGGAGAACTGAAGCAGGAGGGGGAAAAGTCTGGCCACTCAAAGCAGAGAGAATCCGATGAGGTCAGACTCTGGCTGGACATCTCTACAGCTCGTGCCTTTCCTGTTTGTTCAACAGATCAGCAGTGTCTGTCAAGATCAAACTTAACAGCCACAGATCTTCAATGATTCTTCTGGTAGAATGGTGAAAATCTGGACAAGTCAACGCAGGGTGGTGCCCCGAGGCACTCCAGAGATTAGGGGTCGCGTCCTCAGAAGAAACCGGTCCCCCTCGAAGCTCCCCCCTGGGGGGCCGGGAGCAGGAGGCGGAAGTTCCACGGGGAGAGAAGAACCTCCTACCCCACGCCCGAGCCCGCGCCCCGGGAAGAGCCGCCGTCCTTGCCCTCAGGAGAAGCGACCACAGGCCCCCGGGTCCCGACGGGACACAGACGCGGACCCAGCCTCTAGGCGCCCAGGCCCCGCCCACACGCGGAGCTTGCCGTGATTGGCTTCAGGTCCCGGGCCCGGATTCTGATTGGTCTGGGGCGCCGAGCAGGTGCTCCTGGAGAGTGAGCGCAGGCGCGGGAGCAGGGACCTCGGTCCCCTGCTCTTTTCCAGCGTCTCCCGCTCCGCGTCCTTAGGTGGGTCGGGTCGTCGGTTCCGCGGGCAGGTCCCCCTGAGGACCAGGGTGGGCGAGGGCGCCGGCGTCCGCGCACCCACGTCCCTTTCCCGGCCGGGCTGGGTGCTCGCGGGTCGGTCAGGAGCTCGGCCCCTCAGGGCGGAGATCGGAAGGCTGGCTGCACGGAGGCGGGTGCCTCGGGCCTCCTGCCTTCTCCCAGGAGCCATGGCGGCGTTGTCAGGAGCCGCGCTGGTCCCGCCGGGCGCTGTGGGTCCCCTCCGTGGGCGTCTCTGTTCCCAGCGCTTCTCTAGACAGGGGTGTAGAGGACTCGGGAATGTCCGGAGCGCTGCCGCTCTGGGCGGCACAGGGAGTCCTGACCCCAGGCTTCTCCACCTGCCAGTGCCTGAGGGTGCCGGGGGATCGCCTCTGAGAAACGCGGGGCCAGGGCACCTGCTTTGTAGGGGGTTCATCCTTTGAGGCGCCTCGGGCTGTGTCTGGCGCCCGGGGAATGATATAAATTATTGGAAAGAGTGTTTCCACCATTCAATTTTCACAGTAGCGAGCAGTCACTAGCTGTATACTGCCCTTTCTATAGTGTTTTTTGAGAGTTAAAGTGTCGTTCATTCGCTTAACAAATATGTATGTGATGTTTGGCAGTGGCTCTTCTGATGCCAAAGAACAAAACTGAATTAGCTGTAGCTAGTGATTTTTGTTTTGCTTTGTTTTTAATGTGTGGTTGCACAGGATTATTTTACCAATTACTTTCTTCAGGGCTTAGTTTGCTTTTAGTCAGGTGTAATTGTCCAGAGGAGCATAAACTTAGTTTGAACCCTAGTCTCAATCCAAAAACCTAAACTGTGTTTCGAGTTTCAGCTTAAATCTTTAAAAAAAAATTTTTTTTTAAGTTTATTTATCTAGTGAGAGTGCTCGCACACAAGCCGGAGAGGGGGAGAGAGAGGAGGGAAAGAGAATCCCAAGCAGGCTTCACAGTGTGGAGCTCGAACTCACCAACTGCAAGATCATGACCTGAGCCAAAGTCTGGAGCCTCGTCAATTGAGCCACCGAGGTGCCCCCAATTTAAATCTTTCTTTGCAACTTTTTGCTGAGGGTTTTTCTAGATGTAGATGGTGTGTGAGGAGTATGGAAATTCTATGAATGAGTTTTATTTTGCTCTTGATGCACTGCTGTGGAAAAGGAGACTTATTAGAGCATATTGAAATATTTTTCAGTGATGGTAGACTCATTCTTGGAGAGTGTAGGTGTGTACTCTAATTACTTGGTTCAGCAGAAATCCACCCATCCATCAAGAAATCTGCACATTTTCATCGAATTCTTTTTTTCTTTCTCAAAAAGAGCAAAAACAACAAAAAAAGCCTGTTTTGTAAGTGCTGTGTTTCACTCCCTTACTGCATTGATCACATAGATTTATTATGCCCACTTTAACGATGGGAATCTGAGAGCTGGTCGGGTTAGCAGCTTGTTCAAAGTTGTGCGTGTCATAAACGGCACATTCTGGGATTCAAGCCCATATAATACAACTCTAGATTCTGACTTTAAATTGCTTTGTTTCCAAACTAGGGATTCATTTCTCTATTACTCTGTTTAGTGGTAAATATTCTTTCTTTATTTTAAGTACATTCAGAATTAATGCCGTCACACTAGCCAGAGTGATTAGTGTTTAGCATATCTCCACAGAGTCGGAGATTCTCCGTCTTGATAATTTTTGGGCTAGAGTATGTCTTGCTTCTCTGATTTTGTAAAGGAAGAGACATTTTCCTGTTGAAAAAATGGGAGCATTGTATAATCTTTGAAGGGCCAGAAGAATTTCAGGGAAAATAGAGAAAAATGTAGTGTATTTTTATTAAAACATGTGTATCTGTACTTTTATGTGGATATTGTTGCAGTCTTAAAGATTTGAGGGTCTGAATGCCCTGCAATTCTGGTTTTGTGTGCTCATCTTTTAAAAAGGCTTTTAAAAATTTTTCAGGGCTAAGTGGCTTATAGAAATCAAAGTCTCCTGACCTGCATGACAATTTTTAAACATTTATGGAATGGCAATTTCGGTCCTTGTGTTTATGTCTCCGCTGTGGAGAAATTCTTCTCCAGTCTTTGGAGCACCTCACTGAGCTCAGTGCAAAACCCTGATTGGTGTTCATAGGAACTCCTTCCTCTGATGCCTGGTTCTTAGGCAGGGCAACTCATCCAAACCTTCCTGGGAGCCTTTATCGATTATACATGTCTACATCCTACCTCCCTAGAGAGTCTGATCCCGTACCTTACTGAGGCACCAAAGCCCTTGCATTGTTTTGGTAAGGATTCAGGCTGAGAATCAGTGGTGTAAGTTGGTGCAAGAATTTGCCTCCTGCTCTTCCTTACTAAGGAATCTAAATCATGTGATTTAGAATCCGTGGTTAAGTTTGCAAGCCCTGGAAAGTAATTGTTAACAAGATACGTGGCCCATGAGGGATCATGGGAGTGGGACCTAAAATTGCTTATGAATGTACAAGGTTATTACTAGAGGAGTTGGTGGGAAGATGCCCTGAAGGAGAGAGAGAGTGGCAGTACATTCGGTCTTAAAAGTGGTTGAATGTGTGCTACTCTGGTGTCCTAGTGGTCCCCCTCTCTCACGACTCCCCCCCGCCCCCGTCAAGCCCCAGCAAAGTTACTGCCCAGGGGCACAAAGGACCTAGCGCAGGTTCATGTTCTAGACTGAGCTGTTTGTCTTTAGACTTTGCATTGTACGGTTTTCAGACATTTCAGGTGCCAAGAGCTCCCAGAAACTTGTGTTGCATAGAGTGATCCAGCAGCTTCTAAAGGATCACCCCTGGTACTTCAGGACTTACCCCATCAAAACCTCTACTACAAGGATGCCAGGCTCAGCAAGGAGGACAGTGGTCAGCTGGGTTGAATGCTGCCAGCACAGGGGACTTGGTCACTTGAAGGCACTGGTGACCTTGGGGAGGCTAGTTTGATGGAGGTTAGAACTCAGAGGGGTTGAGGATAAGGGCAATAGCATGCAAAGCTTCCGAAGTATTTTACTACGAGGTGCCAGCTTAAAATCAAAGCCATTCAGCCATTGCATGAAACACGGCAGGTGCTGTTAGGATCTTGTGGGACACAAGGAGAGGCATGAGACACGCCCTTCCCTCAGGAACTGAACCATCTATTGGGAAAGTCACAAAAACACTTCGGACAGAGTTTTTAAGGGGCTGTGGGACTAAGCTGTAGCACACAGTAGGGACACTCCATCCTGTCTTGTGAGTTAAAGGAGTTAAGATATGTAAGACCACAAACAAAAAGGCCAGGCACATAGTCAGTCCTCAAGGTGTCTACCAACAGTAATAGCAACGTTGACTTGGTGCGTCTAATGTAGTAAGCATAATCCAACTCATTTAATCTTCACACTAGTGATGAGTACTATCCACATTTACAGATGAAGAAACTGAGGCACGGTGCCAAAGGTCTCAGAGCTCCTTCGTGGCCAAGCCAGTACTGCTATCTAGGCAGCCTGGCTTAGCTCTGTGTGACGGAAGAGCAAAGCAATTCCACCTCCCTTTTTCCTGGGAAGAGTGTGTGCAAATGTAATCACGGCTCTTCCTAGCCATGTATCAGTCAAGCTGAGAGCTAAAGTTGGGAAATATTCCAAACCCAGGGGCAAGAGTGAAAAAAGCATTAAAGGTGTACAAGAAGAAAAAAAAGCTTGGTACTTTGGGGATGAGTAAGTCTGGAATGTGCCCTGAGAGTCAGTCAAGAGGAGCACATGAGAGCCAGAGAGGAGCTGACTGGTTAACAGGATCCAGGCCTGAAAGTCTCTAATGAAAGATACGAGGTTTGACCCCAGGGCCAGTGAGTGTGGAGTTCTTGAAAGACTTTAAGTAGGGGAAGGGCCAGATCAGATTTGCATTTTAGAACCTTCTCTGGGACTGCTGGGCTAAGGGCATGTGGGGAGGGGAGTGGAGACGCCAGATAGGAAACAGACCGTTTTCCAAGGAAGTCTCCGAAAGAACTCCAGTGGTGACTGCAATGTCAGGGCAGGGAGAGAGTTTAGTGAATGAAGGAGGATCTGGCAAGAGATTTGTTATAAACATCCTTGTGTCGTCACATATTCCTTATTTTTCTTCATTCTCTAGAGATGATAAATAGCCAAGAATATAAATAATGGATAGTCGAAGCTGGAAAACTAGACTTGTTGAAAATGCCCGCTGCTGAAAGCAAAGTGAGTCAGTATCATCAGGACGTTAGGTCATAAAACAGGAAGAGAGGAGGCCTTTTTGGTTGAAAACTCTGAAAGGCCATTTTCTTTTTTTTCTTTTCACTTTGCCTTCCTTTTCTCTTCTCTTCTCTTCTCTTCTCTTCTCTTCTCTTCTCTTCTCTTCTCTTCTCTTCTCTTTTCTCTTCTTTTCTTTTCTTCTTCTCTTTTCTTTTCCTTTCCTTTCCTTTCTTTTTTTATAGTAGTTTATTGTCAAATTGGTTTCCATATAACACCCAGTGCTTCTCCCCACAAGTGCCCCCCACCATGTTTATCCGTTTATGTTTGGGGGCGAGGGGCAGAGGGAGAGAGGGAATCCCAAGCAGACACTTCACAGACCATGGGGACACGGGGTTCAAACCCTGAGATCATGACCTGAGCTGAAATCAAGAGTCAGACGCTTAGCCGGCTCAGCCACCCAGGCACCCAGAAACCCCATTTTTCTGAAGCTAAGACTTGGCCTTTTATGCATTTGTCTGGAAACAAGGGTGGGTGAGCACCCAACAATAGAAAAGAGAACCTCCTGATTTGATATGACCTGGTCCCTGTCCGCCCTGCCCCTTCCTGTCCCTCTGACCTTCCCTGACCTGCCCTATTGCTTGTAGGCCCCTGAGCTGAGAGACAGCCCTCACTACTCGGTCAGCACCTCTCGAGACCTCTCTGGACATCCTGGAGGACTTTCCAGAGTTCTTGACCAACTCAAGGGAATCTGTATCTGTATGTGCAAAGCCTTGCAGATACGGCGTAGATACTTGTGTTGACTATGCAGATATTTAATGCATGTGAACTCAGGCCTCCAACATTATTTTAGTAATTTAAAAATAATTTAGAATTCTTATGAGGAGTTCCCTTCATGATATATTGTATTTTTGGGGTCACTGTATTTAAATGCACATGTACACCACAGAAGATAATATATGAATATAACTTTTTCAAAACAGTTATTTTTAAAGTTTTGTTTCTGGTAATATTTTAAAGTGCTTATAAATTTTGTCTGTTATGAGGCTGGAAATACAAAGTGTATTTTGAAATTTCACTGTGACATTTTTTAATATTCACTTTTAACATTGATTCTGGTTGATGAAATGGACGTTGTCAAATTTCACACTATACTGTTTTAGGCAAGTGTGAACTGACACACGGATGCTTGACAATCATGGGTTGTCTCATACTGATGACTTCCAACAACGTTTATGGCAGATGAGATGGGTCTCACACCTGCATTCCAGCCAAGAAACTACTGCGTAAGAAAACGAAGACACCCGTCTGAGCGTACAGTGCTGTTTGTGGGAGGAGGGAAAGACATACTTAGGGTTTAGTTCCTAACGCCTCCTGTGCCCTGCTGCCTGTGAGAAGAGACTTACTGGGAGTTTCCACTACTTAACTACTGGGGGTTACAAACGGCGTCCAGCCTGGTGGTATTCAAAACAGCCACACTTTTTCTCTTCCTGAAATGAAAACAATTACACATAACATCTAATTTACCAATAAGTGTAAGATGGACATGGAGGGGGGCCCTTGTGGGGAAGAGCACTGGGTGTTACACAGAAACCAATTTGACAGTAAACTATTAAAAAATGTATTTTTGAAAGAAAATAAAATAATGTTTATTAAATGTTTATAGGCCTATTTCAAAGAGCAATTTTGTAAGCATTAATTTTTTGTTTATTTTTTTTATTTTGAGAGAGAGAATGAGTGAGAAAGAGGCTGAACAAGAGGGAGAGAGAAAATCCCAAGCAGGCTCTGCACTGTCAGCTCAAGCCCTGGGGCTTGAACTCACGACTGAGATCATGACCTGCGCCGAAATCAAGAGTCAGATGCTTAACCAACTTAGCCACCCAGGTGCCCCACACTAATTTTTTAAATGAACTCTTTTTCCTCCCATCATTTCACTCTATTTGTTCACCTTATTTCAGGAGTCCTTGAAGTAATGTTCAGAGCACTGTGCATTTTCTCTCAATGCTAAATTTTAAATAAGTAATAGAGCAAAAACATCTCTGTAGAAAAGCACTGAGTGGGGATGTGGGTTAGTGTCCATCATGGATGTGCTCATAAGCCTTTTGAATTATGATTTTATTCTAATTCTAAATTCTAATCTTGCCCAGCTCAACCAAGCATGAGGCTTGAACTCATGACCATGAGCTTAAGATCTGAGCTGAGATCAAGATTCTGATACTTAACTGACTGAGCCACCAAGGCACCCCCTAAAACCTACTCTTGATGGTGGTAAGTTACTGAGTACAGTAAGAGCAGTGATGTTATATGATATGCAGGCTGCTAATGTAACCAAGGAAAGATGCGGCAACTTGAACCAGGCGGGGAGGGGAGGGGAAGAAGGAGGGAGAAAGGGACAGATGATCGAGATCGTTATTCCCATGAGAATATCCACTTAAAGAATTTGGTGTAGCTGTTCGCCAGAACCTCTTAGCAGGCAGGGCATAGTATGTCAGAGTCATCAATATCATCTCCAAATACCAATATGGCTTCTTTCTTTGCTTTATTAAATAAGTTAGATTTCACGGTGTCAGACACCACTGATGGAGATGTTGGTTGTTTATGGGACACCCATGGGTCCCCCTCAATTTCTCAGCCCTCTTACTGTAGGAGGGACCACAACACTCGTTTGGCCAAATGGATATGGACACTTAAAGGCCACGCATGACCCTCCAGTGAGGTTCTGCAGCAGCTGTGAGAGAACTGTGGAGATGTCCCAGATGGTACAGCCTCCATTTATCTGTGTCCCTGAACATTTGGTAGAGGAGAACCCGCGGCTGACCTGTGGTAGACAGATAGTGTGAATAAGAAATAAATTGTCATGCTCAGCTACAGAGTTTCAGGGGTTAATCTGTTACCATGACATAGCCAATCTAAGCTGACACAGCCACTCATGCCTGTCTGTCCCCTTACTCTACTGGGGTTTCCTTTGTCGCTCTCCTCACCAACTGGCGTGATCTTACTGCCTTTTTCATCACCTCTCCCCACTGCCACACATGCACTAAAACCAAAGCCCAGAATATATGGTGAACAAAGCGGCCACTTCTAGCTACAATTTAATAAGAAACAAGGAAATATCTGTTTGGACAACTCTCATTTGGGGGGAGTTTATACTATTGAAAACCTTTTTGTTTTGTATTGAGAGCTTTGTATTTTTTAAGATGATGCACATAAAGTATTATTTAGCAGAAATGTCTTTATTAGCATCCTTGAGTTTGTGGAAAAGGTGTAGTAATAGATATGGAAAGCAGTGCAGGAGAATCATCTGGCAAGATGTAATCTTTGTTATACTGAACTGAGAACCATTAGGGAGATTCATGCAGAGAGATGAAAAATGGGATTCCTCTTTATCCTTGAGAGCTGTTCCAGGTGGAACTGGCTTCCCCTCGTCTCTTTTGCCTGCCCCTAAGCCCAGAAATTACCTTTATTCCTTTCTACAAGAACTTTCAGGATATGAGATTTATGTATACCTGGATGCGTGGGAAGGAGCTGAAGACAAAATTCACAGTAATTTTAAGTTGAAAATGTCCAACAGTATTAAATGGCAATTGGACACTTAGATTTCTGCAACTCCCTGTGGCCATCCCAATGGCATTGCCTTTGAAGATCCTAAGGTTCTGTGGGAGTGAGAGGGATAGACCTCCCTGACCAAGCTGTGAGTGTGGTCAGAGCACAGCCTCTGTGGACCAAGAAAGCAGGGAGCAAGTACTTTGATTCTCCCCTTCTGTGTGACAACTTATTTTTTTTAATTTATATTTTAAAACAGTGTCAATCGCAAGGGGTAAATTTTTGTTTGGAAAAAACAGATTTAGTGTTTTTAATGCTTATTTATTTATTTATTTTGGAGAGAGAGACAGGGAGACACAGAATCCGAACCAAGCTCCATGCTCTGAGCTGTCAGCACAGAGCCCAACACAGGGCTCAAACCTACAAACAATGAGATCATGACCTGAACTGAAGTTGGAGGCTTATTCGACTGAGCCACCCAGGCATCCCTGGAAAATACAAGTTTTAGTTCAAACATGACCTATTTTTCTGAATTTGCACACAAACTATAAATTGGAACTTTCTTTCCTTTTTGTTATTTTAAACAAAATGAATGAAAAAAAATAATGCTTATGACATGATTATGACCCATTATTACATGGTTATACTCTTGTGTGGTGAAAGAGGTGTTAAGTGACGTGCTGTAGGGAGCAGAGACGCTGGCTTTCTGGTTAAGAGGTTTGGGGGAGGAGGAAGTAGCCAGTGTGCCTGAGGAGAATGGCGGGTCGGATTGGAGGACATGATACGCTGGAGAACAATGGAGTCTTTCCAGGGATGTAGGGGCTGTGGGTCCATCACTGTCGGTAGCTGAAGTAAGAGGCACATGGGAACGTGTCTGTGGGAGTTTACAACCTACAAGTCACAGGGGCCGAAGAGCAGTTTCTGTAGATTTGTGGGCACAGAGCCCAGCTATTGTGGTTCTCAAAGGGATGCAATGGGAGAATGGGGTCCTGACCTACAGCAGGCTCAAGTACAGGAAATCAAATTCAAGGCACTGAAAGTCAGTAAACAGATGGATAAAAGAATAATGAAATACAGCAAGTAGGAAGGAAGGAAATAATGAGGAAAAATTACACAAGGAGAGTAGAAAAAAAATAGGTTAATCAAAAACACCTAAGTCTATGTTCTTTGAAGTGATTGATGAAGACATGAAGCAAATGAACAGTAAGCATGATTGAAAAGGGAGATGTAACTATAGATACAAGAAGTTAAAAAAATTTAAATTTATTGATGTGTTTTGAGAGAGAGAGAGAGAAAGAGAGAGAGAGAGAGGAGCAGAGACAGAGAGAGTCACAAGCAGGCTCCATACTGTCAACAGAGAGCCTGATGTGGGGCTCAATCTCACGCACCATGAGAGAGTCACCTGAGACAAAATCAAGAGTCAGATGCTTAACTAACTGAGCCACCCAGGCACCCTGATACAAGAACTTTTTTAAATCTAAAAGAACACACACTGTTAGATATGATCATATGGTCCCATTTCTACGTGTTTATGATCTACAGGGAAATTCCTGGTGTCTGGATCAGAAAACTTATGATCCCCAGCACTTCAGAGGGACAGCGAGCCACAGTGGTATAAAGCATGGACTCTGGAGCATGTGAACGTACACCTCAAACTGGCTCATTACCTCAGAACCATAAAAGCAAAGAATACAAATGTGTTTGATTTACTTCAACTAATATGGTAAGGTCCCCAGTCAATAGGAACATTAACACAAATGCTTATAAGAGTCTTGTTATGAATATATACTGATGTTAAATCAATTCCAGATTTTCATCTGGCATTTACTTAATGCTAGCACTATCCAAATACTGTCTTTGACGTCCGTGGATTTTCATGGCTAGAGGATTTGATAGGTTTTCGTAGGATAGGAAATATTTTCAAAGAATTTGTCAGAGTAAGACAACATTAATGTAGATGAGTTTATGCCTGGCCAGTCTATACTTAGCATTGCATCAGCGTGATCATATCCATGTGATCAGTGGCAAAGCCAAAAAGGAAAAGGCCCAGCCCAGATTCTAGAATGGGGTGCAGCTGCTGATGTTTGTCTGGTCTACCCAGTTCATCAATGCCCCTGATCGAAGGAGTTAAAATACTGTGCCAGCTGTTTATGCTGGAAACAAAGAAAAACAGCTCCTGATGTCGGAAACGGATCTGAAGTTCACAATTAGACCTCAGTGTTGTTACAGGCTAGTCTGATGTCCAAGTCTAGATTGTTCTGTTCTCCCCTGGGTGTGGACAATCACCGAGTATCAACACGGTCACCATACTCCATGAAGCACCGAACACTGCTCCCACTCACTGAAGGGGCACCAATGACGCTGCCATTTATAGATTTTATTATTTTATCTTATTATATTTCATCCTTCCTATAAGATAAGGTTTATGGAGATACCCAATTATAGAATCACCCCAGCTTTGTGCCACCATCCAGTCTAGGGCAAATTCCACTTCCTTAGATGCTCCACCAAGTGGCCCAACAAAGCCCCAATCCTCTAAGTAGTCCTTTCTTACACCCTCTCACTGAGCGCTCCCCGGAACTCCCTATGATGTGCATTCTGTCTCATTACAAGAAGTAATAAATTGGACCAGTATATATACAGGCATATTTCTAGTAGGTTTTGCCTAAAGGACACTGACAATGTATGCTGTCTGCTACATCTTTACAGCAGTTCTGAGAATGGTTATTATTCTCCAGATGAGAAATCTTAAGCTCAGAAAGCTTAAGAGTCTTGAACAAGTTCATGTGGATAGTAAACGACACAGTCAGGCAGGCTTCAAAGTTAGGTCTGCTATGCTCCCAATACTATGGTCTTTAAAACATAAGGTTTCAAAACCATTATAATACATAATATTTTATATGTGCAAAATATGGAATGCAAAATATATGTAAATTATGGTACATAATAAAATAAGCACCCATGAAGTCACTATCCACCTTAAGAACAGGTAAAAATGTTAGGTATTTCACTGGTTTGAGGTTAATATATCATGCCCTTCCTTCATCCTCAGAGGAAACAAGTAACCTGAGAATTATGTTTATCATTACCTTCTTTCATTTCTCTTTCTTATTTCGAAGGCATTTAACATTTACAGAAAAATTGCAGGTACAGTTCAAAGAACTTTCTTCTGAATCGTTTGAGAATGTTACCAACCTGCTTCCCCATCCCTGTGTATTTCCTACAAACTAGAACATTCTCCTGCCTCCCTGCAATGCAGCCATCAAATCATGAACTTAATGTTGATGCATTACTACCTTCTAATGCTGAATCTCCATCCAATCTTTATAAATGGTTCCAGTAATGACCACTCTCCAGAAAGGAATCAGTTCAGAAACTTACCCTGCCCTCAATAGTCATGGCTCTTTAGTCTCTCTTGGTCTGAAATGTTTCCAGAGTCTTTCCTTGACTTTCCTGGCAACAGTTTTGAGGATTGCCGAGCAGTTATTTTGTAGACCCTGCTTCAATTTCAGTTGGACATTTCCTCGAGGTTAAGTTTGAGTTATGAATCCTTGACAGAAATGTCACAAGATGATTACTGTATCCTCCCTGTATTTGATCAGGTCACCAGAAATTTCAATTTGTTCCAGTAATAATTATGTTGACTTTGATCACTTGATTAGGATGGAGATCAAGTAATCAGGCTTCTCCACTGTAAAGTTACTTTTTTTTCTCCTTTGTAATGAGTACTTTGTGGTGAAGTTCTCTGAAACTATGCATATATCACCATCATTCCTTCGGCCTTTCTTTCCTTTTTGACTTGGGGTGTCGTAAACTCATCTTATACTGGTTCCCTACCCCTGCCTAGGTCCTAGCCATTTCTCCAGGGAGCCCCAGTTTCGTTTAGCAGAGCATACTGATAGTCTAAACCAGAATCTGCTATTGGGCTGTCAACATCCCAAGGTCCAAGGTCAACATCCCTTCTAATGATGGTCAGGCTTTGATATATCAAACTCATCCTCACCCCCTTGGGGCCTACTGTCTCAAGTCAGCTGATGTGTGCTTGAACATTCCCCTATCTACTCAGCCTTTCACACTTCTCATTAGGCTGACCCCTTCCTTGTGTGGACCTCTTGGCTCACCTAAGGCTTTGACACACCAAGCCAAACTACTGTCAAGGACACTCTCCTCACCCTACTTGGGCTCCGTCATCCTGCAGCAGGCTTGGATGCTTTCCGAGAAAGGACTCCTCACACAGACTTCCCTGCAAGTTCATGTTCCTTGACACAAGATTCTTCCACGCTGTTACCTGTTATAGTTATTTAATTCGTTTTTACTGCTGTATGTATTCCAAGGTGGTAATGCATCCAAATTTAAGTATCTTTTCAGTGTTATGATAGGAAAACTTTACTTTTTTTTAAAAGAGTATGAGCTATTTTTGGGTCTTTGAATTCAATACGCAATTTTGAATTATCTTGTCAAGTTTCTCAAAAAACACTTTTGGGATTTTGATTGTTATTATATGAATCAACAAATCAATTTTTGGAGAATTGAATCTTTATCATTTTATAGCTTTGTGTCCTTGAACCGGTTATAACTCTCCCCTTATACAGGACTTTATTGTCTCCAAATAAAGTTTTATATTTTCTTCATATACGTTTTACACATCTTATGTTAATTTATTTTTAGATTTAAAATCTCTTCCATTTTTTTAAATTGTGTCTTTTGAAAAGTTATATTTTCTAAACCATAATTATTAGTATCTATAAATATGGTTGACTTTTCTGAATTAATTTTGTATATCTAGCAAATTTGCTCATCAATTCTAATACTTAATCTATAGATCATTTAGGCTTAAACCATAGAAAAATATGGTATGTAAATATGCATTATATTTCTTACTTACCAATATTCATATACATTACATTTCTTTAATTTTTGTTTGTAATCTTAGAGAATTGTGGATAGCTCCAGTATGATAATGAATATGAATGGTAATGGTAAGTATGCATATCTTATTTCCTTTTTTTTGAAGTTTATTTGTTTATTTTGAGAGAGAGAGAGAGCATGAGTCGGTGAAGGGCAAAGAGAGAGACTCCCAAGCAGGCTTCTCCCTGTTAGAACAGAGTCCAGCATGGGGCTTGAACCCCTGAGCCGTGAGATAGTGACCTGAGCTGAAGGGGGACACTTACCCAGGTGCCCCTGCATACCTTATTTCTTATTTGAAATGTTTCTAATGTTATACCATGAAGAATGATGTTTTCAATAAATACTTGATACATTTTATTAGGTAAGTAGATTCTAATCAATTCCTCAATTTGTAAAATTATATATTTTAACATGTTATAAATAGGTATCAAATACCATTTTTTAATCTGTTGAAATTAACATGTTTTTTTCTCCTTTTAAGCAGTGCACGTGAGAAGGACATTTATAGATATTTCTAGTTATAAATTTGCATTCCAAGTAAAATATTCCATTTGGTTCTTATGTTTTTTTATTTTTTATTTTTTATTTTTTATTTTTGTAACAGATTCTAGGACTTTTGATAAGTTTTCTATTGAATGTTTATATCGCCATTCAAGAATGGCCTGTATTTTTTTTTCTTATGCTGTTCTTGCCTATTCTCAAGTTTATTGCCTAGTATATGAGCTGATTTGGGGTGTGCAAATTATTTAAATTTTTGGAAGCATTCATATGCTATTTGAATGATCTATTCTTTGAAATTTTGGTAGAACTCACTATCAAATTATCTCTGCCTGATATTATTTTATTTATGGGAATACTTGGAACCACGGATCTAGTTTTTATGGTTTTTTTTAATGATTACATAGCCACTTAGGCTTTCCGTGTCTTGTAAGTGAATTTTGGTATGTAACTGTGCGGAAAGTGTCCATCGCAGTCCTGAGGTTGCTATCCTGCCAAAGGCTTGCTTGCAGGACTGATCATTGGCTGGTGTTTGGAGACATGGACTTGGGGAAGGTTTCCATCACCCCACACACGGTTTGGAGTGGCTCATTGTGCCTCAGCTGTTCAAGTTGCACACTTGCTTTCCTTCTGGGAGTCAGGAATTTTGATCACGGCGGTCAGAGTGCTTACGTGACAAGCGGTCTTTGCACACCTTGGGCACCGGGTCTCTCCTGAGCCTGTCTGGCGGACAGCACTTACTCAGGTTGTCACGGTTCATTCCTCTAGGAATGAACTGTGTTCTGTATGGCTCCACTGGGAGCGGACTCTTGGAAGCTTGTGCCCGGTTGCCTCCTGACTTCACCCCACATTCCTTTTCCCTCTGCTGAGTCTGCTGAAATAGACCCTCCCCGGGAGTACGGCCACATGCTGAGTCCTGTGGGTCCTTGTGGCAAACTATCAGACCTGAGGGGGGTCTTGGGATCCCCCAGAGCAGTAATAGCTGCTGTAATTAGATTAAAAATCCACTTAGTTTACAGTTTCTCATTTACAGTTATACGACAGCTCACAGCCTAATCCACTTTTTAATTCCTCTTTTATATATAAATGGTGTTCCTTTTGTATTAAATGTTTCCTTTTTAATATTATTTATTTGGGCTTCTTTTTGCTGTCTGTTTCCTAATTAGTCTGCACTAGTTTGTTCACTTCCTTAGTCTTTTTTAAAGAAACGTCTTTGGGTTTCGTTGGTCCTCTCTGTGGTGTCTTTGTTTCCTGTTCCATCGCTATTTGCTCATATCCTCATTATCTCCCCTTTTCTTTGGACTTATTCTTCTGTTTTTTTATCTAACTTAACGACTTACACTCATTATCAGCCTTTTCTTTCCTAGCAGGAATATTTTAAACTATACAGTTGCCTCTAAGTGTTCATTTTAGTGTTTTCCACCAGTTTTGATTTTTATTTCTGTTGAGTTAATTAAGTTTGCATTAGTATTTTTTCCTGGAATCAGGAAATATTTAGAAGTGTATATTTTAGTGTCTACATATATGAGATAGTGTTGTGTATTTATGTTATTAACCTCTGATTTAATTTAAAAACTTTTATAGAATTTAGTGTATATAATACCACTTCTCTGAAATTTTCTGTAATCTAGTTGTCAATTTTTTAAAGTTTCAAGTGTGTTTATGAATATTCATTCATTATTAATCAAGTCATATTAATATATATGTTATGTATAGATATAAAATATATGTGGTGTATATATAATATATATGGTATATATAATATATATGATATATGTATATGTATGGTGCATGTGTGTGTATATATCTATGTGTGCATATCTATATCTATGTGTGTGTATGTATCTATCTGTGTGTGTATATATCTATGTATGTGTGTGTATATATGTGTATGTGTGTGTATATATCTATGTGTGTATATATGTATGTGTGTATATGTGTATATATGTGTGTGTATGTGTGTGTATATATGTGTGTGTATATGTGTGTGTGTGTTCAATTGTGTGTGTGTATATATATACCTATTTATCTCTGTACTTTGAGTCCAGAACTTTATCCTCGGAGAACATCAGTGATACCGACTGGCCGTCAGGGAAACACTGCATTTAACATTTGTTCACTCGTCCCCCTTCTCTTCTGAAGTTTAGGCTCACATTTTTCCTTTTGCCAAAGAAAATCGGAGTGGTCATGACAGGAAACTTACTTATGGAAAAAGAATTATGGAAAAAGTTTAGTGGGGTAGACTGAATTCTTGGTCCCACTTCTTCACTCTGGAGAACGGCCTCGCAATAGGTCAAGTGCACTCCCACACTCCCTGACTTTGGACTTGGCCATATGGCTCACTCTGGCAGTGGCTCTGAAGCAGTGGAGGTCGGATTATACTTGTGGGGTCGACCTCACCATGTTGGGTTCCATGATCTGCCACAAGGAGAGTACACCCACCCCAGGCGGCCGTTGCCCCTTCAGCCTGGACCCCACAATGAGAGCTGTGTCACAGACCAGAGGCCAGGACAGAATCCGGTCCGAGGAAGATCAGAGGTATGTGCAGTGAAGTTGAACCTTCTCTCAGCCTGGATCTTAGAACCAAGCCCTGAAGTCCAGTCTTCCGTGGCCAAGGTGGAAACAGCTCGTGGGTCCATGGACATGAGAATGAAGAATTCTTTTGAGCCACTGAAATAGGGATGGTCTGTTAACTGGTAGAATTTTGCACATACCCGGCTAATCTACCCAGCAAAGCATTAAAAGTGTATTTGATCTAGGGCACAGATTTTTTAGCAGCGAAGGAGACTTCCTGCTACCTGATCCTGCTTTCCTGTGATGATGTGTGCGTCTTCATTAATATAACAACAGGGTTAGCTGGAAAATCCGTGACCTACACATCAAATATGTAATAAACTGCTTCTTAATAATTTATACAATTACATATACAGAAAATTGTAAATATCACAGAATATGGGCCCAGTATGTTCCTGGGACTGACCACCAACCAGGACAGGCTGGCCAAGGGTCACGCTCTGTCTTTGGCCTTGACAACAATCACGCTACGTGCTGCAGAGACTGGGATTCTCACGACAGAGTGCACAGTGTTGAGAATGGGTTGGTTTTAGTGATTCAACCAGCCCTGCCGGAGACTGATGTGGACATGGTCATTTGGCCTGGTTCTTGCCTATGACATAGCGACTATCACTTGCTGAACGTGTCCCATGTACCAGGCACTGTGCTAATGGCATTTCATGGATTAACTTCCTTCCCAAAGCAACTCTTTGAGATTGACACTGATCTTACCCTCTGTCCTGGGTTCTATAACAGTAAATGGCAGGGATAGGAAATAAGCCTAGGTTATTTTCAGGGTCTGCACTGGTAATTGTGACATTTTTTTTTGCTCTATCCATCCCTTCCTTCACTCAAGAAGCAGACACACCCATGCAGATGCTGCCTGCCACAGCACCTGCGGTGGAAATAGAGGAGAGAATAAAACCCAAAGTCCCCATCTTCCTGAAATTTACATTTTAGAGAGAAAAGCGTGTTAATGAGCAGACAAGTTTTGTGTATAATATAAAAATGGATGAGAGAGAGAGGCTGGAGTTCATCTTAAATAGGATTGTCGGGAGAGATTTCTGAGTTCTCTGAGTCAATGCCGTTGGAGCAAAGATTAGAGTAAGAGGGTGAGACTTGTCAAAACTTTAAGGCAGAACATTATAGAGATACACTGTGCCGTTTGCATCCTAGCATAGGATGATATTCATAATTACAGAGACCTTTGAGCCCTGCATATACTACTACTGTATCCTCTGTTTCTCTGTCATTTTTGATGCGCCTGGTGATTGCACACAGTTCTCTTTAAATGGGCCACCAATTCCCATGCTGTGACCACTGCCTGATGATTGTGCGCTGCCATGCCTTCTTGGAGCACATTGTCCTCCTGTCTGAGGCATGATTGGAACACTCTCTGGTCCTTTTCATTCCAAGTCTGAAACTAATGCCAGAAGGAAAATGCACATTCACACACACGTTTTCTTAAAATTCTAGGCTTTCTGTTGAACCATTTTTGTGGCTTATCTCCCTTATTTCTCACAAACACCCTATGATGCATCTAGTATGGAAACCTGGAGATTTGGCTATTTCCTCTCCTCATTAGGCAGGACTCTGGCCACACAGCAGTGACCAAAGCCATCTCTTTCCTTTGGCTTTTTTTCTTGCGGTGGTCATGCCTGCTCCATGGATTTTAGGAATGGTTGGTACACCTCTTATGGATGTATTCTAGAATGATGCGAAGCAGACATGCTTAGGAAAGTTATGGTTCAGGAGGACATTGTTTTGGAAAAATCAGTACTTATCTCCACCACTCTTAGCATAGATGGATGGAAACTGCCTCGAAGAATTATTGTATTGAGGATGCCCTAGAAAGAGCGGTGTGGGAGCAGGAAGGATGCCTGGGAAAACACAGCTTTCCAGGGCTTTCTACGGAACATGCGGTGGAGGAAAAGGCATCCTTCCCAGGCACTCAGTCTTGTGGTGTTGGTGCTCCAGGAAAGCACATCCAGGGATAAAATATCAGCATTTTGTTTTCTTGTGGATTGCCTGCTGAGCTGAGATTTTTCTTCATAATTTTCTTCAAATTTCTTTTATTAGTTACAGTCTTACGAAGTTTTGTGACAACACTGGTTGTTTTTATCCTAAAAGAAAAGTGGTTTTTCTTTTTAAGATTTCTTTCTTATAGATGTTTGCTTTTGGGGAGGATATTTTTTATAATTTTTTTTTAATTTTTGAGAGAGAGAGACAGCGTGAGCAGGGGAGGGACAGAGAGAGGGAGATACAGAATCCGAAACAGGCTCCGGGCTCTGAGCTAGCTGTCAGCACAGAACCTGACACGGGGCTCAAACTCACTAACTGTGAAATCATGACCTGAGCCAAAGTCGGATGCTCAACTGACTGAGCCACCCAGCCCCACACCCCCATTTTTTTTTAATCATCATGACCATTATTACTATCATTTGACGTGGACACGTAGACATAGAACTGGCCAACCCCATAAACAGCAGTGTCTTCTTTTATCTAAAGTTAAAATAGCAGGTTTGGCTTCTTCTCTTTGCTGACTTCACAGAGATGTGTGAGCATACATTATGTTTATTTCGCATGGGTAAGTAGATACATGTGCTGTCATAGAATCTTCTTATCCAGTAAATTGCTACATTGATAATAAAGACTTAATTCCACTTCCTTTACCTAATTGGCCTTGATAACTCACAGTAATGGCAAATAATAGAGGTGTTGATAGTGATTAAGTTTAAGATATTGATCAATTTAAGACAACTTAATTCAGTTTCATGTAATGGTAAGAGAGAGCCTCTCACGCTCGGATTCATGTGACCTATATTCCTATGCTGGCTTATAAATGCTCACCCCTTTGGGGCGCTGGACAGTGGTGTTTTTTTCAATTCTGTAGGTCTCAGCATTCTTATTTTTGAAATAAACCCTCAGGCTTTTTTCTAGCACCACGGATCCAAAGGCTAGCTTTCCCTGAGAGTGACGCTGCTCCACTCACTGACTCAATAGTCACTCAATCACACCCACCTTCTTCCAAAAACCATGTGAGGACATCTTGGAAAGGTAGGTGAGAAACTAGTACCATAGGTTTTCTTCATGGAGAAGAATGTCAAGACTGGGAGATAGGAGAAGAAAGGTAATTATTCACTGCATCCCATAAACCTTACCAATTTTGTCCATCTAAATGTATTACCTATTATGGCAATTAATAAAAAGCAAAATTGCAAATACAGAAAGTGACCTGAGAGGAGAAAAGAAACCTTCCTTTGTGTTCTATTCTATGGGTACAATGACTGAAAAAACACTTTACCAAAGCCCTAAGGGAAGAAAACAATCATTAGATTTTTTATTTTTTCTCCTTTACTACTCTTCAGTAGGAAGAAAGGCTAATGAGTAACACAATAGCCAGAAGGAAGACTAGAAAAGTTGAATAATACATACTAAACCTCTCGGCATTGGAGACTGGCATTTATTCAATATTTATTGGATCTGCATTTTGTATTGCAGCTGAGAACACTGATAACTGTACAGCTAACAGTTGAGATGCTACCATTTTCTGCACACGCCCTTCGCAAAGACCTCCCATAAAACCATTACTTGCTCAGGCATTCCTGTACTTTAATTAAACAGTTACTTCATGCCAGGCACCATTCTATCTTCTGTTGGCAAAGACATTTGAAAACATTTATTTACTTTCACAAAGCCTTAAGGCATAAAATGATAGACTCTGTCTTAAGTTCCTGGGAAGCAAAATCCAACTCAACACAAACTTTTTTATTGCATTGAGGGAACAGACGCATTTTTAAGCATTTTGTATGTTTTTGACAAGTAATCATGATTTTTTTCAAAGTATTTTGGAGGAAAGTGGTGTTTGTGTAGTCTTTACTGGAATTACCAGATGGTGGTATTTAGTACAGAGTATCTACTCTGATCATTACTTACTCTGGTACATAGGCATGGAAATGTTTTGTTTTGGCAAGGCGAATTAATCTGTACTGATACAGAAGTGAACACATAAGAATTTTATTTTAAAATACACTTTAATTCTGGAAAAAAAATCTTTTGTTATAGACTGTTAAACATATGCTTGTGGAAGTGTAAGGAGTACAAAAGTTATAGTACATGAATTCTATTCCAGGAAATTTTATTACCTATACTGAGATGTAAAATGAAAAAACAAACTTTGTTAGGACATATAAATTGAACTCTATAGATTTCTACCCAGACCTTCTGTAACCTCAAGACCTCCTACTGTTCTGAAAGCCTAAATCCACCCCACCTTTGGGAGAGAACAAAAAGTATTGGCATCTACCTCCTTCAGACCCGAACAAGATAAAGTAAACCTTTAGCTTTTAAAGAGTAGATGATCATAGGCTTACAATTTAGATAAGATTTTTAAAGTATGATTTAAAAATGGGTATTTAGTGAGAAAATCTTAATGAATGCTGACTCTTCTCTTTGACCTTGGCTGTCACCCTTGCCTAGCTGGAGATTCTCACTTTAATGAGGCAATATTGTATTTCTGAGCAGCAGGCCCTGCTTTGAAACCGTTCTGTTCTCTTCCGAAAGCTCAAAGCTGCTTTCATGCAAGTGCTATTGATTAAGAAATTATTCCTTCAAATGAAGACCAAAACCAAAGTTGCATAAGCAGCTTAGCATTGAGAAAGTTTAATTGTAAAAGAAAAAGCCCTCCCCATCCTCTTTCTTCCTGGATGTCCTGACTTTTAAGGTCTCTCCATTAGCAGTAATCATTGTTCCAGACTTTATGTCCAGTCACCATTTAGTTTTTCTGAATCTGTAATTTGCATTTCATAAAGATAACAGGCAAAGGGCATTTCTGCATTTCTGAATAATTAATCAAACTTTCCAGTCCTTCATTTCAAAAGGCCAGGAGGGAATAAGTATTCACAATAAAAAATGGAAGAGTAGGCATAGAACTTACTGAACTCTCTGTTATTCAGACACTTTCATGGATCATCTAAACTTGGAAGTTTATGTAATCCTAACCCAAACCCTTACCGTCCCCCCTACCCCCACCCCTTAACCCCTAACCTGAACTTAAACCCTTACCCTAATCCTATATTCAATTGCATGGCTGCAAGCTTGAATTACAGGTAGCTTTGTAGTTGCCTAACAGAAGAATGGTGTAAGTGTTCTTTTTATATAGTATTATTTTTCTATTGGTCATATACAAATGGCTGGTCCAAAGAATGGCCCCAACAGATAATGGCAGGAGACCCTTGGGGTTCCTACTTAACTCTGGTACTGCCCATTATAGTTATTTTTAGACTCTGGAACAAATTAATTATACACTATTTTTGAAACTTCTACAAGAGCAAATTGTATATTAAGTATATTACATATAAAAAAGTCCTTCCTCTGTCTCTTGGAAAGTATGTAAATCTTTTTAGAAGCTAAGTTAGTTTCTTACCAGCTTTCTGATGCTGGACTGTCTTTCTTAAGGACCTGGGAGCCATCTCTTGGATGCCATCATCTAGGAAGAGATGGCCCTACCTCCGGGTTTCAGAGCTGGGGTAGAAACCAAATCAGTGAACACCTCACCTCAAGTGGCAAAACTGCCTCCTATCAGAAGGAAATGAATAAATTTTTTTTTCCTCTAGAGTTAACTGACATGGACGGCTGCCCCCATTTCCAAGTATATTTAGAATGAATTATGTGTGACAAACAGTACTGTCCGCTTGAGGGCTAGATATTGTTTATGGTGAAGACAAATATGTCACTGATTGTGTTTTCTTTGCAACCTCTTAGTAGATTACCTGTGATGTTCATCACATTCTGGTTAACACTAATTCAGTAATAAAGCTTTTCTTTCGATGACCTTTATGAAGAGGGTTTTTGTGTAGGTTGGGAGGAGATTTTGTTTTTAATTAGGTTTTCCGACATTAACAATAATACTCATCTCACAACTCCCTTTCCCCGGCCCCCCACATACAAGGCCTCAACCCCACAGAAATAACCTGCCACCAACCTGGGTAATGAGCGAGGCAGGAGCTCAGCTACTGGGTCCGTAACTCCTGGCGTGGTAACTTTTATTATCCCTCGTGCTCACGTGAGGGGCAGAAGAAGTGACGCTAAGTAAGTGTGTGTGCCCCACCCTGAGAGCATCATGCATCTGCGGCTGTGACTTGTCCTGATAGCTACCGGGCGTTGGTGGCAGGATTGATTCCTTCTCTCTACTTCTGGGACACTAACATGGAGCACAACTACCCAAGACCACAAGAAATGAGTTAAATATGTATGATTTCCTGTAGTTTTGTTGTTGTTGTTGTTGTTAACTTTTTTCCTTCCATATGACACAGTGTTCCCATTTGTTCTCAGTGGCAGTAAAAATAATAAAAAAGATAAAACAGAGAGCCCCAAAGGTCTTCTTTTTTTTACTTCACCAATTATTTTGGTAAAAGTATCCCCCTTCCAGAACTGTGTGACATCCCACCCAAAGTATTCTGTGTGTACCTTCAGGATAAGTGTGATTACTGACCTTGAACCAGAAAAGACAGTGTTCCTTGCCAGGTAACCTAGATGTGTTAGAATGTGTTATCCAGGGAGTCTGTCTCACCAAGAAGGGAAGGGAGAGAAATCTTCAAATCATTACTTTAAGAAGTCTCAGTGAGGGGATGTTTTCCTTTATTCTGTACCTGGTTTGTTTTCTTTCTGTTTCTTTTCACAGAAGTCAATAGCTTGATTGCTCCTTCTTTGGATTCAATTTTAAAGGACTCGTGTCTGCTTTTAAACATTTTAAGTCAAGCTCAATTATTAAAGCAGATGCTGACCATTCAGAAACTGTCAGATGGAAACTTCTTAAAGAAACACTACTCACCCCATGGTGAGCCCAAGTCCTCCAGAGGTGGAAATTTCTGGAACAATGTCTGGCACTAGCTGCTAATGTGCACTATTAAAATACTAAATAAAAATCATCTGTTTCTCTTAGGTTTAAATTTCACATATCATCAATTCACAGATGCTTGTTCTGAAATCTGTGGTGAGCTAGGAACATTTAGGAAGAAATATTTTATCCAGAGAATTCAGTTATGTGTCATTTGGCTTTCAAAATACTAGGGACATGGGGCGCCTGGGTGGCTTAGTCAGCTAAGCATCTGACTTCAGCTTAGGTCATGATCTCACAATTCATGGGATCAAGCCCCACATCAGGTTCTGTGCTGACAGCTCAGCGCCTGGAGCCTGCTTCTGATTCTGCCTCCCTCTTTGTCTGCCCCTCCTCTGCTCACTCTCTGTCTCTGTCTAAAAAATAAATATATTAAAAAATTAAAAATACCAGAGTCATAATAAATCCTAGTGTACATATGCTTAGAAGAATAAGGTTCTTTGGAACTCTCTTACCTTTATAGAACCATCTGGTTCTGGTTTTCCCATAGAAGCTCCATAGAAAAAGAAATCTGAATGCTGTATTGAGTCTGAGCCACTCAGCACTCACACTTCTGAGAGATGTTATTGAGGGCTTTGGTCCCTTAAAAATAATGGAGAAATGGCTCCAAACCCATTCCGGCTCAAAACTGCTTCTCAGCAATGTTACATACAGATCTGCCCCTACCGAAGCCTTGTTTTACTTTGGAAGACATTTATCAGCGATCATTTCTGATGAAATGATGAGGTCTAATTCAGACCTTGCGACAACAGGTTTAGAACTAGTTTTGTCGCCGGGCTCTCGACTGTACTCTGCTCTAATGAAGAGATGAGAGAATAAGGTGCTTGTACACCTGTCCCTTCTGCTCCCAGGGCCAGAGCTGGTGTGACGGAATCCCCGTTTGTCTGAAGAACAACGTGCCCCTTCGACGATAGTTGTGAATTCTTCCATCCATCCCACAAGTCAGCTAGGAATGTGGGTCCCATGTCCTGTACCAGGACAGGGGATGAGGATACAGTGATGGTGTATCCCCTGTTGACCTTAACAGTCTAGGGAAGCACTGAGAAGCAGAGTAGTGGGAGGGCGCAGGGGAAGGGTACCTGGGAGATTCTGCACAGGGTCCGGGGGAAAAACAGGTAATAAAGTTATGGAGCACTTGTCAAGCAGTGGGGAGCAGAAGGGGGAGGCGGGAGCAACATATTCCCTAGAGAAGGAACTTGGTACATTCAGGGGATAGCAAGAAGGGCTCCTTGGAGGGAATAGAGGCTGTATAAGGGTTAAGAGAAGTTGGGGCGCCTGGGTGGCTCAGTCAGTTAGGCGTCCGACTTCGGCTCAGGTCATGATCTCACAGTTTGTGGGCTCGAGCCCCACATCAGCCTCTGTGCTGACAGCAGGAAGCCTGGAGCCTGCTTTGGATTCTGTGTCTCCTTCTGGCTTTGCCCCTCCCTTACTGATGCAAGTGTGTGCCTTCTCTTTATATATATATATATCTCAAAAATAAATAAACATTTAAAAATTAAAAATAGTCAGAAATAGGCATAGGCAAGACCAGAAAGGTATTATGTGACATCCAAACCCCTAGGTCCACATGATGATTTTTTTCTAAACGTTTTGCAAATAACTGTGTAAGGGTATTAACTTTAGTAATATGCCCTATTCACAGTTGATAATGAATAGTAATAACATAAATCTTTTAAAAACATCTGTAGTCTTTAAGACAGTATGTGTATATATATACGCACACACACACACACACACACACACACACACACACAATTGAATCCTCACAGCTAATGATTGTGCAGAGTCTGTATATATGTGTATATGGCCTTACATTGTGTATAGAAACATTACAAACATTAAATGACCTCGAAGCTCTTTTTTGTTTAAACCAGATGTAAAAAACTTGCTGTTTGTAAATTTGAGAAGACAACATTCTTTTTTTCTTTTGCCTTTTTGGAAAAGCACATTCTGCGGCTGAGTCCTAATTGGGAAACACCACTCATTTCAACTGAGGGCTTCTGATTTGTCTCAAGTCCACTTTCCTGACCCCCTGCCCTTTGATAGGGCAGCAAACCAGACTTAAGGCAAGTGACGACGAAAAGGTCTCTGAGCCTGATTTGTCATCCCCTGGATCTTCCTAGGTGGTATCTGGTGGCCAACCCTCCTGACATCCAGGACTCGGGGGTGATGTCCAGTCCTGGCCTCCTGTTTGCACCAGCTGGAGGCCTTTTAATACAACATCGAAGGCAAGAGAGAAAAAGTAAAAGAGTTTTTTTCCCTTTTATTGAGAATGATGTTCTGGGAACAGAAATACAGCTACTTGGGGAGACCAGCTAACAAACGTAACCTCAAGCTCTGCTATTTATCATTTCTGGCCTGTGGAATCAAGTTTCTTTTAGAAAAACTGGCAGATGGAGTTCTTGAATTACAATTTACTTAAGCCAAGGTCTAAAAGAAAATTTTAAAGGCATGGAAGCTAATAGCTTATGTATCGACCTATAGAATAAGGGATCAATGGAATTCACAACAAAGTCACACTGAGCTGGCAAAACCACATTGTACTAAATAAGATTCATCCATCTCAGTGTCATGTTTCAAAATTTTTCATCTCGGGGCTCCTGGGTGGCTCAGTTGGGTAGGCGTCCGACTCTTGGTTTCAGCTCAGGTCCTGGTCTCAGAATTTTGTGAGTTCTGAGCCCCACATCGGGCTCTGCACAGACAGTGCAGATCCTGCTTGGCATTCTCTCTCTCTCTCTCTCTCTCTCTCTCTCTCTCTCTCTCTCTCTCTCTCTCCCCCCCTCCCTCCCTCCCTCTGCCTTCCCCAGTCACAGAGAGACACTGTGTGTCTCTCAAATAAATAAAGTTGAAAATGTTTTTAAATAAGAAAAAAAAACCTTTTTCATCTCTTGGGGTTCCTGGGTGGCTCAGTCTGTTAAGTGTCCCATTCTTGATTTGGGCTTACGTCATGATCCCAGGGTCAGGGATCAAGCCCTGGGTTGGACTCAGTGTGGAGCATGGGGAAGCTTGTTTGAGATTCTCTCTCTCTCTCTCTCTCTATCTCTCCATCTCCATGGCTCGTGGCCTCTCTCTCTCTGAAAAAATAAATATTTATTCATCTCTTATCATTAAACTGGCCTTTAATGAATAGCCTGAAATGTCTTGGAGGCATAAAGATTTGTAAATAATTAACAGAGGGCCATAGGGAGGGGAAGGGAGAAAGAGAGTTGGGGAGAGAGAGGGACACAAACCATGAGAGACTACTGAATACTGAAAACGAACCAAGGGCTGAAGGGGGAGAGGGAAGCGGGGAAGGGAGTGATGGTCATAGAGAGGGGGACACTTGTGGGGAGAAGCACTAGGTGTTATATGGAAACCAATTTGATAATAAACTAATAATAAATAATAAATAATAAAAAAATTTAAAAACCAGTTCTTTCCAAAGCTTTATTATAACTGCTTATTTCTGATTGTTTAAAACAGATCATCTTGGTCATGCCAACTCTAAGTAAATTCACTAATTTGTTTCAAGGATGAAAAAAATGTGAGGACAATATCATGACGACTGAGCAGATTAGTTATCATGCTTCTTAGAACTGGAAGAGTCAAGAGTTAATAAATCACCAGCCACTGATACATTTTGCATTGGCTTGCTAAAAAGTAGATTTTATTTGTGTAACTATTTGAAATCAAGAGGGAGAAGGGATTTTGATTAAGATATTGGGAATTCAAGTATAAGACTCATTTATTAATTCTATAAATGATCTCCCTTCCTCTTTGAAGTCTGGTGAAGAAGGACACAGTCAATGACAATCCTTTACTGTTTCAACAATCTTTTACAACCTCTAGAGGCTGGAGGGCCAGTTCAGATTCAAGTGCTAAACCGAAGCACGTTTAATATTCTCTCATTGGGACTGAGACAATTAGGATGTGGTCAACTGCAGGTTAACACCAGTGCCCACAGTGACTGAACCCTAAGGATACGTTGCTTAGCTGACCAGAAGCTAAAGGCATGTAGTCCCTATGGTATTAACTCTTCCACAGTGGCAGGACTATCACTGGTGGTCAGCGTTTCCATGATTCTCCGGCTCTCCTGGTCACGCTTCCAAAATGGCTGCCATGAGGCTAAGCACGTGAACAACTGGGGCAGGAAGCAACGTGGTTGGGTGGTGCTGGTGACCAGGATGGAAGGAGAGGCTCCTGGGTCTCTGTAGTTGGCGGTCAGCCAGGTAGGAGGGCGTGGGAAAACCCGGTGTCCATCATTCCTACAATGCATGACTATGGAGAATTCTGGAAGGAAGCATGCTCTGAAGAACATGAGACACACCATTATGGTGTGACTGAAAACAGCAAGTGGATCCCCAGAACTGTCCAATTAAACGTGTTTCATGATTCCCTCTTTCTTATCTGCTCTGCCTCCTGTTGGCATGTCCTACTCCATCACCCTCAGAGTCCACAATCCTTCTTTTGAAGGATGTTTGATGATTTTTTTCTGTCCTCAATATTTCCTGGTTTCCTTTAATGCTTGTTGGAGAAGCTTTGATATTATGTGGATGAGTTCTCATGCAACAGTGGCTGATCTCCCTCTATGTACCCAGGTCAACATGTCAAGGGGAGGCTGCTAGAGGCACGGCTCTGGGTGTGCAAAGGCCAGGTGGCCGGACTACTCAGCCCTTCTGAACTGGGGCAACAGATTAGATCCATCATTTGGAAGGAGAAAATGCGTAAGTTCCTCTTGACTGAGGAAATTAGCTTTTAATGCTGCACAACCTTATTTTAGGACTTCATTACCTCTTTCAGAGATAATTGTCACGGTCTCTTCACCAGTGGTCCTCACCCATCCTTCCTGCCTTCACGTGATATTGCAAACACCTACAGAAATAATGTAAGACCAATGAGATACCTTAAAAGGCCTCCCATGTCACAAGAATAAGTCGAGGCTTCTTTTCTGGCATTGCTGTGGTTTTCCACACTTTGGCTCCAATATGTAGTTTCAGTCTTAGCTCCCATCACATTCCAGGCCAGCTGGTCTCACCATCCCCTTCCTGTCACCTGTCACTGTCCATCTGTTCCTCTGTACTGGTTCCTGATAACAGCCACCATGGCTGTATGGAGAAATCCTTCCCATCACATCCCAAGTGGGAAACTGCCCTTTTTCTACGTCCAACGTGCACTTTCATTTTTCAGAGAATAGTATCCTAATTCTGGTTTGAGGCATGCTACGTCCCACTGTTTACCATCTGGAGGACGATCCTGGGGGGATCCCTATGCTGCCAGCAGGTGGCGTGGGGCCCCAGGCAGACTGGGGACTCTTTCAGGTGTTGGTTCAGCAGCTGGCACCAGGGATAGGCGGGTCCCCCCACTGAAGTGAACTGCCCCAGGGGCAGGTGCCCCAATATGACTCTGTTGACTTTCCTTTCACGGCGGAGGACTGAGCCCAGCTGCTGGCCGCCTCCTAGCTCGCCACTTTTCTGAGCTGGCAGTTTATTCTGTGAGCTGCCTCCCTGTCTTCCCACACGTCAGCTTCTCTTTGTCACACATATCAGCCAGAGAAGCTTTTCCTTTCATGTAAGCAAAGGCTGTGACCCTCTACCTCCAGACCAAGTGCTAGGTTCTCTTAGAGAACTTTCTCTACGATTCTGGGCAGACATGGCTTCCCACTCTGCATGATGTTTCTTTGCGTGGCTACTTCTGCTTCCTCATTGTGTTGCTTACTTGTGTACTTAATTCTCGTTTTCTGGCAAGGATGTGACATGCGTCTGTCACAGATGGAAGCCATGTCTCAGTGACCTCTGATCCACAGCACTGGTGCCACCATCGCAGCTCTGGAGCTCATGGCAGAAGGATGAACACAGACAGCTTTTGCCAAGACTCACGCTTCAATACATTTCCTCCCAACCTCACTTATTTCCTGAAAGTGCCATGTCTTCATGAAGTATGCACATCAGTATGTCCATGGCTGCTGCAATGAATTACCACAAACCTAGTGGCTTAAAACAACACGAGCCATGGGCCGAGGCCACGAGTTGGAAATCAGCTTCACTGGGCTAAAGGCAGTGTGTCAGTAAGTCTGGTTTCTTCTAGAAGCTGGGGGGGGCGGGTAGAATCATTTCCCGAATCCTCAGCCCCAGTGGCTGTATTCTCTGTAGCATGACCCCGTCTTCATCTCACTCCAACCTCCTGCTCAGTAACTAAGTCTCCTTCTTTCTTTTCTGACCTACTTGTCTCCCTTTGACAAGGAGCCTCGTGATTGTGTTGGGCCCACCTGGAGAATCCAAACTAATCTCCGCGTCTCAAGATCCTTCACTTAATCCAGCCTGCCAAGCTCCTTCTAATATATAAGCCCATATTCACAAGTTTGGAGGTGAACAGGACCTGGTGACCTTTGGGGGCAGCATTCAATTACCCCCTGTGGAGGAGTGGGACAAGAGGGTTGACCTGCAGGGGAGAAGGAGTCTGGGATCCAGGGGAAAGCAGACAGAAACCAAAAGCAGGCTACTAGAACCCACCACACACTTCCTCTTCCACTCCTTTGACAAGCGCTTGGTATGACAGCCACGACATCCCTATAAAGTGAGTGCCCTCATTATTATCCTTTTACAGATGTCAAAACTCAGCCACAAAGAGCATAAGTAAGGTGCCTGAGATCATGGAGCCGGCACTCCACATGGCTTCAAGATGAGTGACTTCTTCTCTGATGAGTTTTCAGTACTTGTCTTGCTGTTCTGCAAATTATCAAATTCTCTGTCAATAAGGTGAGATCCCTCATGAGCAGAGCCTGTTATTTATTTTGTGATCTTGTTGCCCAGCCCCTGTGTGCCCATTCATATCGCTAGAAGTGGTTTTCATGTTCTTGTCAGGAAGACCACCCCTTCTCTCCAAAACAATGGCTTCCCAACCACCCCATTGTGCAAATGCCAGATATTAAGGCTGGGGTTATGGCCACCATATGACAGCACGTGTCTGTCCATCACCAGGAGCAATGCTAACCTTAGAAAGTAACACTGAGTGCTGTTAGCTCAGGATTCAGATTTAAGCTTGCTTCCTGCCAAGTTATAGATCTTCTGATGAAGAAGCTGTGTTTCTGCCAACCATCTTTGACAATGTTATTGGAAAATACAGAAAGATTTCTCAAGCTAAAGAGAATAAATGAGGCCAAGAGGTGATAATAACTTACATTTTAGACACAAAAGACTGAAATCAACGCACATGCTAATTTGTGAAAATACAGAAAAATTTCTCAAGCTAAAGAGAGTAAATGATACCAAGAGGTGATAATAACTTACATTTTAGACACAAAAGACTGAAATCAACGCACGTGCTAATTTGTGATGATTTATCCTGAGTTCTGTTACATACAAGTTGGTGAATTGTAAACAATGTATCATTGTATAAGCCACTTGCTGGGAGAACCCGGGAGGAGCCCACAGTGGGTGGAGGGTGTTCATACAGTTACACTGGAGAAGCCTGATGATCAAATTACATAACTAACATTTGCAGTGTTAGAATCTGTCTCTTCCCGTTTGGAAATTCCGTTTTCTTACAGCTGTGTACTTTTTGCTTTCAATATTCTTCAGGGATCCCGTTTGCTCTTTGGAATGCCCAGTTTGTTTGGAGCCCCTTGCCTCCCGTGTATGTAGCCTGAAAGGGCTGTGTCCCTGTGGCTTAGTAAAGTCAAATCTCTAGGTGTCATTTTTTTTTTTAATTCCTTAGTTTCCCTGCCCCTTTTCTTAAGTGCTGCTATGGTTTAGCATCCTTAAGCAACCAGATTAATGAGGCACTTTGCCCACGTGGATTTCCTGTATTGTAAGGAGCAATTCTCTCACCTCGGTAGGGTTAGTGTCCCCCCACCGTGGGAAATGTAGGGGTGCTGGCGGAGGTCTGCCTCTGCTAGACCTGGCTAGAGCATTCAAGCAACTTGTGAGGTCTTCCCTTGTTTTGTTTCTGTGCTTCTTCAAAGGTTATCTGGCACCTGAATAGTCTGAGTGAGCTCCCAAGTTCCCCTTAAATCCTTGCCGGGGCATCCTGGGGTCAAGGTGTGCCTGGGGGGTGGGCTGTGACCTTCACAGTGCACAGGGCCACCTATGCAGAAGGACCTCAGGCTGGTTTCATCGACACATTGTTGTATTTGTCCTGAGTGGTAGCAAAGTTTGAAGAAGGGACTCCCCTTTTCATTTTGCGAGGGGCGCCTGGAGTCCAGCTGAGGGCAACCTCCTGAAGCTTAGAGAGAGTCCTCATCACTCCTTCCACCCTGACTTGGCACGAGTCTTCGAGTTTCTCGGTGGCTTTCCCTCTGGAACTCATGTCTTGCTCTCTGGGGATTTCCACTCCCTTGAGGTGGTGTGAGCTAGGAAGAGTGTACTCGGAATAATCTCAAATTTATTTTCTTAAACGTTTATTCATGTTTTGAGAGATAGAGAGAGACAGACCATGTGCAGGGGTGGGGCAGAGAGAGAGGGAGAGACAGAATCTGAAGGAGGCTCCGGGCTCCCTGCCGGCAGCACAGACCTCGACGCAGAACTCACCAACTGTGAGATCATGACCTGAGCCGAAGTGGCTGCCCAAGCGACCTGAGCCACCCAGGCGCCCCCCATGTACTCAGAATAATCTCCGAACCGGGCTTGCTGGCTAAGGTGGTGATGCCTCTGTTGTGTGATGCCTGAGCCTGGAAAGACCCATGACTGATTGCTGCGTTCCGATGCCCCGCCCCCCCACCCCCCCATCCCACGACATTTTGTGGGAAGGAAAGCGTGTGTCCCACACTGGTCACTGACCAGGCACTGTGCCTGCTGGCTTAGTACCATCCCATCACCGTGTTCATTCTCCCCTTGTCTCTCTCCCTCCCGTCCCCACGCTCGGCCCACCAGGCATGCAAGGGAGCTCCCTGATGATTCAAAATAAATAAACCAAATGCTCTATGTCCAGGCTGCTCTGCACACACGGAAGTGAGCCAGTGGACACATGGGCCTTAGGGGAAAATCAGAGGAGGAGCGCTAGCTTCTGGAAGTTCTGACATGTCCTCCTCTGTCCATTAGGAATGTCCTCTCTCTGAGGTGCCTGGGAGGCTCAGTCGGCTAAGCGTCCGGCTTCGGCTCAGGTCATGATCTTGCGGTTCGTGGGTTCGAGCTTTGCATCAGGCTCTGTGCTGGCGGCTAGCTCAGAGTCTGGATCCTGCTTCGGATTCTGTGTCTCCCTCTCTCTCTGACCCTTCCCTGCTCGCACTCTCTTTCTCTTTCTGTCTCTCAAAAATAAATAAAAAGCATTAAAATAATTTTTTAAAAAAAGGAATGGCCTCTCTCTGTGCTGAGTCTGCTTTGACTCAGTTTGTCTTTTTCCCTAGTCACCCTCTTCGGTCTCCCCTTCCTCTCTGCTTCTGGGTAAAAAAAAGGCCCCTTTCAGATGCGACGGGAGGGATGTGCATGCTCTCCACTGTCATTTATCTGTTTGTAAATGTGGCTTTGGGCATCTGGCTGGGATGCTTGGTTAGAATCCCTCACATTCTGCAGACGTATCCTGTAAAAATGCTCACGTATCCCTAGGGCTTTCGTTTGCTTTGGGACTGATGCCCTTGCCTTTGAACTCCCACCTGGGATTAGAAACTATTTTCAGTTTGGCTCTGAGACCCCACACACGTAGCTGTTGTGTCTTGGTTGAGATATCTTACCCTTTCAGCATAGGCCTTGAGAAAGCGCTCACGTCTGGCCTGATAGGTAGTTCTGACTGATTTGTATCAACCCCAGAGGAAGGATCCTGTCCAGATCATGTCAGTGCTCATGGAAGGAAATCTGAGCCAAAGAACACGACTTTTTGCAGGTTCATATCAGAATATTCCAAGTGGAAACATGCTGTCTCCATGCTCCTATTTAAATACGTGCAGTTTGTGGGTTCAAACCCCACATAGGGCTCTGTGATGACAGCTCAGAGCCTGGAGCCTGCTTTGGATTCTGTGTCTCCCTCTCTCTGTCCCTCCCCCCACTCAGGCTCTGCCTCTCTGTCTCTCTCTCTCAAAGAACGAACAAACAAGAAAATTTAAATACGGCACAGAGAATGGATGTTTCCCAAAGATACTCCATATTCTTTCCTTGACATATAAAACTCTGTACAATAATCTCAGATTGTCTGATTTCTGACAAAATAGTCTACTTCAGCTCCAGTGATGAGCCCTTCATTTATAGTGATTAATTTTTGAGTTTCATAGCATTATGATCTGAAAGTGTGCATGGTATGATCTCAATTCTTTTGTACCCCAATGTTCATAGCGGCACTTTCTACAATAGCCAAAACATGGAAAGATGTGCATCATCTGGTGAATGGATCAAGAAGATGTGGCACATATATACAGTGGAGTACTATATGGCAATGAGGAAGAATGAAATATGGCCATTTGTAGCAACGTGGATGGACCTCGAGGGTGTCATGCTAAGCAAAATAAGTCAGGCAGAGAAGGACAGATACCATATGTTTGCACTCATAGGTCTAACAGGAGAGACCTGGCAGGGGACCATGCGGAGGGGAAGGGAGAAAGAGAGCTGGGGAAAGTGAGGGACACACATCATGAGAGACTACTGAAAATGAACCGTGGACTGAAGGGGGAGGGGAGGCAGGGGAGGAGGTGATGGTCATGGAGGGGGGCACTTGTGGGAAGAACCAGTGGGTGTTATATGGAAACCAATTTGACAATAAACTGTTATATAGTGATTAATTTTTACTGCTGAAGATTAATATAAGGGCCTGTTTAAACGTTTGCCAGGAGCCAAGAAAAATAATTGAAAATAATTGATTCAAAAGCCTGTAGAGACGCTTATTTCAGAGCCAGATCCTCTGGCAGACACGTGGTCACTGATCTGAGCTGTGGATCGGTCCAGACGTGGGGTGGATCATCACAGTCAGACAGGCTTTAAATGGAAGGAAAATCCTGCACCCACAAGTCTGTCACACTGGGAAGCAGAGGAGGCCACTGGCGTCTTACCTTAGCATTTCACGGTTACCTGCTTAACTATGTTTTTACCTGTGCAGAATACATTCTTTTTGTTTTTAAAGAGTGAGATATAACTACGTGGCCAAGACACACGACTATCTTAGAAAAGAAAAGTGCAGAAGTGTGTGGAGTTTGGTTTGATGTTTGTCACTATTTTGAAAAGAAAACAAAGTCACATAGATTTCTAGTGGCATGGAATATTTTTTGGAATGGAGACATTAGAACCCAAGTGGTGGTTAATTTTATGAAACAACTTGGGAGTTTTTATTAATTATAGTTTTTGAACTATTTGGACTTGTCATTATTAGCTCTGGTAACATTTTTATTAACCTCAATATGGTCTTGCTTATGCTGATACAGACCTAATGTCTCCAGGACTTTATATGGCGAAAGTATACCTCCCAATCCCAGAACATATTCTGTGTGGGTTGGCAGGAAGTGTGGGCCCTCATCTCGGAAATTCTGCCTTGCACACCACATGACCCTCTCAGCCCAGTGGAGGAAGGAGACTGGGACCAGCACGGGCTCTTTGCTATGTAGCCAGGAGGCAGTGAGGACATGTGACCCTCCTGCTCAACTTTCATTGCCCACTGCTCGTTCCAAGACCCTACCCAACTGCAAGGAAGGCTGAGAATTATACATGTCCTTTAAATAACCTCCACCCTTAGAGACATCACTATACTAGTTACATAGATGTTACTTCTGAGACTATAACAGATGACATAAAAATGTTTCCCAGGCAGGACACCAGGGAGGCTCAATCAGTTAAGCATCTGACTTTGGCTCAAGTCATTATCTCACCATTCATGGGTTTGAGCCCTGCGTTGGGCTCTGTGCTGACAGCTCGAAGCCTGGAGCCTGCTTTGGATTCCCTGTCTCTCTTTCTGCCTCTCCCCTGCTGGCACTCTGTCTGTCTCTCTTTCAAAAATAAGTAAGAACATTAAAAAAATTTTTGTGAAAATGTTTCCCAGGAGCGCCTCTGATACCTGGCATTTGCTGCTTATGGCTATGCAACTCTTTCAGGTGCTATGTCCTGTTTACCTATTTCAGTGAGGGTGTCTCCGTTTCACGTCTGACTCCTCATGGCTGCAAAATGGCTGCCACCTCTCTTGGGATCACATTCTTAGGCTACTACATTAAAAGGTAGGATGAAAAGATATTTACTTACTTTTCCTTATCTGCATATTAACAGAGGTCAGGTTCAACTGTATGCATCTGAAAACTAAATTCCACAGTGGCTTGAATACCCACGACCAAATGTATCAGGTTGATCGGAGCAGGGATGTTCTTACAGTTGTAGGACTCTACTGGAGACTAAGATTTCTTTCATTATGATGCTCTGCAATCTCTAAGGGGTTGCCCTGAATTGCACGGTCCATGCTGGTCACTTGAGGCTCAGTATCTACGTTAGCTTTCATATAAGCAGGGAGAAGAACAAAGACTAATAAGAAAGAACTAGGTCTGTACATGCTGTCTTTTGAGAAAGATTTCCAGGAGCTTGCACAATCTTCTTTGCTTACCTAGTAGTTTCTAGAATCCTGTGATATCATCTTATCTAGCTGGAAATACATTTACATAACTATATAATACCATAGTGTTTGTGTAGGCTGCTTAAAAATATTGTTTCTATTTCCTATTTTCAAACATCGAGCTGGCCTTTAACTAGAGAACTGTTGTGACATTTGGTGAAGCTGATTCCGGAATTGTACCCCTGTTTTTCTGCAGGATCCTTTTTCTTTAATGTTTATTTTTAAGAGAGAGAGAGACAGAGTGCAATAGGGGGAGGGACAGAGAGAGAGGGAGACACAGAGTCTGAAGCAGGCTCCAGGCTCTGAGCTGTCAGCACAGAGTCTGACGCAGGGCTTGAACTCACAAACCGTGAGATCATGACCTGAGCCGAAGTCAGATGCTTAACCAACTGAGCCCCCCAGGCACCCCATGCTTCTGCAGGGCTTCTAATACTAACACTTACAAACAAATACAGCTTTTGAAATAGAAATTCTCAAGATTTTCAATGATGAAGAATATAAAAATTTACTTTTTTTTTTTTTTTTGGTCAAACAAAGGTCTGTCTATATCTAAAGCTCTGCTAAATGTTGCAAACAGAAGAATATCTCAAATGCCATGTAGAGTGATTTCACTGAAGGTCACATTACGTCCTTTGTGTATCTCGTCTTACATGCTGCTCCCAGTCGTACCATATTAAAGGGTAATAATGAGATACGAGCTCATAATATACTCAGTAATAATGGTACTCTTCACAGAAGATGCAGTGGTTTAAATAAATGGCTCTGGTAAGGTTTAAAGAATTCCTATGTACAGCCAAAGCAGTCACCTCTAGAAACTTCTCATAATCAAATCACAGTCATACCAACGGAATGTTTACTGAATGTTGTGAAGACAGCATCAATATACAGGTAACAAATGCCAATGGTATAACCTGGCTCATTGGCTTAATGTTCCCAGTAACCTCTTTCTTTTTTTTTTTTTTTTAATTTTTTTTATTTTTAGCTTTCAATGTCAAGGTAGTTAGAATCAGCCTTCCAAGGTATGTGTAAGAGACTTGCTTTTCTTCCGGACTTTTCACCTAATTCTACCAAAGAGCAAAGGAGGTAAAGAAACAAAACCTGACAGACATCTGGCACTATGTTTTTGAAAGTTTGAGCCCAATTAAATCTAGTTATTGATTGGCCCAGGGGCCCTGGATCATTATGATTTTCCAGGCATGCGTTTCTAACAGGATCAGGACAAGTTTTTTTTTTGTTTGTTTGTTTTTTTTTTTTTTTTCCCATTTTCGCTATCAAAACAAAATGACACATAACAGAGAATGATTTATCTGATAGCGTTAAAGTGTCCCCATTAGCTTTTATTTTCAATCATGAAAAAAATATTGAAATTTAATGTAGGCCACTCATCTGAGATGTTTCATCTTACCAGCAGCGTTTTTCTTTTCCATGAACTTGAACCCGTGTCATTGGACGGTGGGCACACCTTGAAGGAAAGCACAGAACAAAGAGAGACTGGCTGGCGAAGGGGCAGGACGGCAGGCGTGTCACGCCATCTGTTACATAGCAGGACAGCGGGACTGGAGAAGAATGTGAGTTTCCGGGAGGCATGCTACGGGGCTTTCAGACGCTTCGGGGAGGGGCGTCTGCGCAGGTCAGTAGAGCGCAAAGCGGAAGTGCATGAGATGATCCGAGATAACAGGTCCGCGTAATTTAGAGGGAAAGGCCGAGCCAGCCATAGTCCCGGGAAGGCCAGGGTGAATCACAACCCGAGTGTGCACAGTAACGTTAGGTTTTATGGTTATGCATTTACAGCCACCAAGATCATAATCGGGTAATTCCCACAGAAAACAAGTTTGTCTCTAAGAGTCTGAAATGCGTTTCAGACCCCTTTCAAGCCACTGGTTTTATTTTATCTGGGTAACTTTTTATTCTGCTATCATTTCACATTTATGGAAAAATTTCAAGATTAGTGCTGTGAACGTCTATAAAGTCTACTCAAAATTTAGGAATTATTTTGCCCCATATGCATTCCCTCTCTCTTCATCTCTCTCATCTGTACACACATACATGTGTAGGTTTTGAGGAGCCATTCGGGAGTGATGTGGGGACATTCTATAGTCCTTACGGAGCACCTCCGCTTGGCCTGATTTTCTGCCTGGGGGAGTCACCCACACCTGATTCCTGAAGGGACCTGGCCACGCATGGTACCCTCTGATGGATGGCCACTGTCCATGATCAGCAGGCCAGACAGCCTCCTCCCTCCCTCCCTCATGTGGTAGCAGCCCACCCTGTGGGTCACAGCCCAGACATGCCCCGGGGTGGCACAGTGCGACTCCCACTTTGCCACAGGAGGCAAATGGGGCTCAAAGTGCCCAGAAGACAGACTCAACCCCAGTTCAATGGGCTTATATTTTTTAAATGTTTTTTATTTATTTTTGACAGAGAGAGAGAGAGAGAGAGAGAGAGAGAGAGAATGAATGAGCAGGGAAGGGACAGAGAGAGAGGGAGACAGACTCTGAAGTAGGCTTCAGGCTCTGAGTTGTAGGCACAGAGCCCGAAGCAGGACTCAAACCAACAATCCATGAGATCATAACCTGAGCTAAAGTAGACACTTAAGAGACTGAGTCCCCCAAGGGCCCCTCAGTGGCTTATTTTTTACGTCCCTGGGTGAAATCATTGTTGCCTTTGGACTTCAAGACCTCTAGACCAACAGAACTTCGAATGATAGGAGATTAGGCACACAAGCCAACATGGATGTCAAAGTGAGGAGCACTGTTTTCTATGTGAGGTAAGATAACGTACGTACGAGAGGGTGTACTGACCCATAATGGTCATGAAACGCTCAGAGCACTGGACCCACAAGAAACGCAGCTCTGAGTTGCAAAAAGCTACATGTCAAGCAGGGATTAAAATTAGTGGCTGCCCTTTCTAGACAGAGAAATCAATACTAATGAATGTAAGATTTGCCTTCCAGGGAGGAAACAAATGCAGTGGACGGCTTCCAGATGGCTGGACAGAACCACAGAGGGCCCACGGGTGGCGTCTGCTGTATTCTTTTTCATGCTTAGGCCCCAGAGGCCATCTTTAGAGCTCCGCATGAACAAAGTTAATCTGGAAACCCAGTGAATAGACCGCAGGGAATTTTAAAAGATTAGAGTTCTGTTGTTTCTAATTTTTAATCCCTCCATTCACTTTCATTTTCAGTAGAAACCTGTGTCTTTCTGTTTACCAGACAGAGTGGCCAAAAAATGATCAAAAGTTCAGTAACAACAGTACTTTCTGAATTAAAAATGAGTAAAGCTTTATCTTCCTACAAAGACAAAGTATTGGGGAGTAGAATAGTATATGCAGGTAGCCCTGAGAAAGAGATGGAAAACTATGTGATATAGAAATACACCCAGAGGTCTTCAGAATTGTAACTTTTTTAATTGAATTTTTTTAAAATCTTTTTTATAGTTTATTTATTTTTGAGACAGAGAGAGACAGAGCATGAATGGGGGAGGGGCAGAGAGAGAGGGAGACATAGAATCTGAAACAGGCTCCAGGCTCTGAGCTGTCAGCACAGAGCCTGACGCGGGGCTGGAACTCACGAACCGAACCGTGAGATCATGACCTGAGCTGAAGTCGGATGCTCAACCGGCTGAGCCACCCAGGCATCCCTAATTGAATTTTTTATTTAGATGGTATATTTGCATACAGTTGACAGAAGCAGTATTCTTTGCCCACTTCCTCCCACTAGAAGAACTGTTATTCTAAAACTATCAAAGGTACTTAAATTTTTTTTTTAATGTTTGGTTTTGAGAGAGAGACTAATTGTGAATGGGAGAAGGGAAGAGAGATGGAGACTCAGAATCCAGAGCAGACTCCAGGCTCGGTACTGTCAGCACAGAGCCCGACGCAGGGCCTGAACTCAGGGGACCATGACATCATGACCTGAGCTGAAATCAGAAGCTTAACCGACTGAGCCACCCAGGTGCCCAATTAACACTGATATGAATCACTGTTCTTATTTGGATTTCCTCAATTTTATGTGTGTGTGTGTGTGTGTGTGTGTGTGTGTGTTCATTGTATTTCTATACAAGAAATCACACCATCAAGATTCTGAATGGTTCCATCATCCTGAGGACCTCTAAGGTTGTTTTTAATAACCCCCACACCACCGTCCCTCACCTGTGGCAATCACTGATCTATTTTCTACTTCTAGAATTTTGCCATTTCAAAAATTAAACCTTGAGGGCAGCATGTTAAGTGAAATAAGCCAGTCAGAGAAAGACAAATACTATCTGATTCCACTTGTATGAGGTCTCTGCAGTAGCCTTGTTCACAGAAACAGAAAATAAAATGGCGGTTGCTGGAAGCTGAGGAAAGGGAGATACACAGCTGTTGTTTAATGGGTATAAAGTGTCAGTTTTGCAAGATGAAAACGTTCTGGAGGTTGGGTGCATGATAGCTTGAGTATCCTTAACATTATCCAACTGTACACTTAGAAATGGTTAAAATGGTAAGTTTGTTATGTGGAGGTTTGTTTTTTTTTTTCACCATGATTAGAAGAAAAATGATCAGTTAACATACTTGTGTGGGCCTATTCCTGCGTTCTCTATGCTGCTCCGTTGACCTACGGGTCCTTCTCCCCACCAGTAACATACTGGTGATCACTAAGTCTATGCAATAAGTCCTGAGATCATGTAGATTGTTTCATCCCACTTTCTTCTTTGTTACGATGGTTTTAAGTATTCCATAGTTTGAAACTGGAAAAAATAAAGACACAGGTCTTTGCTTTTTATATTCACTTGACATCAACACTGTTTTTCTTTGATTGCTCTGTGTGCATTAGCAGAACCTCATGTCCATGAGACGTTCAGGAAATATCGCGTACATTTTTCTCAGGCTTCATATCCTCAGTGGAGAGAACGTTGTGTTCACACATTAGGTTGACAACAGTCTCAGCCGAGCTGTCCTGGTGAGAAAGACCCTCAATAGTTGCTTTCTATGGAGGGTGAGGGTCACAGCAGAGGCAAGGCTACGTCTTTGACCTCCATGTGCACACAATGGCCTGTTGACAGTTTGGTTTGACAGTTTGCAAGTGACCTCTCTGGTCCCAGGGCAAACATAACAGCACTTATTCCAATGGCCAAGATATGGAAACCACTAAAAGTGCTGGGAGCTGCACCAACCTTGAGGAAATGGCAGACATCTGCACAGCTCCTGCCATGAAAAGTGAAACTGGTATCTCCTTCTGCTACTACTACTCATGTTGCAAATGAGTCTGCTGTTATTGACTAGATTTCACAATATTCCAAATCAGATTGATATTCCCCACACAGATACCTCATGAGAAGAAACATATTACTACCCCTACAAAGGAGGTTTAATTTTTTTTTATGTTTTTTACTTCTTTTTGAGAGACAGAGAGAGACAGTGCAAGCAGAGGAGGGTCAGAGAGAGAGGGAGACACAAAATCTGAAGACAGGCTCCAGGCTCTGAAATAGCTGTCAGCACAGAGCCCAATGCAGGGCTCAAACCCACAAAACATGAGATCAGGACTTGAGCTGAAGCCAGATGCTCAACCAACTGAGCCACCCAGGCACCCTGGACAAGGAGATTTTAGATCAAAGCACTGTATATGTTTGTCAAAAGACTCTTCCAATAAGCCCATGTAGATCAAAACATAGACTATGACGGGGTTAAAAACACAAGAGCTGCATTTGAGTCTGGCCCGGAGAAAAGAAGCACAACTTGGAGATAAGAAACAGGCAAGGACAAAACATAAGTCCCTTCCCCAAGGTCTACATTCTACAATACCCTCCCATGTACTGACCTGTTATGAGGATGGGCAAGGTCAACACACATGGCCCCCATTGTGCTTCCATCAAAGAAAGGGCTTTCTCTAGCAACTTGTTAACAAGCATTCTTTCTGTTGTGGCTAATGAGCCAAGTAAAATAACTCCTAGCCTATC
>NC_043705.1:141829083-141851775 GCF_006229205.1 Suricata suricatta | reverse complement strand
GACAAAACATAAGTCCCTTCCCCAAGGTCTACATTCTACAATACCCTCCCATGTACTGACCTGTTATGAGGATGGGCAAGGTCAACACACATGGCCCCCATTGTGCTTCCATCAAAGAAAGGGCTTTCTCTAGCAACTTGTTAACAAGCATTCTTTCTGTTGTGGCTAATGAGCCAAGTAAAATAACTCCTAGCCTATCTATATACAACTTAACCTATGTTTTAATTTTAGCATTACTAACTTAAATAATGTGTTTGTTATTCTGTTTTTTACTAAAAGCATCCTGTTATTCTCTTGGTTATAAGATTCATTCAACCTCACTGTACGCGCGTTACATGACTTGGTTGTTACCTGTTAATTAAAAATAAAGTCATAAATATTGGCAAAAAAACAACCATGCAAAATAAGATGTTTGTTACTTTCTTATTCCGGGGGACTGACATGAAGAATGAAGGGGGTGATTCTACAAAAATATTTCTGTAAAACCTGTTTCTGTACACTTTCGATGATCAAAGCATCTTATCACAAAGAATTAGCCACTGTAAAAAATTCTATTTTCTGGTGTCATGTTATCACTTGACCTATAAATAAAGACACCAAAACTGACAGGACAGAGATGCCTGCCTGGTGATCAGAAAGATCACCTTGTGGCTGCCTTGTGGCTCTCTCATCTCTCTCTTGTGCCGACACTGTCATCCTTCAGGGAACCCTGGACCAGCTGGAGCTGGACTCTGGCACTAAAGTGTCCATCAAATGATGGATGGATAAAGACAATGGGGAATATATGTAATGAAACATTAGTCAGCCTCAAAAATGAAGAAAATCTTGCCATTTGTGACAACATGGATAGACCTGGAGGTCTAGCATGACGTGCTAAGTGAGGTAAGCCAGACAGAAAAGGAAATTCTGCAAGGTATCATTCATATGTGGAATCTAAGATGAAGTCTAACTCATAGAAACAGAGTATAAAAGTGGTTGCTAGAAGCTGGGGGTGGGGGAAGTAGGGAGAGGTTGGTAAAAGAGTATGATTTTTCAGTTATAAGATAAATAAGATCAGAGAATCTAATATAAAACTTGGTGACTAGTTTATGCCACCATAGTATATAAATAAAATTTTCTAAGAACATACATGTTCTCACATATTGCATGATAAATATGCGAGGTGATGAGGGTGTTAATGAACTTGGGTGGATTCTTTCACAAGGTATACATATATATATATGTATATAAAATCATCATGTTGTATACTTTAAATATCTTGCCATTTTAGGGGCGCCTGGGTGGTTCATTTGGTTGAGCATCTGACTCTCGGTTTCAGCTCAGATCATGGTCTCATGTTTCATGGGTTCAAGCCCCACATCGGGCTGTAAGCTAACAGCACAGAGCCTGCTTGAGTTTTTCTCTCCCTCTCTCTTGACCCTCCCCTGCTTGTGCTGTCTCTGTCTCTCTAAAAAAATTAAATAAACTTTAAAAAATTATAAATATCTTGCAATTTTATTTGTCAATTATGCCACAATAAAGTTGAAAGGAGAAACCCAGAAATGGGAATTATACCAGAGGACAATTGTAAATTAGAGATCATGACCTGAGCTGAAGTTGGACACTTAACTAATTGAGCCACGCAGGCACCCCAAGGTTTTCTATTTTCTAAAAGTTACATTCAGGGGCACCTGGATGAGTTAGTTGGTTAAGTGTCTGATGCTTGATTTTGGTTCAAGTCATGATCTTACGGTTCATGAGATTGAGCCCTATGTCCAGCTCTGACCTGAGAGTGTGGAGCCTGCTTGGGATTCTCTCTGTCCCTTCCCTGCTTGCTCTCTCTCAAAATAAATGGATAAACATTAAAAGAAAAATAAAAGTTACATTCAGAGGTAGTAGTGAAAATTGCCTGCGTGGGAATGCATGAGTAAGTTACTTCTAAAGTAACCTTATTCTCTGAACGAAATCATTACCTCTCTGCTTTCTCAAACTGAGAGGGTAGGTGACCCCATCTCCATTTTAGAAATTATTTGCTCTCCAGAATTTTCACCCTGTTTTTCCCCCAAAATAAATAAATAAAAGCTAACACTTATCTTGGGTTTTCATATCATCAGATCACAGTTGTTTTCTGAATCATCTGATAATGAGATAATGTATATATTAAATACAGATGGATGATTACACATTCAGGTGGGAGCTGTTGGAAAGAATTTTCACTTTATTGTCTAGCCAGCTCATCACCTGTGAGCTTCCGACTTGCTGACACAAATGAAATTTCATCACGCGTTTGCCCCCCACCTCATGACCCAGTTTTGGAGGATTGCTTACTAACCGATGGGGAACTATCTGTCCATCAGCATTATTAGAAAAGGATCTATTTGATCTCTACCTCGGCCTTTCCTGGGACATGTCTACAAAATAGCTTTTCTTACCGGAATTTCATTGAGTTTGGGAACAAGGAAGGGGGGATTGAGATGGTCCAACATCCTGTCTTATTTCCATTTGCACAACGGCTCATGTGGAAAGATGGCCAACAAATCCAAAGACTGTGTGAACAGGAATCGAACAAATCCAAGATGGGAAGCAGGAAAAAAATATAAGAGCTCAAAATATATGTTTTTCAAGATTTCAGAGTTCTTCCCAAAGGGGAGCAGAACAGTTATCTGTGCTTATTGGCAAAAGCAGTCATCCGTCTTCACTGAGGCCTTGGAGTGACCACAACCTCACTCATACTCATTGTCGCCATCAAAAAACATAAACAGTTTATCCTTCAGTCTAAGGGAAAATCAGATCCACATTGTATATGGGAAGTATAAAAAGCTCACCCTCATATTACTACTATTCATTTGAAATGTTCCTAAGCTTGAGACTGGTACCATTAGCATCTCTTTTGTGACTAAAAGGTACACTTATTCCATTAGTTCCTGAGCATATTTTATGTTTTAGGGATTGTTTTCAGCCCTAGATGTAGAGCACAAACCAAACAGATAAAAATTCCTTCCAGCACATCACTTGCATTGCCAGGTTATGTGCAAGAGTTAAAACAAAAGAAAGATATAAACATGAAATGTATTTGGCATGGTAGCTATAAAGAGGAAAATGAAATGGGGATGGGGATGGGATTGTGTGTGTTTGGGTTGAAGGATGAAACCCAAAAAAGAGGGCCAGAAATATACGACTTGAGAAGTCAGCACTGGAGCAAAGACTGTAAGGAGAAAACAAGTGATGTATAGTTGTCCGTAGGAAGAGTATTCCAGGTAGAGGGAGCACTGGGGCCAGAGCCATGAATCCGAAGTGCATCTAGTTCAGTGAAGCAACTTCACTGAGGACTTCAAGGTGAAACCCTCCTCAGAGGCCATTTTCAGTCCTTATTTTTATTCAGATTGAGGTGGAAACCATTGGTGAGTCTTAGTTTGGGGGAACAGACGACAGGGAGGAAGAACTGGAGACACCGACACCGATCAGCCTGAAAAGGTGTGGCGATAATCCAGTGACAGATGCTAGTGGCTTGAGCCAGTGTGGTAGCTGTGGAGATGGTGAAAGGTGGTCAGGTTCCGGATGCATTTAGAAGCTAGTGCTGGCAGGATCTGATGCCAGTTTGGATGTTACAGCTGAGAAAACTCTGTGTGTTTAGGATGACACCACGCATTCAGGATGCTTGAACACCTGGAAGAATGTGGGGTTTTCATTCCCAGATACAAGAGGGCTAGAGTGGGGGAGATTTTTGAGGAAGACTAAGAGGTCCACTTTAAACGCTTTATGTCTCAGCCATCCAGGAGGAGAGCCAAGCAAGCAGTTAGACTTGCACATTTGGGGCCAAGGAGAGAGATTCCAGTGGATATATGACCTTGAGAATCCTCAGATTCCCTACACCTACACCATGATAAAGACCAAAAGTGGAGCTGCAAAGCCATCTGCCAAGCTCCACGATTTCTGCGGGGAGAAGTGGAGATAAGTCCACAAGCATGGGATGGACCTTCTCTCTCCTTTCCCGTTCTCTCTCCTGTAATGCTTCTTTCATCTACTCAGTGAGTCTTAAAGTCACTCAGCAGATCATCTAAGGACTTGAGCTCAAATTTGTGTCCGATAAGGTAGTACTAGCGGTGGTAACAGTCCCCACATTGCAGCCATGGAGTGATAGACATTGGAGTTGGAGGTGGGGGTTTGTGGATGCTGGCTGAGGGAGGTGCTGACTCTTGAATATGTGGTTTTTAAGGCCCCACTGGATACTGTTATCCAACTAAGGTTTGGGAAAGAAAGCATGGAGAGAACAGGCTGCGTTTAAACATCTCAGCTTGGACAGAAGAGAGCCCACTGATGAGAAATTTTACATAGTTCTCCCAACAGCAAAGAGAGCATCCAAAGGTGAGGAGTAAGGAATGTTGAAGCCATGGGGGGTGAAATGACATAACACACCAGTGTAGTGAGATAAAGAAGGTGGATAAGCGGTGAGCCAAGCAGGCCACCGTGTTGTCTGAGCATTCCTATTCCAGGCATAGCATTTGTAAAATGTCATTCCTTCCTTCCTTGTGATCCCATTCACAAGTAAGTAGAGTATGCTTCCTGTATTTGAGGGTTTGGAGAGAGTATAGGGCAAGCGTCACAACTTAATAAAATAAATGCTAGGCGCGGGGGTGTCCGGGAGAGGTTGTGCTATGAAACTGACTTTTCTATAGAACTTTCAAGTCTGTTTTCTGACTGCAAAGGCACACTCAGAAGAAAAAGAGAGGTACAAATAAGAACGTGTTCTTTCTTCTATCTGTATAACTGGAGAATGTTTCCTATATTATCAAATTAGACTCCAGTCCCCAACCAACTAAGGTTGGTCACAAGCAAACCTTGAAGGCACCATTGAGCCTGGACATGATTTTGAAAAGGCAACCAGAAGCTGCATCTGGATGAGATTACGGTGAATAAAAGCAGTTGTTTCTTTTATATTTTTGTATTTGTTTTCCTTGGATTTTTATTTCTAATTAGCTTTATTGCATTTGACAGAATTCTTAAATATTGTCGGATTCTTCTGATGTCTCAGCTTTCTTCCTTCTGGACCATACAGCCCTTTAAAGAGAAGGAATTAGGATACCTTATGTTTCCTCCTTACCACAATCGATGGGAAATTTGTATGTAGGAACTGTTTTACAGATATGATGAATTTTAATGTTTTGGTAGATTGTTTTTTGTCTACTTAGAAATAACATAGCTACTTTTATTTGATTTTAAAACCAATTTAATAAGAGAAAGAGAGGTTGCCTTTAAACCAGCATTGGAAAAATATCTGAAGTTCTCGATAAACAGGCAAACTTCTCACCCCAAACCTTTAGAATCAAATTATCAGGGCTTAGAGTCCCAGCATCTATAGTTTTAAAGAATTTTTTAACCAGGTTTCCAGGAATTTCAAGCACACAGTGAAGTTGAAAACTGTTCTAGGGGCGCCTGGGTGGCTCAATCGGTTAAGGCTCCGACTTCGGCTCAGGTCAGATCTCATGTTCCTGGGTTCGAGCCCCCCATCAGGCTCTGTGCTGACAGCTGGCTCAGAGCCTGGAACCTGCTTCAGATTCTGTGTCTCCTTCTCTCTGTGCTTCTCCCCCTCTCATGCTCTGTATCAAAAATAAATAAAATATTTAAAAAAAACCGTTCTAAACCCATGGGAATGACTGCAATTTTTAAAAGTCAGGTCATGTTTTCAGGCAATATAAGAAGCAAATTTGTCATCTTTGCTAGTGTAAGGAACTGTGTGTGGCGCTCATAAGTAGGATTCACCATGCAAGAACGTGCATAAGGATGTTCCCAAGAGCTTAGATCCATATTGCCAAAACTCAGAAGCAACCAAGATGTGCTTTTGCAGGTGAGTGGGTAGACTAGTATATCTGTACAAGGAGATATTATCCAGCACCAAAGAGAAGCCATTAAGTCATGAAGAACATGAAGAACTGAAATGCATATCACCAAGTCAAAGAAGCCAATATGAAATGGCTACATATCACATGATTCCAACTGTATGGCATTCTGGAAAAGAGAAGACCACAGAGACAGTAAAAATGCCAGTGGTTCACCCCAGGTTGGAGGTGGGGACTAAGGATGAAAAGTCATACCCAAGAGGATTCTTGGGGCAGTGAAGCTACTCCATCTGCTATCACAGTAATGGGTACATGCCATTATTCATTTGTCCAAACCCATGGAATGTACAATGCAAGAGTGGATTCTAATGTAAACTACAGACTCTGGGTGATTATGGTGTGTCAATGAAGGGTCATCAGTTGTAATAAATGTACCCATTCTGGTGTGGGCTGCTGGGAATGGGGGTGGCGGTGCATGTGTGAAGGCAGTGTGAAATTTCTGTACCTTCTCCTCAATTTTGCTGTGAACCTAAATGATCCAGTAACTGCGCTACTGGGCACTTACTCCAAAATGCAAAAACATGAATTCAAAGGGATACATGCATCCATATGTTATAGCAGCATTAGTTACAATAGCCAAATTACGGAAGCAGCCCAAGTTCCCACTGATAGATGAATGAATAGAAGAAGAATAGAACATGCGTGTGTGTGTATCTATCTATATATATTAGATACTATTCAGCCATTAAAAAGAATGAAATTTTGCCATTTGCAATGACATGGATGGAGCTAGAGAGAGAATATGAGTAAAACAAGTCAGTCAAAGAAAGACAAATACTGTATGATTTCACTCATATGTGGAATTTAAGAAACACAAAAATAAGAGCAAAGGAAAAAAGAGAGACAGGTCAAGAAACACACTTAACTATAAGAGAACAAATGGATGGTTACCAGAGGGGAGTGGGGGGGATGGGTGAAGTAGGTGAGGGGGATGAAGGAAATTATTGAGTCACTCTATTGAACACCTAAAACTAATATAACACTGTATGTTAACTATACTGGAGTTAACATTTTTTAAATGCCCTAAAAAAGTCTTTAAAAATTGTAGAATTCACATACAAAAAAGACTATAATAAGTTCAAGAGAACATGAGCTGAGAGCAGTGGAGTGAAGGGATAAAAGGAACGTGAAGGCTGAGAGATCGAAGACAAAAGCAAGAGAAAGAAGGAGAAACAAGTGTGAGTTAAGAGACCAGTGAGGAAGACAGGAGTCAATCTGCAACCTAGTTAAGGTAAGCAGAAGGCTCGCCCTTCCCTGGGTGCTGTAGCCTGGCTGCCCAGCAGGGGGCAGACTTCAGCCTCATTTCCAGATTCCTGTCTTCCTGGTCACGGAGCCTTCTCAGACCCCAATGATCGGAACCATCCACTATGATTTTTCACTGGCATCCAATCACTACTGGCCCGGTATAGATGGGGATGACTGTGTATTTGCAGGCAGTCATTGGTGGTGTGTGCAGAAGTGGATACTGTATACACATTTATAAGGTGCTATTATCTCCTTGAGCACCAGGAACAGCCTCCTCCGAATGCCTAGATAAATCCACACACATTCATTTGCACAGCTGAAGTTGAACATGTTCCAAGCTATGCTCTGAGACTGAATAAAGACTCCTTTCTGCTTGTGGAAAAGGCCTGGTGAGTTGGATAAAGCAACTCAGAGCAAATAAAATCGAGGGAGGGGGAAGCGCTACCTTGTAGAGAGAATACAGCCACAAATTCAGCACTTAAAAAGGAAACGGAACGTGACCCTGCTGGGCATCACAGAGGAAGAATTTTAGGAAGGCTAAGCCATCCTCTTAAGATGCTGCAATACCTAGATGCTGCAGTTTAAGCCCTGACAGTTTTTGTTTGGATTTTGGTTTGGTTTTTGTTTTCTTTTTAGAATGTCAGTGCCTGACTTAAGCTTTGATGCCTAATGCAACCATTTAAAAGAGGGCTGTCCCCTTGTAAACACTCCGTCAGCCACGCACTAGGCCTCTGCCACTGGGGTGACTTGGTTTCAGAGGTTTGGGATGATTTTAATAACTGACCATTTTGGACTGCTTGCTTTTCTCTTCTTGCACACTACATCCCTGCTGTTATGCTTTGTTTAAAATTTTTTTAGGTTTTATTTTATATTTGAGAGAGAAAAGAGACAGAGCATGAGCAGGGGAGGGGCAGAGAGATGGAGACAGAATCCGAAGCAGGCTCCCGGCTTTGAGCTGTCAGCACAGAGCCCAATGTGGGGCTCGAATTCACGAGCCATGCATGTGATTGACCTGAGCCGAAGTCGGACACTCAACAGACCGTGCCCCTCAAGCGTCCTTCTGCTCTTGTGCTTTTAATTTACAGTAAAGAGAGAGCCCGTGAGACCGTTGGCCCCCACTCCAGATCCCAATATGAAGCAGAACCCCAGACCCACCCCCTTTTCTATCTGTGACCTCACTATGTGGTCCCAAGTATGTCAGGTAATTTCCAGGTCTTATAAGTAACAAACCTTGTTTTTCTCAAAGTTTCCTGCTGGTTGTTGCAGAGGGCATCTTGCAGTCATAATAGGAACCACAAGGGCTGGGCCAACCACAACATGGGTTGTTGATAGGCGGAGACAGGCACACAACAGATGGTTGCAGGAAAAAATAAAAAGGAAAGAAAAAATAAGACCTCGATTTCTCCCTCTTCCATAATTGCAATAGAATAAGAACAATGCAACTTCCAATGGTGATTTGGCAGTTTTATTGAAAGGTAAAGATGAAACAATCACAAAACAGCAGTGAGACAGGGCTCCCTAAAAGCTATTTTCTTCCTAGCTGCTGTCCAGATTAGCAAGCAAATGGTACCCTTATTGTTAGGGATGCTTTCATAATCTCAGTAAACTCTGAACTAGGGAAACAAATCTACAGAGCAAACCATAATACTGTTCTTCTTTAATGAATAGCACACACTCTTCCTCCATGTCTCTTTGAAGGAATCGTATATAATTTGATACCTCTTGTTCCCTAAATTAGTAGTTCCCGTGTGCAGTCCCCAGATCAACATCATCATCACCTGGGAATGTGTCTGGAAGGCAAACTCTGTGCCTCAGCCCCAAGGCATTTGAATGCAGAGCTCAGGAAAGTCCCTCAACCATCTGTGTTAATAACCCCCTAGGTGTTTCGGGTACCTGCTCAAGCCTGAGAAGCAGAGCCAAGCCATTTTCAAGTCTTTCTGAAGATTATGTAAGAAGGAGAATATCATAGAACAAGACTTAATGCATTATCATTCACACTTCTAAGGGCTTTTTGTTTTTCTAATTTGTCAGGAACCATAAAGCCCAGGGCTGCATGGACACCTTCTTCCCTCCAGGAATATTAGTAACTGCACAACGATGCCCTGGGAGACATTTCAAGACATAAAGAAAACAGGTATGAAGAGCAAGATGAAGTATATTGCCAAAAATTCTCACATTGCCAAAAACGAGGTGATTTTATGGGGCTTCTCCCTGGGGACAATGTTTCCATGGAGAAGTGGGGTGTGAAAGAGATCATTTTAATACATCACAGGCTAAAGGGACATGAGTTCAAAGATCTGAGCCCTGTTTGGCCAAACTGGGATTGGAAAGTAGCTCGGGGACTAATGTTTTTCATGGTGAAATTATATATATATTCACTATGCTCTTTCTTGTTTATTAATTTTAACTATTTCCTCCTAATTTCATACTTGTTAGGAGTCGGATATTTATAGGAATTTTTCTCTCTTCTCCCCACCCCCTATCATGTTTTAATATATTTTAGTATATTTCTCAAAAATTTTTGAAGTATTTGTTTTTTGAACTTTGTGAGAGCCATTTAATAGAATGTCCTTTCAGAACTGAGATATGGTTCATGGATCACAAAATTCCCCTTCCAAAGGGTACAATTCGGTGCCAGCGTCCCCACCATGTGACCAGGGGGCTGGGAAATGCAGCAGTGATTTCTTTCTCATTCACGTTCCTTCCTGAGAATCCGGAGGCTCTCTCTGAGTCCTCGTGAGAAAGCTTCAGAGAGTTTTGTGAAGCCGGTCCGTCCAGAGAGCACATGGGTGTCACCTCACTGGGAGCAGTGAGTTAGTGTAAAAAAGCACAGCCCACATCCTTCTGGAACACAGAGCTGCGGATCCCTGATCCAGGCTTCCCTCTCTTGGAGCTGAGATCCTGCCAAGTCCCATCTGACCAAGTGGCTGTGAGCGTTGATCCTGCATAACTGATTTAGGACCTCTTCTCTGAATCCAGATGAGGCAACTTCTCGGGGAGCCCTACACACAAGGTCAAGACTTCTGAGAGTCCCCCCACCAAGTCCTCCCCGAGGCTGTGTGGCCAGATGCTGTCCGATGCATCCATCTGAGAAACTGGAGCAGGGGGGAGATCCATTTTGATAAAACACAGAGCAAGGGGGTGTTGATATCAATATAAATGAGTATAAAGAGATACATACCGTGGCCGACCGCGCCTGTCTGGCCTCTGAGGATAAGTAAGAACAATTGCTGCAAGCTGTGTGATCAATACAGCAAGCTGCAAGGTCACCCCGGACATCAGAGGGGGCCAGGGTTTCTGAGGGAGAGCCAGGACATTCCGCATCCGGACCCTTATTCCAAAACGACATAAAGCGCCGGCCTGCTGCTGACTTGGAGATTCCCGAAACTCCCATCCTGTCCTGTGGTCTTGGGGAGGGAGCAGCAGACCCACCTGCAAATCCATGGCTCAGAGACCCCAAGGCCACCCTGGGTCCCTGGTCCTTCTACACCGAATCAGAAGAGGTTCGATGGAGTTGTGACTGGAGGACAGCGGGATTTTATATATGCATATATATTATTTATGATTAATAAATATATAATAACTATATTTTAATATTTATAAATACTGAAAACGAACCATGGACTGAAGGGGGAGGGGGAGGGAAGGGGCTGATGGTCATGGTGGGGGGCACTTGTGGGGAGAAGCACTGGTTGTTATATGGAAACCAATTTGACAATAAACTATTAAAACTTTAAAAAGTATATCATATATAAATATTATATATGAGTGTGTATATATGTACACAAATAAATATAAAATAAATTTAAAGTAAACTTATATAAAATAAACAGGAAGCAGAGAGTCGGAAGGTCAAATGTAGCCAATTTGAACATAGGAAGATTCCTAGATTCCTCCGTGATGTATGTAAAATGCCTTATCTCTGTATGATGTTTGCAGGACCACAGCTCATCGATGTAGTACATAAAGCTTACTATGTGACATCAAGAAAAATTAAAATTTGGAAGGACAGTCTATAATGTCAGAGATAAATGCAATATGGTCATACATTGTAACATTTAATTGCGTTGGAGTTGCTGTACATCATCAAAGATCCCCTGGTCTTAATCTGCTGGTAAGAGTAGACATTGGGTTCTCTCTCTCTCTCTCACACACACACACACACACACACACACACACACACACACACACAGAAACTATGTGAGGCTATGGATATGTTAATTAGTTTAACTGCAGTAATCATTTCACTGTGTATATGTGTATCAAACTATCATACTTACACCTTAAATATATATAATTCTTATTTTAAAATTTTATTACACATTAAAACATATTATATGTATAAAATATATGTAATTTTTAATAGATTAAAAATGAGTCCAAAATGATGGTCACTTTGGCATCCCGAGTGATTCAGAATATTTTTATTGGAACAAAGTATCTTTTCCATAGGGCTGGTCTCAAAATTAATGTGTGTGCTCTGAACATTGTAAAATAATTTATTTTGTAATATTTTGTTCTGTTTTGTGCCATGAGTGTTGTACATCAGGGGCTTTCCATCTGATTTATTTCTTATGTTTTAAAATCCACTAGAATTGAGGAAATAACCAAACCTCTTTGCGGTGTAGGATTACTGACAAATTGATCTCAGATACTCCATCGAATGCCAAGCTTGCCGGCCCGGGAGAAATTCACTTATATACTGAATATCAGAGATACCCCAGCATGTCGGAGGGGGTCCAGCCAGCCAGGGGCATGCCCGGGTCGGACGCCAACATGGAAAAGCTGCATCCCTGTGCAACATATTATAGGGCCATTGTGGCATTCCAATGCGAATCCTGAAAACATTATTTTGATTTTCTGCTGAAGTTTAATTAATTGAGCTGACAATAACTGTATTACAAAAGAAAGGAGTTCTTTGGAAAACTGCAAATTTAATGGGGAATTTTATTAAATATATCATTTTGATTTGCAACCTTATTATGAAATTTTAAAAATTCATATTCTACATTTGGATTGTCCATATGTTTCTTTAACAAGCTGCAATAAAAACAGAATTTAAAAGGCATGCAGCATCCCGTCACTTTTATCTTTTATTTAATTAAACTTTCCTGGCTTGTTAAATCATATAATTCCATTCATACTGATTCTGGCATGGGTGTTTTCAATTGAACCCTATTGTCTTTTTAATTTTTTTTTGTTAGTTGTTGAAAACTATTTAAGTGTTGCTTTTCATTCTAGTTTTATTTTATATACTTTCCTATTGTTTTATGACCAGCAGAAAGCTTAATTTATTGATGTTGGTAGGGAAATTTTATATAGGCAAAATAGAAGAGTGTAATTTAAATTGAAGGCAAAATACATATGTAGCCATCCTAGACACCCAGGTCTATAATTACACCAATCTTTTGTTAATCTTGACTTCCAGTGAGTAAAACCAAGGACATAAAGCTGTCTCTACAATTCAGAACACCTGACTGCTTTCCATGGACATAAGCTCCACCCAAGAACAGAAGTAGGAAAGTCTTTCCTGGGATTTATACTTGCCAGTAGTAGCCTAGCTCTATATTTAGGGACTTCAGAAGTTGACTTTAAGTTGCTTATTGTAAGTACTGTTCCAGTTTTCTTTAACCTACAATTCAAAAGGCTTATGAAAACACCAAGGTGACTAGGGTCCCCAGAGTGAATGGCCCTTGCCTAGATTTCAGCGAAACCACAATCTGCCCCCTCAAAGCTGCATTTGTGCTTTAAGGAAAAGAACAGCAGTCGTACGGAGGAACTCTCCTTGGGCCAGGAGGCTGGGGAAGGGGTGCCGACTGCGCCTCTCCAAGGCATCAGTTGGAGTGAATCCAGAGTGGACGTTTCTCAGGACATCTGCTGTCTGATTGCTCTTTTGTGGTGAGCAAGTGAGAGAATCCAGATGTTCTTAGTGGAATAGAGATCCCTCATTTAAAAAGCGCCCAGTGCCTGCATGTCTCTTTATTCCCAAAATTCAGGGGCACATGGACTGCGGAAAGACTGCGAATCTCTGGGAACCCTGTCTCCACAGATGCAGCTCATCCAGTGGGGGACGTGCTGGCCTAGAGGAGCCTCACCCCTCCATGGCCCATGTTCTGGCTCCGTGAGGTGAAGGGCACCATTCCTGCCCTGCTGGAGAGCAGATGAGTAGGGGTCTGAGGAAGAAACGTCTTCATTTGTATTTACTGTAGCTCTACTAATCCAAACACACATGAATAATCTCTTATGTTCTTCCAAAGAAATGCTTTCTCCTGAAGCTGTTTGATCTCGGTCATTGACGAAGATTACTCTGCGGTCACGTGTCCAGGGCACCACATCCCTCTTCCCATCCAAATGGGGCTCAGATGCCGAGACTGAGGGTGCTCTCTGGGCACTAAGAGGATATGCCAGGACTTAGGACTCTCGGTCAATGATGGTTTCTGGGGAAGACAAGACGGGCTTTCAAGAAGGTCTGGCGTGAGGAAGCAAGAAAGGAGAGGTGGTGGCCCTGGGATGCACGATAGTCATGTGACAGCAGAGTCTCCGTGTGAATTTCTGGTCAAGCCCAGTGTGGGTGTCATGGACTTCTCCTCGGTTTATCCAGATTTGGGGCAAGAGGGGAAACGAGAGGGTGGGGCTTGAAAGCAGTCAGCAGACATCCACAGTTGAGTCAGAGGTTTAGGGTGATGGATATTCAAAAACATCTAGTCTAAGCCTGTCCTGTTTTTTTTACCCTAGATTTTAGGGGTGCCTGGGTGGCTGATTCAGATAGGCACCTGACTCTTAATTTCGGCTCAGGTCATGATCTCACAGTTTGTGGATAGAGCCTTGTGTGGGACTTTGTGTGGACAGAGCAAAGCCTGCTTGGGAATCTGTGTCTCCACTGCTCTCTCTCTCTGCCACTCCCCTGCTCTTTCTCTCTCAAAATAAATACAAATAAAATTTATTAAAAAGTAAGTAGATTTTATCACCATCATCTTGGAGAGGAATGACTCAACCATAGCCACCCATGTCGACATCCCTAGTAAGTAGGCTAAAACCTATAAATATGAAGCATGGTATTGATTGGGGCTGGGCTGGCAGACATAACTATTCTGATAGGAATACTAATGTGAAAAATTCCAAGAATTTCCATCTGTAAAAACCAATACTCTTATCCCTGCGATGCAGCTGCAAGAGCCCCAAGGGAAGTTCTGGAAAAAGTCCCAAGAAATGATGGGCCTTCTGGGTGCCTGTGGTTATCAACTAAGCAAAGAAGGAGATAATACTGACACTACTTTGATATTTTGGCTACGTATAGTATACTTCTATTTATAAAGGGAATAGAGGCTTGTTCACAGGAATTCACAAATAAGTTTGTGGATATTTTTTATACATTTTTATGTTAAAGTTTGGGTGAAGAAGACCATGCTTTAAAAAGGAGGTGTTTGGAGACACCTGGGTCGCTCAGTCAGCTCAGAGTCCGACTCTTACTTTCTGCTCAGGTCCTTAATCTCCTGCTTGTGAAATGGAGCCCTGCGTCAGGCTCTGTGCTGAATGTGGATCCTGCTTGGGATTCTCTCTCTCCCCTTGCCCTACCCACCTCCAAGTAAATAAATAAACATTTTTTAAAAAGTTTTTAAAAAGAGGTGTTTGGGAAGCTGCCTTACTTCAGAGTGGCAGTGGCAGATAGAAAATAAGCATCCTCTTGGGCTACGGCTGTATCCCGGTGGTCCCTGAAGATGGACGGCCAAAGGTTTAGCACAGGCCATTACTGTTAGAGAGGGTTACTCTTTTTTTTTTTAATTTTTTAATGCTTATTTATTTTTGAGAGAGAGAGACACAGAGTGTGGGCGGGGGAGGGTCAGAGAGAGAGGGAGACACAGAATCTGAAGCTGTCAGCACGGAGCCCGACGGGGGGCTCCAGCTCACGAACTGTGAAATCATGACCTGAGCTGATGTCAGATGCTCAACCGACTGAGCCCGCTAGGGGCTCCGAGAGGGTTACTCTTAGGTTGGCCCACTGACTTCTTCCGAGACAGAACTCAAAGGGTCCTACAGAGATGATGAGACTCCAGTGGAAGGTGTGTGTGGAAATACCAGGATTGGGGCATAAGTAGATTTCCGTTCTAGAGATGGCCGTGGACCCTCCTCAACTGTCATGTCCAAGTGGGCAGGCATAGACCACTCACCACGGCTCCAGCCCCACCTTGATTTACCCATTCTCTGACCAAGGGCACTAGATATAAAATTGGTTTAAAAACCAGCTCAGCTGGAAAAGACATACAATGTGCCATTTCTCGCCATCCCAATGCGCTCCTTGCCACCCAGAGCCTGGACAGCTGAGGTACACCTTGTACTTTGTGCTAAGACTTCACTTCATGGTCCACCATCAATCCCACCTCGTGTGTGCCTGTGTGAGCCCTTGCAGGTGGGGCTATATTTATAATTTATTATTAATTAAAAATTACACATAGAACCTTTACTTTTATTTTTAATTTTACTTGTATTTATTTTAAATGTATTTTAATATTTAAATTATTAATTCTTAAAATATTACAATTTATTTTAATCATTAATATTTAATATTTAAAATATTTCTTATTTAATGTTTATTTAGAGAGAGAGAGAGAGAGAGAGAGAGGGTGTGCTCAAGTGGGAGAGGGGCAGAGAGAGAGAAAGAATCCTAGTTAGGCTCTGTGCTGTCAGCGTAAAGCCCATGGGGGGCTCCAGCTCATGAACCACGGGATCATGACCTGACCTGATATCAAGAGGTGATCAGACACTTACCTGACTAAGCCACCTAGGCACCCCAAGTGTCCAACTCTTGATTTCAATTCAGGTCATGGTGTCACACGGTTGATGGGTTTAAACCCCACATTGGGCTCAGCTCTTACAGTGTGGAGCCTGCTTGGGATTCTCTGTCTCCTCCTCCTGCAAACTCTCACTGTCTCAAAAAAATAAGTAAACTAAAAAAATGTTTTGTTTTTTAATATTTATTCAAGCTTATTTTAACATAATTTAACATAATTTTAAATTATTTGCAATATTTAAAATAGTTATGCTGCACATTTAAAGACTCCAGTAATTATTTTTTTAATGTTTGTTTATTTTTGAGAGAGAGACAGCATGAGTAGGAGGGGCAGAGAGAGGGAGACACAGAATCTGAAGCAGGCTCCAGGCTCTGAGCTGTCAGCAGAGATTGGGGCTGGGCTCCAACTCACTGACTGTGAGATCATGACCTGAGCTGAAGTCAGAAGCTTAACTGACTGAGCCACCCAGGCGTCCCAAGAGGCTAATGATTCTTACAAAGTTGATTTGTAACTTTGTAAACATTGGAAGCTCCCCACCACACCTTCTCCTCCCCAAAATCATGTACATTCAACACTTTTAGCTGTTGTTTGTTTGTTTTGGTTTTGGTTTTGGGGTTTATTTCCATGTCACTAAGAATTATGCTTATGTTGTTCCTTACTTTATTCTTCAGTTTTCATCCCAATTATGAACATAAATATATGTTAAAAATTTTCTATATTCAAAATAGAAAAAAATAATTAATAATAATCTCCCAAACTGGGAAAATCAGTATTAATGTTTTATAGATATCTTCATCACTCTTTATGTATATATAAACATTTATATTTTAAATATGAATATTTATACAGACCACTTTGCCACATTTTCTACTCAATATAACATGATGAACATTTTTTTTCTGTACTATCAAACATTATTTTGCAACAGTAATTTAAATGGCTGTGTAGTGTTCCATTATGCGGATATAGGACAATTTATTTAAACAGTTTCTCACTTTTCTGTCCACATTTCTCATATTTGGGTCACCACTTTCGAAAGTATGAAATAAAGACAGAAATCACACCCTCATTCCTTACTGGAAAAACTACAGAGCAATAGTAAAAATCCCTCACAAGTGCCTAGTCTAGAATATTTTTTCTTTCTTACTTCCTTTTACAATATTCTCTGGATATCATTTCTGTTTCCCATTTTCAAATTATTACAAAACTTTTATGCTTTATTTTTCAAGAATGACACATACACACATGCTCATGCATGCGTGCACGCGCACACACACACACACACACACACACACACACACACATACACACACTCTTTCCAGGTCCTTTGACTGAGGGATTAATATCCTAGTCAATGGGATCAAGTTTTGTGCCTAAAGATATTTAAGGACTTTAGATGCTTTGCTTGGCCAATTTTGTGATCAATAAAGAACATGTTAATTTGACTTAGTTTCCTTGCATCATGATTTAAAAAACATTAATATTAGTACTGCTGTGCAATAACATGAGATGGTGTCTTAGTAAGTAATTCTTTGAACTTATCACCACATCACAGGGATCTCATATTGACCCCTCTGGCTTACATGATTCAAGTACCATATTGAGGTGTAAGGAAATTAAACCTTGGTTTCACAGTGAGCTGTCGAGATTATCACTGAAAACCTCCCGTGTCATAGTTTACTGAGTCTAAAATTAGTATTTTCTCACATTTAACATTGAAAAATTAATTAACATTAAAATTAAAATTGGCAGTTTTGCTTTCTTGGTGGTACATAAACTAACAGCACATATAGATAACGCAGCAAGTACTTTTTGGCATGGCTCTCAATGATCCTCTCGTCCTGGTAACACACACCATGTAGCCCATCCCCTTGAGTGGGGCTGGACTGGGCATATAGAGCCCTGCAAAAGCCATAGGATGTCACTTCCAAAATTAGGTTACAAAAGATTATGAACTTTTCTTGCTGGCACTCCTTCTCTGGCTGCTCTCACATGGTTGTGCTTATGGGGAAGACAGCCTGACCAAGACCTGAGTGGCCTCTGGCCTGAATACATCAAGAGCCTAAAGAGAGTAATAACTTTGGAGGACAGCTGCGTCTCTCAAATTAGAAATATCTAAATACTCACCGATCATTGAATGGATACAAAAATTTTGATGTTATATACGACAGCATTTCTCATATCAATGGAAATGAGTGAGTTAATTTTGTGTAAAACAACATGGGTGCATCTTACAAATGTGATGCTGAGTGAAAAAAAGCCAGATACAAAAGAGCACAGATGGACTGTTGAGGCAAGCAGGCAAAGTGAATGCATGGGGTTAGAAGCTAAGATAATAATTAACTCAGAGAGGAGAAAAGGGATAAGAATGGAAATGTGAATAAGGAGTTTGTTTAGATTCTGGTAATATTGTATTTCTTTATCTGCCAGGCAGATTTAATTAAAAATAAATTAAATTAAATTAATTTTGACACACATTTACTGGGGCCAACAGCTGCTGGAAACGGAACTAACAGTAGGGATTCAGCTATAGACAAGACATGAAGTATGTCCTCAAGGATCACCGTTTCATGGAACAGATAGAAAATAGAAGAGGAAGTCGAAGACAAAGGAGAAAGAGGAGAAGAAGGAGGAGGAAAAGAGGGAGAGAAGAAGGAGGAGGAGGGAAGTAAAAGAAAAGAGGAGAGGAAAGGGGAGGAGAGAAGAGATGAGACAGGAAAAGAAAAGAAAAGAAGAGAAGAGAAGAGAAGAGAAAACAAAGGAAAGGAAAAGAAAAGAAGAGATAAAAGAAAAAAGGCAAGCTGGGCTCATTGCAATATAATATTAAACATGTAAATGGCAAATGCTGAGTGAGCCAAGCTGGCCACCTAAGGCTTCAGAGAGAAGCTAAGATTTTTTTTCTGGACTTATAAAAATGAGTAAAATTTGTAGGGAAGTTAGAGACACAAATGCCAAGAAGAAAATGCCATTGTGGAAAATGCATGGTGTGATCAAGGGACTGCTTGTCACAGCTTGAAGCGCCTAGGTGGTCAGTGTGTTGGAATCTCAGCATGAAGGACATAAGGTTTTACAAACTAGAGGACAGTCAGTAGTTAAGGGTAAGTGGAATTATCATGAACTTGGATTATGACCAAAAGATAATTCAGAAACACAGCCTATTGTTGGGATGAAAGAGGGAGGGACTCAGGGATGATACAAGGTTTTGGCTTGAGCAAATGGGTGCCTCTAACACATTAGGGAAGGAGTAGTTGTAGATGTGGCCATGGCTTTGGAGTCTCTTTTGGACTTACCCCTATGTGGCCCATGGAAAACTTCAGAGGAGAGTCCAATGCGAGTCAGCTGTGGAGTACTTTGTATATTACTTGAATTCTTAGCTCTTTGTATTATCAAATTCTCTTTACTCTTTAACTTGTATCTACCCAGAGGAGAAATTCAAGTGGAGATGTTTTCACAATACCCAAAACTAAACGTCCACTAAGAAGACCTTATTGATGCTGAATGCTCCCCCGCAAAACATTACTGTGAAATTAATTTGTGGAAGTTGAAAGGGAACTTGCCATTTTATTAAAGCTCTTTCATATCTGTCTTCAAATACAGGGTGAGACTTTTTTCTTATTTGGGGTGGTCAATTTTCAATATTGAAACCTGTAAAACAGGACCACCTAACTGATTTTTCAGCTTCTCTGTTTGTTTTTACCTTTGGGTTTTAACAGCAGAAATGAGATATAATTTACATGTGCTATACAATTCACTCATTTAAAATATACAATTAAATATATTTTTAAAAAATACATTCACAGTGTTATGTAACAGTCACTAATATCTAACTTTAGAATATATCCATCAACCTGAAAGAAGTCTTGTACTCATTAGCAGTCTATGAGGTTCTCAATATTTTATTCAAATTGTGCTCATTACTGTAAGCATTTGTCCCATTACTAAAATATGTATTTTAAGAACCATGAAATAAGATATTATTCATTAATTTTATTACTATAGGGTCTAGATATATTAGCAAAAACTCATTAAAAATCAATGATCCAAACAAATAATAAAATGACAGACCTAAATGTTAGCATGCTGGTAATTACATTAAAAGTAAATTATCTAGGGGCACCTGGGTGGCTATGTCAGCTAAGCATCTGACTCTTGATTTCAGCTCAGGTCAAGATCTCATAGTTCCTGAGTTTGAGCCCCACATCAGGCTCTGCTCTCACAGCATGGGGTCTCTTTGGGATTCTCTGTCTCCTCCTCTCTATGCCCTGTGCTCTTTCTCTCAAAAATAAGTAAATTTTTTTAAGTAAGTTAACTATACACACGGAAATTGTCAGAATGAATTGAATATATGACCCAGTTGTATGATTTCTATTAGAAGCTCACGTCAAATAGAAAGATCCAGGTAAGATAAAGAGAAAATGATTTTTTAAATGTCATACAAAAACAAATCAAACAAAAACTGAGGTTCAGACCAATTAGACTTCAGAGAAAAAAATATCTCAAGAAGGAAAGGACACTGAAGGACAATGAAAGTGCCCTTCTCTAAGAAGATCTAACCATCCTAACAATACCAAACAACAGAGATATAAAACACACAGAGGAAAAACTAACAGAAATGGAAGGAGAGATAGATGAATTTACAATTATGTTTGGGCACAATAATTCTCCTCTCTGTAACTGATGTATGTAACTATCAGACTGAATATCAGAAGGTATACAAAAGAACTAATACTAACTCTAACAAATGAGATCAAACTGATATTTATAGAACCCTCCAATCAACAACAGCAGAATACATATTACTTTCATGTGCCCAAGGGATATTCACCAAGATATGCTTTATTCTGGGTCATAAAACCATAAATGGGTTTTAATATTAGAGATCATAAAAACATATTCTCTAGCCATAATCAGATATCAGTACCAGAAAGATGAGAGGAAAACCAGCAGATGCTCAAAAAGTAAACAACATACATCTAATTATCTGTGTGCCAAAGAGGAAGTCTCCAAGGAAATTTGAAAAGCATATTGAACTGAATGAAGATGAAAACACAAAACATCCCAATATGTGGGAAATAAACTTAGTTGTGCTGGAAAAGAAAATTAATGCCCATGGACATGGAGAGGAGTCTGAAGTTGGTGACCTATCTTACTAGAACAAAAGAATGTGAACAAATTAAGCCAAAAGCAAGACATAAGTGAAGAAAAAATAAGAGCAGAAATCAATGAAAGTGAAAAGAGAGAAGTGGAGAGAAATCAGTGAACCAAAACCAGACCTTTGAAAGGATTGGTAAAACTGATACATGACTAGTGAAACTGATAAGGAAAAGAGAGAGGGCACCCAAGTTACAAATACTTGGAATGAAGAGGGACTATCACTCCTAATCTCACAGACGTTAGAAAGATACCAAGATAATACTACAAACAGCTCTATGCATACGAATTAGATAGCTGAAACAAGATGGACCAATTTCACGAACAGCAAAAACTACCCAGGCTCACCCAAGATAGAACAGACGATCTGAATAGTCCTCTATTAATACAAGGAAAACCTAATTAGTGGTTAAAAACCTTTTTTAAAAGAAGAAGAAAGTAACAGGCTTAGATGGTTTCACTGAGCCTACCAAACTTTAGGGAGGAAATAACAACTCTATGTAACCTTTTCTTGGAAATAGAAGAAAAAAGAACACTTCCAAAATTATTTTTCAGTAAAATATTTCCCTGATAACAAAACCAGGCAAAGACATTACTTTCTTAAAAAGAAGGAAAATCACAGACAATATTCCTCAAGAACATAAACACAAAAATCCTTAACAAAATATTAGCAAACTAAATTTAAATCTATTGTCTGTCTATCTATCTATCTATCTATCTATCTATCTATCTATCTGACCTAAAACTTCTTGGCACCAAGTAGAGGTTTATTCCCGAGACAAAGACTAGGCCAATATTTTTTAAAAAATCACTCAATATAATTATCATATTAATAGTCTAAAGGAGAAATACCACATGATCATATCAACTGATGGAGACAAAGTATTTGGCAAACTACACTATCTATTCATGTTTAAAAAAAATCTCAGCAACAACCTAGAAGTGAAAGAGAATTTGCTCGCTCTGATAAAGAACATCCACAAAACCTGGCATGTTGAAGGATATCAGTGCCAAGGAAAAAGCTCCGGATGGCCAACACTGGCTGGATATATTTGGCTTAAAAAAATAAAATAAAATAAAATATAAAATAAAATAGAATAACATAAAATAACTTCAAACTGTCACCCTAAGTATGAAATAAATATTCATGAGTCCATACTAATATGAATTATTGAATAAATAAATTAGAGACAAATGACCTGTTTTACGTGCAGAAGAATGGCAAGTAATTTATATAAACTCTCCATCCTCAAGAAGAGAGAACATGACCTCCATTCCTTACAAATGGGCTGTGTGGAGTGACTTCCTGCCAAAGAGTACATAATGGAAAATGAAGAGTAGAGTCACTTTACTGAGGAGAAACGTGACAAGCATGACCTCCAACAGAGATCAAGGTCAAAATCAACAGTGATAAGTCACATGCATAATATGTGCCCATGTGGAAATGAGGTCATAAAAATGACACTCAGCCTCTCCGCTTTCCTCCTCCAAATCGATAATCCCAGCTTAATCATTAGAAGAATACCAAAACATTCAAATCAGGGAAATACAAATCAAAACCACACTGAGATACCACCTCACACCAGTCAGAGTGGCTAAAATGAACAAAAACAGGAGACTATAGATGCTGG
>NC_043705.1:141827927-141828983 GCF_006229205.1 Suricata suricatta | reverse complement strand
AACGTGGATGGACCTCGAGGGTGTCATGCTAAGCAAAATAAGTCAGGCAGAGAAGGACAGATACCATGTTTCCACTCATAGATGTAACAGGAGAAACCTAACAGAAGATCATGGGAAGGGGAAGGGGGAAAAAGAGTTAGGGAGAGGGAGGGAGGCAAATCATGAGAGACTCTTGAATACTGAAAAAGAACTGAGGGCTGAAGGGGGAGGGGGAAAGGGGGTGATGGTGATGGAGGAGGGCACTTGTGGGGAAGAGCACTGGGTGTTATAGGGAAACCAATTTGACAATAACTATATAAAAATATTTCAGAAAAAAAAGAAATACAGGGAAATTCTATAAAATACCTCACCAGGACTCTTCAAAATAATCAAAGTCCTCAAAATCAAGGAAAATCTGAGAAAATTTTATAGCAAAGAAGAGCCTAAGGACAAATAATGACTAAGTGTACTGGTGTCCTGGGTGGAATTCAAGAACAACACAGAAGGGCATTGGGTAAAATCTAAGAAAATCTAAATAAAATAGAGGCTTTAACTAAAAATAAAATACCAATATTGATTAATCCTAACAAACTGTACTTATTTAAGGTATTAACAATAGGGGAGCTAGAAATGGCTGCAGTGTATATGGAAGTTCTCTGTCATAGCTTCTCAAACTTCCTGTAACATAAAATTCTTCCAAAAACTAAAGCTGATTTAAAAATCAATTAATGCATTTTATGAGAATAAAATATCTTGTATGCTTAAAAATAATTTGACAAAATCCAACACCCGTTTATGATAAAACCTCTCAGGAAAATTGGAACAGAAGAGAACTTTCTGAACCTGATAAAGGGCATCTATTAAAAAGCCTTACAACCAACATTACATTTAGTCATCAAATACTGAATGCTTTCTCACTATGATCAGGCACAAGAGAAGATAGGGTTCTATTACACATAAACAAAAAATGGACCAGAAATTTGAATAGACATTTCACAAAGTAATCCATATGCACGGTCAATAAACACATTAAAAAATTATCAGCTCCATTTGTCACCAGGGAAGCCTAAACTAAAT
>NC_043705.1:141766783-141827827 GCF_006229205.1 Suricata suricatta | reverse complement strand
GGAAAGCCAAGATCAAGGTGTCTGTGGGTTGGTTTCTTCCAAGGCCTCTCTCCTTGGCTTGCAGATGGCTGTCTCCTTGTGTGTCCACACAGTCTTCCCTCTGTGTGCATCTGTGTCCAAATCCTCTCTTCTTATGAAATCACTGGTCACAGTGGATTAGGGCTCACACTCCTGACTTCACTTGAACATAATTATCTTATTTTTTTTAACCTTTTTAATGTTTTATTTATTTTTGAGAGAAAGAGAGAGAGACAGCATGAGCAGGGGAGGGTCAGGAAGAGAGGGAGATACAGAATCCGAAGACAGGCTCCAGGCTCTGAGCTGGCTGTCGGCACAGAGCCCGATGAGGGGCTCAAACCCACAAACTGTGAGATCATGACCTGAGCCAAAGCCAGATGCTTAACCGACTAAGCCACCCAGGCGCCCCCATAATCATCTCTTTAAAGACATTATTTCCAGACGCAGTTGTGTTCTGAGGTCCCCCGGGCAAAGACTTCAATATCCTATAACAAAGTCCCTTTCTTCAAAATATTTGAAACCTTTGCGACAAGAACGTATGTATCACCTTGATGACCGGCATGGTGATGGCGAAGCAGGCTCACCGTGTGCTTCGCTTTCTCCCCCAGGAACGCAGACAAACGCCCAAGGGGCGGTGCCGGTTGCACAGCCTGTTCCTTTCAGGTCTGCCCTACTTGTCCCAGCGCACCAGCAACAGGTTCTGTTGACCAGGTGGCCTTGTCATCCGGCTTCCCTTTCAGTTTGACCCATGGAAGGCACTGCCAGGAGACTGAAGAAGAGAAGAAATAGGGACACCAGCATATTTCTGTCCTCCCCCAATCCCGTTTCTGCCCTAGGTAATGTTTCCAGCCGTGGCTGCATCCTCTTTACTGCTCTATCTCCTGCAGAAAGCCCTTAGCACCATCGTCCCAAATTCAACTGGGCTGCCCTACTACCGTGTTCCAGCTCATCAGCGTGTCCCTTGTTTTTGGGTACTGCCAACACTACCTCTTCCCGTGGTCACATTGGTGGCCCCTTCATGCAGTAAGATTGCCACACTAGACTATATGCCTGTGGACCTTTCCATCATCTAAGCAACGAATTGTTGTATTAAAACTCCCTGAACTTGGAATAACTGGAGTGTTTCTTGTTCGGCAGCCCGGGTTCTGACTGGTACAGGTGCTCTATCAAGGACGCACTCACTAATCAGGTGGAGGTAAGAGCCAGTGGGATTCGGACCCTTACTATTAATGTGCCTCCATCTGTATACATAACATGGTGAGCACAGTGAGCCACAGGTTGTATGGGATCTGAGCCTGATTATCTCTTGCTATTCGAAAACCCCCTTAAAACTTAGTGGTTTAAAACAGGATTATTTACAGATGGTTGTGCAGGGTGGGCGGGGCTCAGAGGAGAAAACAGCTCTCTGCTTTTCATCAGCTCACCTGTGTGGTTTACTTCCAGAATGGTCTTATTCACTCAGCTAGCTAGTTGGTTCTGGCTTTTGGCTTCTGATATTTGTGGGGACGTGGCTTTCCTCTGTGTGCCTCTCCCCACGGAATGCAGTATGGGGTCCCAGGGAAACCAGAAGTCTCCCCTGGGAGCTGGCTTACCCCGGAGCATGAGAGTGGGAATGGCCGTATATTCTTCATCCTAAGCATGCAAGTCCCAGAACATCTCTTCTGCCACGTTCTGTTGTCAAGAGCACTCAGGTCAGGTTCCCAGGGGAGGGAAATAAATCTCACCCTTTGATGAGGGCAGGGAGAGACAAGGGACTTGCAGAACATATACGATGTTGTGGTCCCTTTGTGATGCCATCTGCCACATCCGGGAAGTAAGGCTTTGATATATTCGCCATGCTCAGATCACCTGGTGGCTCAGTCGGATAAGCATCTGACTCTTGATTTCAGCTTAAATCTCACTATACTTGAGTTTGAGCCCCAAGTCAGACTCTGAATTAGCAGCATGCAGCCTGCTTGGGATTCTCACTCTCCCTCTCTCTCTGTCCCTCTCCTGCTTGCACTCTTTCTCAAAATAAATGAGTACTGTATGTTTTCACTCATAGATCTAACAGGAGAAACCTAACAGGGGACCATGGGGAGGAGAAAGGGGGAACAAAGAGTTAGGGAGAGGAAGGAAGGCAAATCATGCGAGACTTGAATACTGAAAACAAACTGAGGGATGAAAGGGAAGGGGGAAAGGGGAAGGGGGGTGATGGTCATGGAGGAGGGCACTTGTGGGGAAGAGCACTAGGTGTTATATGGAAACCAACCTGACAATAAACTATAAATAAAAAAACACATATATGTTCATATGCATATATATATATATTCTCACTGTGCCCTGTTCTTCATGGGTTTTCAGACTAATGGGAGACAGAGCTGCAGACATGGCAGTTACACCAGGATACTGACAATTATTCTCCAGTTGTAACTCTCCCGAGGCACATAAGACTTCTTTCTCCCCGCCTCCCTTCTCCTCAAACATACCACTTGCTGGGCTCAGCAACTTTCGACTCCACCTTAAGAGCAGACATAGGTGCATCTTTGCTTTACTTTAACTTGTAAATACCATAGTAACTCCAATGTCTCAGTGCCGCGGTTTCTGTCATCCTTCATCCCTTTATTGCGTTCTCTACTGCTTTCGCCACAGGCCAACAATATTGCCTTTTGCGGACTCATGCCTCAGCTGCCCTTCTCATCAGGAAGGGTTATATCTCCTAGTACATAACTGCTCACTGAATCCTAGGTCAGGAAAGGGGGCGGGGGACAAGGGGTGTCAGAGTTCCCGAAAGGACACGGGTTACATGGCCTCACGTGTATTCGTGAGGGAAGTTAAGCTGGTAATGGTGAAGAGTGAGTGGTCCACCCCACCACGAGCCCCTGAGCACCTGGCCCCATGGCCAAAGTATAAAGATGTCAACCACCAAATGAGAAAAAGACACACACACACACACACACACACACACACACACACACACACACAGAGAGAGAGAGAGAGAGAGAGAGAGAGAGAGAGAGAGAGAGAGAGAAAGAGAGAGAGAGAGATTGTTATTCAATTAGAATAGCCTTGCAAATTGGCCCCAAATTTCCCCAGGCTAATAAACTTCCAAGGAGCTCAACTATACTCTTAAGATAATTATCAGCCTCATCAATTTCTCCTCTTTCTCTGGGTACAGAGAAGTAGCATCTGCCAATGGCTAAAGTCCCTAAAATATTCCCCATAATTTACCTTAGTCTTGTTAAGCACCTGAAGTCATGTAAATATAAAAAGATTCAAGATTTCTTTTATCTCTTAGGAAAGAGATCTCTTTGGAAATGGTGGACCTGCAACACAGAGACAACATTTTTTAGTATTCTAGTTTTTGCTTCTTCTTTGTCCCATCATGAAACTGGTGATCTGGGGTTTTAACTTCACCTTCCCTCTAATTGGTAAAGGAAAAAGAAATAAGAAGAATGGGGACCTGGAAAACAATTTTTATTATATTTGTGAGCCAATCTGGTTAATTTGCATGCACACAGACGCACACACAAGGACACACACACATATATGTGCATATCTCTCTTGTCCTTTGCTCTCCTCTAAGTTTATTATACTTTAATGTTTATTTTTGAGAGAGACAGAGCATGAAAATGAGCAGGGGAGGGGTAGACAGAGACGGAGACACAGAATCTAAAGCAGGCTCTAGTCTCTGAGCTGTCAGCACAGAGCCTGATGTGGGTCTCTGACCCCACAAACCGTGAGATCATGACCTGAGTCAAAATTGAACACTCAGCCCACTGAGCCACCCAGGTTCCCCATCTCCTCTTTCAAAGTTTAAATACCTTTGTGTATCCAATTTGTGTGCCTGGAGCATCAGGTACATCCACTGGGGAGAAGGGAAGGAAGACTGGGGTTCACACACCTGACAGTCTTCCCCAGGCAGAACTGCTGCTCACCCTGGGGAAGGGACACTGAGAACAGTGGTACACAGACCACTAGTGTTTCTGAGGGCAATGCAAGGAAATGAGCTAACAGACTAAGCTTCCTATGAAGACAAAAGCAGCAAAGTGGTGAGACCCTTAATTTCCCCCTCTGCTTCCACTTTGGGGGCCCTTGAACAGAGGCATGCAGAGATAGTTCCCCAAAATCCACACTGCCTGGAAGAGAAGAGAAGAGAGTGACAATTAGCTGAACAAAGAACTCAGGTGGCTTAATGGGGTGAGTGTCCAAATTTGGGGCAGGTGGTGATGTCGAGATCCCGTGGGTTTGAGCCCCACATCGGGCTCACTGCTGTCAACCTCTCCGCACAGAGCCCGCTTTGGATCCTCTGTCCTCCTCTCTCTGCCTCTCCCCACATGTGTTCTCCCAAAAGTAAATAATATTTTTTAAAAAAGCTTAATGGGGCACCTGGGTGGCTCAGTCAGTTAAGCGTCCGACTTCAGCTCAGGTCATGATCTCACGTTCGTGGGTTCGAGCCCTGCATCAGGCTCTGTGCTGACAGCTCAGAGCCTGGAGCCTGCTTCTGATTCTGTGTCTCCCTCTCTCTGCCCCTCCTTGCTCATGCTCTGTCTCTCTCTGTCTCAAAAATAAACAAAGCATTAAAAAATTTTTTTTTAAAAGAAGCAAGAGCAGACAAGACACTGCAGGTGCCTAGGAGGTGGCAGTCCACAGAAGTCGGAGATTTGGTGGCCGAGGGGAGGCTGCGGGGGAGCCCGTGAGGGGGCAGGGCTGGGACTTGTCGGGGAGGTTCTGGCTGTGGCATCAACACAGAAGAATTAATTCTGCAGCCAGAGGCGGACACTGCTGGAACTTGGGCCAGAGAGACTGTTAGTAAATTATTGCAAAATAGAAGCCTTCATACAGACATTGTGATAAAGCATATCAGGGAGTCCTTACCAATCTTCAAGGAGTTCGTGTGTGTTGTTTTGGAAATTTCTGCAAAACTGCAAAGGGAATACCCACACGCTTACAAATAGAAATTAAATTTGAATATCATCACATTTTATGGTAAAAAAAAAACATTATATTCCTAAGAAGCTTTGGATGAATCTATTATTCATGAGGAAGATCATTTTAAAATTAATTGCCAAGTTATCAGGTACAGTGATTGACCACAGAAACAGCTGTTTTGGATTGTGTACAAATCATGAAGCCACTTTTGAGTTCTTGTGTTATATCCACAGGTTATAGGAAATGCAAGAGGAGACATTAAAATGGGATCACAAACATTTACCTTTAAGACGAAGTCGGTCAACACAAGAACCTGTTCATGGATGTTTGTTCATAACTGCCGAGACTTAGAAGCAGCCGAGATGTCCATCCGTCGGAGAACTGATAAGTGAGCTATGGTTCGTCCGGACGGTGGGATGTAGGCACTAAAAGAAATGAGCTACCAACCATTGAATAACATGGAAGGGCCTTAAATGCATATGACAATGTGAAAAGGCTACTCATTGTATGATTTCAAACTACATGACATTCCGGAAAAGGAAAAATGATAGCTACAGTCAAAAGTCAGTGGCTTCCAGGGGCTTGTGGGAGAAACAGGTAAACAGTTGGAGCATAGGAAATGTTTGGTACAGTGAAACAATTCTGTACAATACTGTAATGGCAGATACATTCATTATACATTTGCCCAAACGCACAGAAAACACAATCGTGAGCCCTATTGTTAAGTATGGACTTTGAATGATTATGATGTGTCAGTGTAGTCTCACTGATGGTAATAAATGCAACACTCAGGTGCGTGATGTTGGCAGGGGAAACTGTGCATGTATGGGGTACGGGGGTATGCGGGAACATCCTGCTAAACCTGATATACTATATAATGCCTATTTAAAAATACATATATAGGGGCGCCTGGGTGGCTCAGTCGGCTGGGCCTCCGACTTCGGCTCAGGTCAGATCTCACGTTCGTGGGATCGAGCCCCACGTCGGGCTCTGTGCTGACAGCTAGCTCAGAGCCTGGAGCCTGCTTCCGGTTCTGTGTCTCCTTCTCTCTCTGCCCCCTCCCCCTCTCATGCTCTGTCTCTCCCTGTATCAAAAATAAAATAAAACATTAAAAAAATTAAAAAAATATATATATCAAAACAATTAAATTCGGGCATGAAGCTCATTTATATGAGGAGTTAAATATTTTTAGAAATATTATTCTATAAGAATCATTACCTTTACATGCAGTAAAATTTATACTTCAATGTAATTTAGCACAAATGTGTCCCCATGTTGTCACAGTATACATCCTATCTTCATTAGAAAGTATAAAGATTCTACTCAAAATTAACATTTATCAAAAATTACTTGTGATCTTACTTTTGCCAAGAGCAAATGATGTTGCTTTTGATCTCATCAGTAGAAGATGAAGTTGCCGCAGGTTCAGATTTCAGTGAGTTGGGATATGAATTTTCAGAGAAGCGAGTCTTAAAAATCTTATGCACAATCAAGATATCACATTCATGAAGTATTATCATTATTATTTACTATATATAATGATTGCCCTAGGATTGTTTTTGCAGTTTATGAGTTTCGGTCATTCCTCATATATACAATTACCCCTATTGTATTCCATTAATAGTATTTCTAAATAAAAAGGGTTTATTTCTTAGTACTTTCTTTTTTTTTTTAATTTTTGAGAGACAGCGAGAGACAGTGCGAGCAGGGGAGGGTCACAGAGAGAGGGAGGTACAGAATCTGAAGCAGGCTGCAGGCTCTGAGCTAGCAGTCAGCAGAGAGCCCGACACGGGGCTCAAACCTAGGAATCGTGAGATGATGACCTGAGCCGAAGCCTGATGCTTAACTGACTGAGCCACCCAGCTGCCTCTATTTCTTAGTTCTTTTAACTTGACTTTTTTTCCTGCTTTTTGAACAGTGACCCACATTTTCATTTTTGCATGAGCCTCACAAATTGCACAGCTGGTTGTGTTTATTAAGTGTCCGAAATCCACAGAATGTATGTATTTGTTTATCTCAAATGTATTTTCTTTTCCTTTAGGAGGTAGTTTTAAGCTTCTCAGCTTTCCTCACACTATAATATATTCTAACTAATATTCTCTTTCAGATTAATTACTCAGAATCGATTGCAGAAGTTTGCAGAGTAAACAAGTCTAATGATTTGTAAACTTCCCCCGGCCTCTTCGTGCTTTACTGTGTCTAATGGAAACTGTCACCATTTAATTTATTTGGTCGTGTTTGTGACCATTTCTCCCTCTGAGTGAATATGGGAGCTCGGCGCCCATCATCCCGAGGTGTGTGTGGCCTAATTCCCAGTTTACATATGAACTTGCAGAGGGGTGGTACTGGGCCATCTCCAGGTGTGGTTCTTAGACTCCCCGAAATGAGTCTTTCTCTGAAGTCTGTGGACCAAGAAATAGAACTCCTCTAAATGCTACTGTTCCCTGGCCTGCAGCAGATGCCACTTATGTGCCTCCTAATTCACAACAGGCCTCTGCCCTCCTTAGAGCACACCATTGTCCCTTCTGGTTGTGAGAGAGTCTGTCACAGGCTGAGTCAGCTACATGGCAGTTTCAGGGCGCCCATGGAGAGGGTTCCACAACCAACCTTGCAGGGTGTGAGTTAATACAAATTCTGATTCATTACTATTGTTATTATTTTAAGAGAAGGGAAGAGAGGTTTTGCTATGTGGTTTAGAAACTTCTTGAATGGGTAGCCATCTCTGAATTAACCTGTACTGTGGGGGGAGGAAGAGAGGAGGTACTAACCGTGGCTGGAGGGTGACACCTGGGGGTCTCAGTCTGTTGAGCATCAGACTCTGGATTTCGGCTCAGGTCCTGATCTCAAGGTCTGTGAGTTGGAGCTTTGCATCAGGCTCTGCATTGACAGTGTGGGACCTGCTTGGGATTCTCTCTCACTCTCTTTATCTCTCTCTCTCTCTCTCTCTCTCTCTCAAAATAAATAAACTTTAAAATACAGGGGCTTGAGGGATCTGAGTCTCTCGATAATTTCTCACTCATTCCCAGCCACAGTCCTGAACAAATAAACCTGCAATATAAAAAATGTAAAAAGCAGAGGATGTTTTCAGATGAGCATCCCTGCCCCTTCTTCCATGCAGAGTACTGTCCTAAGCCCCTTCTATACAGATATTCTAGAACACGTCCTGGGGAAAAGGACTCCCAGGAATTTGGCAGATGGTGCTATTCCGCGAAGTACGGGTCCCCGGGGTTGTGTGATATGGAAGGTTCTGGGGCCAGGCCTGGGGGAGGAGCCTGGCACCTCCTTGGCCGTGCACCAGAGATGGAGGTCTCAACACGATCATGCAACGTTTGCCCAGCATGAGGCCGGTCTTCCTCCCAGACTCCATCTGGAGATCTGCTCACAATTTTCCGTATTTTCCAAAGACATACCTGCCACTCTTTCCTTCGTACTGGATGATTAACTTCAAATGTTTAGTTAAGAAGTACCAATGCCGTTCCCTTGGCTACACACCATGCATAATTTATTTGTAACAAATCTCTCATATCATCTCTTATTATCTTGCTTAACTTTGATTTATGACATAAAATTTATGACAGCATCTTTTACTCAACTCTCTAAGCCGATAACAGAGTCTCCCCGTTTAGTAATAATGTTAAGTCTTGCTTTCTTAAGAGAAAGGTTATTAAATGTGATCTAAACAAATGAGGATCTCTGGGGGACCCATTTTCTTCCTGTCAAGAGAGTGCACTCTGACCCTACAACCACCTCTTCAGCATTCTGCCTCCAGGTAAAGGAGTAACGCTCTGATGGGTCAGGTTGGAGAGTAACTGCGCATGCTCGACCCATCTCTGTCCTTCCTTGTCTTGGGAACAGGCCAACCAGGCTCATCCAAGCCCAGTGCTAATACTGGAGGGCAACGTTGGTTTAATCTGGAATTCGGCAAGCTCTCACTTAAGCTGGGTCCTCCGACATAGACCCGATTGGTAATGCAGCTTACAACTGAACCATTATGTTGAGTTACTAAAAAAATTTCTCAACTTTTTATGTAGAGGAGCCCTGTTGAAGGATGCTGTTTGTGGGCTATCCCAATTTGGTTAATATAGTCAGTCAAACCACACCCCATTGCTGTTGAACTCTATGTTTGTCTCTATCGAGTCAAGACTAATTGCTTCGTGTTCCTCAGGATTGTTTACATGGGAAATATAACTTACCTACATCTCGAGAACCCCCTAAGGATGCCTCTAAGGCCAGTTAATGCTTGAAGATGAAGCAGAGGATAATGATTCTTTTTGGCCAATTCAATTATGACGAATGTGCATACGTTGGCTGTGTAGCCTCTGGGTTTCAAGGTTTCAGGCAGAAATTTGCAAGGAAGATTGTTCTTTGTGGACTGGTGATTTCTGGGTTCAAGTGTGTGTGGTGACCCATATATCACCCCACAGGGATATACTACTTTGAGATTGGCATTACTGTATTTTGCTCATCCCAGTATTTCAGAATTAATCCGTGCCTCATATAAATGCAAAATAGGTGATAGTACTGCAGATGAGTAGAAAGCCAAGAGGAAGGAAAAAAAAAACAACCAATAGTGACCCTAAGAAAGGATGGGTTATGGAGATAAGCTTTTGATGAATTGCATAGCGGTCTTGGCAGTAATGTCATGATTAATGAATCGCTTGTTGTACTGTTACATTGTTTTTACTCTGAAAATGTAGTCCATAGATTGTCAGTGAAATGTATCCTAAATTTGGCCTACATGGAGCATTCAAAAGGTGCACTTAGATTTTGGGGACTCATGGGTGTAGAAAGACTCTGTACTAGAGTCCAGCTCCAGCAGGTCCAAGGTCCCCTGAAGCAAGGAAGGTGTCGGCGAGAGAGAGAGAGAGAGAGAGAGAGAGAGAGAGAGAGAGAGAGAGAGAGAGAGATGAGAGAGCTGAACGTTTCTTTCCTGGTCACCAGGCAGTGTCGGGAGCCGCCAAGTTTTCTGGCTGCCTCAGGCAAGGATATTCGCTCTCCAGGGAGTACCGAGAAAAACAAGATTTGCATCTGGAGGCTGGAGATTGCCATTTCCTGGCCCAAATAATTTTGGCTACTGTCTTGCTGCGCCAGATGTAGATTTGGCCAAGGTGCACAAAAGATCAAAACCTTATTTCGGGTATTCAGCGCTAGCTCCCCCTCCCCAGCATTGCTGAGGCAAGTCTGGGCGCTTCTTTTGATATTCATTTGACTCTGTTACCTGGCAACCAACCTGGGTCAGTTCCCCGCCCCAAATTCTATGTAAGAGTGACCTGGCTAAGACAGGCAGACATCTCTGTTCAGTCTGCTTTGGTGTCTTTCTTTATTGGTTAAGCAATAACATGACATCAGAAAATAGAAATTGTTTACAGTTTCTAACTCTTAGTGATAAGGTGCTTTAATCGTCAAAGGTGTACAGAGGCAAGTTTTACAGAACTATTTTTGTGGAATCATCCCAATTTATTTTTGGCATCAGTCCTCAAGGTTAAGAAAGTAACAAACCCATCTTATTTTGTACGAGTTGGGCTTTGGCTAATAATTATGACTTTGTTTTTAATTAACATGTTATAACTAAATCATGTAATGTACTTACAGTAAGGTAAATTTTACAATTAAGAGAATAACAAGATGTTTTTAGTAAAAAACCAGGATAATATACATATTATTTAAGTTAGTAATACTAAAACTAAAACTAAAACATAGGTTAAATTGTATAAAGATGGGCTGGGAGTTATTTTATCTAGCTCATAAACCACAACAGAAAGAATGCTTGTTAACAAGTTGCTAGAGAAAGCCCTTTCCTTGATGTAAGTATAATGGGGACCCTGTGTGTTGACCTTGCACCTGGGTTTCTAGTTTCTTATCCATCCTCATAGCTGAAGTCAGTACAAGGGAGGGTATTTGGACTTCTATAGCAAAAATATATGCAGCAACTGATGTCTGGTCCTTGTTTGCTTCTTATCTTTAAGTTAGGCTCTATTTCTCTGGGCCAGAGTTAATTATAACTCTTGTGTTCTTAGCCCCCCTTATGTTTTGGTCTGCAAGCTCATTAGAAGAGCCTTTTAACAAACATCTGCAGCATTTTGATCTAAAATCCCTTATGCAGGGGCAGGAATATGCCTTTTCTTATGCGGTAACTGTGTGGGGAATACCAGTCTGATTTGGAACATTGTAAGACCTAATCAATAGGAACAGGCTTAATTTCACATGGGCAGTAGTAGCAGAAGGAGGTGCCAGTTCCACCTCTCATGACAGGAGCCATGCAACATCTGTCATTTCCTTACTGTGACCTTGTCATCCAGCAAGGCCGGTGCAGCTCCCAGCACCTCTGGAACCGAAACAAATAGAAATCTACACTTGAAGGAGCTCAGCCAGAAGTAGAAAAAACTTCCCAGAGGTGATTTTCACTTCTGCTGATGAAACTAGAGAATCTTTTAATCCAGTCAGGAGCACAAGATAGTTTTTTAAATGTATGGTACTCTTTTATTCGTTTTCTAAAGATGTGTAACTCATTACCACAATGTTACCATGGCTCTCCTGGATCTTCTGTTCGGGGTCTCCCCAGACTATAATGAGGATACCTGCTTGCCTGCATTCTCATCTGGAGGCTTGTCGAGGGAAGAATCCTTGTCAGTTTCATTCAGGTTGGAAGAAAGCTTCTCCATGGACTGGACGAGTGAGGACTCTGGCCTCCTAACTAACGGTGTTGGAGGAAGACTGCCCCCAGTTTCTTTGCCACATGGCCCTTCCCACAGGAAGTCATGACATGGCAGTTTGCTTCTTGCACAACTGAAAGGTTTCTTTTTTTCTTTTAATTTTTTTAATTGTTTATTTACTTTTGAGAGAGAGACAGAGACAGAGTGTGAGTGGAGGAGGCGCAGAGAGAGAAGGAGATGCAGAATCTGAAGCAGGTTCCTGGCTCTGAGCTGTCAGCACAGAACCCAATGCGGGGCTTGAACCCATAGCTCATGAGACCATGACCTGAGCTGAAGTTGGACGCTTAGCCAACTGAGTCATCCAGGCACCCAAGGAAATAAGGTTTCTATTTCCTCATAAAATTTCAAGTTCTTTTATTAAGGGCCTTCACCAGATTAAGTCAGAATCACTTAAGATAATCTCCCTTTGGCTTAACTAAAAAAATCAGCTAATCTGTGATCTTAATTATCTACAAAATCCCATCACTTCTGCCCTAAGATGTGACTTTAAAAAAGGGACTTAAATCTATTTCTTTTGCCAAATAACATAATCTAATCAAAGAAGACACATCCATCATATCTGTCCTATTCTGTTGGTCAAAACCAAGTCCTGTTTCTGTGACACTCAAGGGAAGGGAATTATCCAAGGGCATGAATCCCTGAGTGTTACCTTAGAATATATCTGCCTCAATTCTTTTTTTTTTAAGTTTGTTTATTTTGAGAGAGAAAGAAAGAGGCAGAGACAGAGCAAGAACAAGGGAGGGGAGAGAGAGAGAGAGAGAGAGAGAGAGAGAGAGAGAGAGAGAGAGAGAGAGAGAATACCAAGCAGGCTCGAAGCTATCAGCAGAGCCTGACATGAAGCTCAAACTCATGAATGGTAAAATCATGACCAGAGCCAAATCAAGGGTTGGACACTTAATGACTGAGCCACCATATCTGTCAGAGTTCTCAATAGTTTACCATATTTGTCATCTAGTGAATTGAATACATTTTAGAAAAAGAAAATTTATGATCTTCTCAGATTTACCCAGTCATTCCAAGAGAAATGGAAATTTGACTCCAGGAAATTTTTACTGATTACTGGACAAATAAATACTGCTTCAGTTTTCCTGGACTAATGGACCTATCCCTCCAGACAGTCATTTCCTCCCAACCCCTTTCTGCTCACCAAATAACCTTGACATTTGTATTTAGGTCTCCTGAAGGAATGTATCCAGCACATGAAGGTGTTCTGAGAAAACTAACAACACCACTAGCCCTAATACTATTGTAAATGACTAAACTGACCCTCTGATTTCTCTCCATCTTGAAAGTTTGTTGAGATACTCCCTCCTTCTTAGCTGGGGTGAGCCAACTTTTTTGTTCCATGAAATTTTTATGAGGTGTGCTCGTTGTGTGGCTCTGCCTGGAGTGGCCAGTGGGCTCTTCTCTTCAGAATCTCTCTGTCCCCACTACCTCCCTCATGCATTAACAGGGCCTTACTTTTTTTCTGTCAACACAGATTCTAAATCCATATCCTTCCATTGGTGTAATGGTCTTTCAACATGGCCTTTTAGCAGTGGAAACACTCCCTGTCATAGAACTGTTTCTAGGCTTTCATAAACGAGATCAATCTGCATAAAGGCAGACACACCCAAAGGAGGAGAAAAGTGACTGAGTCTGGCTTGAGAGCTACATATTGTTAAGACAACAGTGGAATGTTCTCCTCTGTCTACTCCTGTTGTCCCCCTACCTTCCCCACCCCACAGTTGCTTGTGTGTCATGGTAGTCTTCACTTGAGGGGTTTGGAAATGCTCCAAATGCTTCTCCCCTCATTCCATGGAGAAGCTCCCCCTCTCGAATTCACAACAATGTAAGGTTTGATGGAATGGGGCTCAGTCTCTATATCCTGCACAGGGAACTGGTTGACTAGAAAAAGCCTGGTTCCAGCATTGTTGACCTAGCAGTCTTGGTTTCTGCCCCAACTACCCACAGCTTTCTCTGGCCTAAGATTTGTGGGCCAGAAATGAAAATTGTGTTAATACAAATTCACCAGCTTCATTTTACCTTGGCCTCTGAGAACCCAGCCCAAGCAAACTGCATCAGCAGCAACTGCATACTTCTTTTTCCAGTTTCATCTCCAGTCCTCAGGGTGGGGCAAGCTCTGGAAACCAGGCCTGCCTGGCACATCAGATAGGACCTTTCTTTCTCCAATCCATGGGCTGGTTAAATTTCTGTCCTTCTTTTAGCCTCTTATCTTCTCCTTTCAGTCATACTAATCAAATTTCCCTTGTGTTGAAGATAAATCTCTCTACCCTTAGTTCCTGTCTAGGATTTCTTCATTCCCTCAAGGGCAATCCTTCAGAGGGTACCCAATGCAGGAGAAAGAGGCCTTAAGCCGGATTCTTCCTGAAGTTTTTTAAGACTTTAAGAATATAATGAAGGTGTTCACTGGCTTTTATACCTCATCTATGTTGTTAAGACATCATATTAAAATATCAATCATTCTGCAATATACCACTGACAAGTGATGTCTTTCTGAATGCATATGATTCTTAACATCTATGTTCATTCACAATGAAAAAATAAATTTCATTTTCTAAGACTAGATGAGATAAACAGTCAAAACCAAAACCCCAGGAATGAATTTCTATAAAGCAAGGATTTTCTAAGAGTTTTCAGATAACACTAAGATCTCCCTATGACAAAATGCTGAACTTGAATGATGCAATATTGATTTCAATCAAGATAACTGTTTGAAGGTCAAAGGGGAAAGTAGGCACAGAGCTACCACTAGAAAATATAATTTTATTTTATTAAATGGCATGAGAAGACGTCTTAGCCCATCCCTCACAAGACATTTGGAAATTCTCCTTCTGCAGTCAGTCACAGTTAAATGAAAACTACATGAAATGAAGGGAAATTCAATGACTGCCTAAATTAGAATATCCACTTCCAGAATACTCATTTCTAGAATACCCACTTCCAGATGCTTCACAAGAAACAAACAAAAAACAAACAAAAACCAAACAAACTCCAGAAAAACAAACACAAAAACCACCGCCCAAGTGCCGGACTCTTTCGGGAAACACCATTATGCACTCTCTCTGTGCAGAAGCCCTTCCTCCACTCTTGGGACAGGAATCCTGAGGGACTAGTCCCCAAATTGCTTCTGCGTTTGGGTACTGTTCTGATTTACTCTCACCTCACTTAGCATGAGAATCAGAATGCTGAGTATCTCCAAGTAATCATCTGAATTCAGGCTTTGTTTTATGTTGTGGAGTCTGATGGTTAAAGCATTCTCTGGTGCAGAAGATTCTGGGAAGACTGTTGTCTGGCAGAGAACTCCATAATCAACCAAGTAAAGTGCCACGTTCACGGAAGCGTGAAGGCCAGCCCAGAGCAGCAGAATTTACTAGATGGAGCAACGAGTGAGCGTCTGCCAGAAGCTTCTGGTGAATTTTGTTCTTCAGCCTGTTTTTGACAATTAATTAATCCACTAACAAATATGCACTGGGCTTCTGTTATTAAATTTCCATTACATTTCTACTGTGTTAATGGCTCCAGAGGGAACACAAGATGTATTGATAAGACATACATAATGAAGATTGCAAAAATAATCCCAGAGACTGTGTAATAATGGCCACTCTCTTTATTACTTTCCTCCTATGTGCCAGGAACTCTTCTCGGTTCTTTCTAAATTACTCGGAATCTTCCTTGGGGAAACTGCAAGGTGGATAAGACTAGCCTTCTTTTAAAAATAAGAAAAGCAAGGCTCAGAAGAAATTTACCCAAATCTCCATCCAAATGCATCCATAAAAGGATGGATTTCTTTTAGATTAATTACTATGGTGATATTATCGACAGATGGTTGGTGTGGGTTATTCAGGCAAGTGGGGTTATCTGATAATGAGAAGAGAATTTGGTGACTCAGACTCAGAATGAAAGGGGTAGATTTGAATAAACTGGTTCATTCATTTTGTTTCAGGCTGAAATGGACTAGTTTTATTCTTGGGACCTGAAAAGTAGAGAATCTTTATCTAGCCATGGTCTTGGTAATGAACATTGGTTACTTAGTATCTACTAGATGAACCACTTTCCACGGAACTGAATAAGAATAGCTGATTTTTCTTTTAATCTCTGTGAGTATGCTTTCCCCCCCTTGTTTTAGGACACTTTACTCTTTGGAATTAATGATAGAAGAAAAAGATATAACCAAAGGCAGAGCTCACTGTAGGTCATTAGTTATACTCCTTATAGTTTACTTTCCTCAACAATAAAGAAGGGAAAATGATATCTAATGTACAAGGTGGGGAAATGAATAAGGTAGCAAATGTACAGTACCACTGGGACACATGGAGAGATAGAATTAGTAAATATTACCTTTAGAAGGGAAAATTAGTTTCTGGCTAATTGCCTTCAAATTCAGTCTTCGAAATAAAAGTCCTTGGGTAATTTTTTTAATTCGTCCTGGCAAGAACTACGTCTAAAATAATTCCACCAATCCCCCTAAGACTGGTCACACTCTGTAGTCGGCTTTTCACCCTGTTCAGGTTTCAACAGACTCGGACTTCTCTAGAGAATTCTGGTATTGAAGAGTTTTGCTCTCGGTGATGCTGTTTATAATCCACAAATTTAATATTATTCACTCACAGGAGTTCCTGGCAAGTAATATGTCATACACACACAGTTAAAACATGAAAAAAAATGAAGGCATTTTCAGAGTTTTAGGGACCCAAGAAAAACGTAAACCTGTTTCCCACTGCGGTCTTTTCAGATTGGAAATAATTACCATCGCCTTTCTGTAAAAAGTAGAGTAAGACTGTCATTCTGGTGTCTCTTTCTACTTTTGCCTTCAGGATGAAAGTGGCAGGCACTGTAATCAGAACTTTGGATCTTGGTTAATGGTTCTGGGAAAGAAAGCTTTCGTGCTGACCCAGATAGTTCTCAATGAAATTTCCTTCACATCTAGGCAGGCACCATGCCCCACGTGAAGAGAGTTAAATTAGGAAGTAATTGGTCTTTCAGTTTTGCACAGCAACAAACTCCAACTTGATGCCATGATTCTGAAATTTTACAAGGTTACATTTTTGCGGCAACTTTTACTACCAACTTTTCAATGATAGCTTTTGTAAACAACCCTTAAATCCACCAGAGCCCTTTAACTGATGTATTAGAATGTTTTGTTACTTTGAAAAAACTTTAATAGCTAGTGGAATATGCTGTACCAATTCCATTGGAAGTATGAAGTGCCACATGCCTTCTCCTCCCCCCCCCCGCCCCCCATCTCACCAAGGAAAAGGAAAGACAGAAGCTTCTTAATGAGGTCAGTAATGACAATGCCATGTCATCCTCAACTTCAAACCTGCATATACCACACTGTGGGGGACCAGCCCACGCACCCCAGTTGAAAGGTCCCAAGTAGGGGGTTGGTGTCGGCGCGATATCTATAAGAAAGAAGACAGACAAAGACAGACAAGACAGACAACGGGCATGGTGGAAAGCCGCGCTTTACTTAGATGGCCAGGGTCTTATATACCATAGGTGATTACATCATTTCTTACATAGTTCAAGGTTTTTGAAGTGAAGACATGCTCTGGAAAGGATCGTGTTTAATAGGACAGGTGTAAATATCAGGAATTATCAAGTCATTGCAGGAGAGGGATTCCCGAATAATAGTCTGGCTCCAAGCAGAAGATGTGCTTGCAGATTTCTAGGAGGATATTTACATTTCTTAAGACCCCTCATTAGTTATGCATGGACAAGATGCTCATCCTTTAATGGCAAATCTTTTGGCAGAGGCTTGTGTTTTACTCCCAACAGCAGACAAAGAACCAGAAAGCAAAGTAAGGGGAGAGCTGGTGCCACTGACCAAACCAAGTTGATTCAAAGCCTGAAAGTACATGTCTCTTTACAAAGCAATGAGAAAATCACAGACAAGATGAATAGAAGCCACATGTGCAGCCCAGGAGACCAAATATTGCTTGAGGGTTAATTTTTGCCTACTGGGCCCCAACACCACACGATTGGAGACTTTCCTTTCTATTTGTTTTCTTCCATGAGGAATATAAAATTTTAAGAATTGGGTAAAGAAAACCCATAAAGAAAGGAAGTATTATAATTGATAGGATTGAAAAGTGTAGGCTAGTTCTACTTCCATAAACGATGTTGGATTTTTCTGAGCTCCTAAAGATTTAGCCACCAGCTTGTACCAGCCCAGAACCTTATCACATACATATTAGGGTTATGCTTTGAAGTCAAACAGAACAAAAATCACAAAGAGTGATCAAATGATGCCTAGAAGAATATTGCCGGGTCTTGGTTGAGATCAATAGTGAAGCTGTTGAAAAACTAGCCTCTCGCTGTGTCCTGGAATCCAGCTGGACTGGACCCCTGATCTGAACACCCCTGCTGCAGATCACCTATTCTCTTTGCACCTAATTGTTATTTTATAAAATGAGGCCAGCCTCAAAGATGCTTTGTAGTTTTATAGCATCAAAGCGGAAAAATGTGCATGACCCTGGTGAGCTATTCAATCCACATGCTTGTTCAACATGCACTACATAAAAAGACTGGACAACATAAAATTAAAGCATTTCTGCTGCCTCCTAGTAGCTTGGCAGACTCTGTTGCAAACCATCACTGGAAATTCTTAGTCATTTTCTCAACTACTACTCTGGAAATATATTAATGTTTTGGCTTATCACTACATTAAAATAAATTATTGTCTCAACTTATGTTACATTAATAAGTGAAGTTTAAGAGAGTTGTTAATGGAAATTAACCAGCCAGCATAGCCAGGTAAGACATTAGATGTATGTAATTGAAATTTAGGGATTATCACATGACTCCACTGTTGGAGGGCTGTTAAATAACCAAAGGGAATTTTTATCTAGGAGACCACATGCTGGAGCAGGCAAATAAGGAAGATAATAAAATTATAAACCTATAAGTAAAGATCCCCACACACTATGGCTTCACAATGGTAACCTGCTCTCTGGCGGGAGGTGAGGACACCAATTATAGGAGTCAAACCTACACTTCAGAGAAGAACCTGGAATCCGAGAAGCAGACCTGGAGTGTGTCCAGAATATTCTTGCAAGAATGAGTGAATCTCCTTTGCCTTCGTCTGTGGGCTTGTAAGGATGCAGATCTGATTCGGGTTTCCCCTCTGACCTTGAAGGCCAGCTAACACCATTAACATTTCTGGGGGCGGGCCTAAAGATGGAGGTTAAGACTAGTCACGCCCTACCTGAGGGTTCTGGGTCCACTCTGTAATTGGTTAAAGTTACTGTCAATGATGTGATGCTATATTGATTGGACCCCTGTACCTGTGTCACAATTTCCTGTAACTCCCCTTTCCCAAACTCATAAAAGGCCCTGCCCCTCCATGTTCGGGGCTCGCTCCACGTGGATCCACTGTGTTGTTGAAGTCTATGAGCCCGAGTTTAGGCTGGCCAGGCCTAAATTCGTAATAAAGCCCTTTGCTTTTGCATGCGTGCTTCGGCCTCCCTGGCAGTCTCTGGTTTTGGGGGGCGATATTAAAATCTGGGTACCACAGGCTATTCCAGAAATGCCACAGTTTACAAACGTGGGTTGAGGTCAGCCCTTGTCCAACCAGATGAGATTTAGTCCCTGTGCTATGGTAAAAGTGGGCTGCTCTCTGCCCACCAGAAGCTTGGAGAGCAGCTGGAGAAAGGAAAAAGTATGTGAAATCTCTAAGATGTAAGGTCCTGTAAAGGATAATTTCATTTCTTAAGAAAGAAAACCAGTAGTACAACAACAGATTTTGTTGTTGTTGTTGAGAAATACGTTCTAGGCGTTGTGTTGGTTGTCAGTGACTTAATAAACTGAGAATGGGAGAAATCCCTTCCAATCCTGAGATTCTGCAACTTCAAGATGAGCAAGGGGCAGGCAAAGGAAAACGTTCATAAACCGACAGTCATAGAAGTGCTTTGTTTCATGTCTGACCTTTTGCAAAATTTCTCTGTCCAGTTCCTCAGAGAGACTTAGAAATCAGAACTTAACCATCTCCAAAGGAGGACATTTTCTCTACATTCTCTAAAGCTGCGGAACCACAACAAACTCTCAATCGGGTGAATAATCAATAGTCAATACATAGATAATCAAAGGAATGCTTTGGATGGTTAAATGGCTGACACTATTAGTAAGAATTTTAAAGTGTGCCGATTTCACCAGGTTTTCCTGCAATATACTCAATAAGTTTTATAATTGTAGATCAAAGAAAATGCCCAGTAAGAGCCTTGGCACTGTGCACCCCTTTCTCCAGGCAGGTGAAACTTAACCAGGTGGCTGTTACTGCCACTCTCTTGATCTTCCTTGCAGCCTTCTGCCTTAAGAGCCTGGAGAGAGCAGATATTCCAGGAATCCATGCGGAAGTGAATGTCATCTTTGCAACACTGGTGGAAGGAAAACAAGCTTCAGTTCTTACCTCATGAAGCAATGTGATTGGGAAGTTGATACGATCAAAATGGAGGTTAAGATAAGACTAAGCCAAAGATGGAAAGGCATAATGCTATGCAGTCTGGAAACTGTCCACACCTTTTGCCAGGTGTTTTCTTTGTTGGTTTTGTTTTGTAAGTTTCTTTGTTCTACTTAAAGTCATCGATTTGGGCGCACCTGGGTGGCTCAGTCAGGCGGTTAAGTGTCTGACTTCAGCTCAGGTCATGACCCCAAGGTTCCCGGGTTTGAGCTCTGTGTCAGGATCTGTGCTGAGAGCTCAGAGTCTAGAGCCTGGAGCCTGCTTCAGATTCTGTGTCTCCTTCTCTCTCTGCCCCTCCCCAGCTCACATTCTCTCTCTCTTTCTCTCAGAAATAAACATTTTTTAAAAAGTCATCAATTTGAATAGCTTAATAGAAACGATTTGATTATTTTTCTTTATATAATTTTTTTAGTTTGTTTGTTTATTTATTTATTTATTTTGAGAGAGAGAGAAAGGAGGGGTGGAGCAAAGAGAGGGGTACATAGAATCCCAAGCATGCTCTACACTGTCAACCCAAAGCCCTACATGGGGCCCGAACTCATGAAACATGAGATCATGACCTGAGCCAAAATCAAGAGTTGAATGCTGAGCCACCCAGATGCCCTGAAATTATCTAATTCTAAGCCTATATTTTAAAATAAATTTTTATTTTATTTTTTAATTTTTTTAATGTTTATTTATTTTTGAGAGACAGAGCATGAGTAGGGGAGGGACAGAGAGACAAGGAGACACAGAACTTGAAGCAAACTCCAGGCTCTGGCTGGGCTGACAGCACAGAGCTGATGCAAGGATTGAACCCATGACTTCGAGATCATGACCTGAGCTGAAGTCAGACGCTTAATCGACTGAGCCACCCAGGTGCCCCAAAATAAATTTTGACTTTAAAATAGAATTCAATTTATAGCAAATCAGTGGAGATAGTAGAGTTCCCATATACACCATACCCAGTTTCTCCTATTAATATCTTATATTAGTACTGTATAGTTATCACGATTAATTGGTATTGATCATTTTATATGATTTAAAATCCGTTTTTACCTAATGTCCTTTCTCTGGGTCAGGATACCACATTACATTTGTTTGTCCACTTCCTTCAGACTATTCTTGGCTGTGACAGTGCCTCAGTCATTTCCATCAAGTCATATCTACAGTGAATACTGTCATCATTACCACATACTGCTACTACCGATGTTAACCCTGATCGCCTGCCTGGAGTCGTGCGTGTTATTTCTGTACGGTAAGGTTACTCCCCACTCAGGTCCACACCATACTCTTTGAAAGGAGGTCACTATATGCAATCTGCACTTTGGGAGAGGGGAGTTAGGCTCTTACCTCCTTGAGTGTCTACATAAAGTCCTTGTAATTTTTCTGAAAGAAAATTTATCTATTATCCAAATATTTTTTATACATTACTTTGTATCAGTATGGACTCATGGATATTTAAGTATACACTTTGGGTTACAATGTAATACTTCTTAATTAATTATGTTGCTTAAATTGTTCCATTTTCACCAGTTGGGAGTTCTGTCAGCTGTGTCCTGTGTCTCTTTGGTATGTTCTCATCACTGCCGGCTTTTTCAAGGACTTCCTTCCTTTCTGACATTCTAACATGCTCCAGGATTATCTACAATCAGCAAAGTTTTCAAGTATCCCTGGTTCTTTTTATGGGAAAACGACAATAGAAAGCAAGATCTGGTTGATCAATCAGCACATATGGTAATGGTGTCACACTTTTTAACCTGAGGGAACAACTTTGTCAACTAGAGTACAGTATTTACATGCAGCTTACCTTGCCTTTATTTAGTCTTACAGACTCCGCTAATTCCCAACATTATGAAGGTCGACACCGTTTAGTCCCGCCTATCAGTGAGGCTGTGTCACACATTTGCACCCAATAAATACTTTTGTCACTGTCTACATTCCAGCCTGGGTCTTCTGATCTCCTAACAGAGTTTTTAAAAACTAATATACGTTAAGGTTACTCTGTGCTATAATATTCTGAGTTTTGACAAATGCAGAGTTCATGTATCCACCATTAAAATATAATAGAAGAAATATTCACAGTACTTAAGTCCCTTGGGCTTCACCTAATCAACCCTTCCCCAGCCCCAAACTCCTATCAACCAAGGATCCATTTACCATATCATCTAGAATGTCGCATAATGGAATGATATGGTATACAGCTATTTCAAATTAGCTGGAGTTTTTGTTTGCAATATGCAGTTAGACACACCCACATTGTTGCATGGATTGGAAGCTCATTCTTTTAAATCACTGGATACTAGCCCATTGCTTTTTGTACCACGTTCTGTTTATCCATTTATATGATGAAGGACATCTTAGTTTCTTCCAATCGGGGGTACTTATGAATAAAGCTACTATAATGTGCTTGTTTTGTGAGGACATAAATTTTCAAATTTGCTAGGTAAATACCTGACATGTCATATAACATGACTCTGCTTAGTTTTGTAAGAAACTAGCAAACTGCCTCCCAAAATGGCAGTACCATGTTACATTCTAACCAGCAATTGATGAGATTTCCAGTTTCTCTTTATTCTTGCCAATAATTAGTATTGTAGGTTTTTTTCTCTTTAACTTCAGCCATTATCATAGGCATGTAGCACTATCTCATTATTGTTTGAACTTGCATTTCCTAATGACAAATGATGTTAGCATCTTTTCATATGATTAATTAAGATCAGTTTATCTTCTTGGGTAAAGTTCATGTTTTTACTGTGTTTGGGTGGGCTAATTGTTCTCTTGTTGAATTTTAAGAGTTCTTTATATATTGGAGGTGCAGATCTTTTGCTCAAGTATGATTTTTTTAAATGTTTATTTATTTGAAAGACACAGAGACAGAGCATGAGAAGGGGAAGGGCAGAAAGAGAAGGAGACACAGAATCTGAAATAGGTTTCAGGCTCCAAGCTGTCAGCACAGAGTCTGATGCAGGGCTCAAAGTCATGAAGTGTGAAATCATAACCTGACCCAAAGTGGGCTGCTTAACCAACTAAGCCACCCAGGCGCCCCATCAAGTATGATTTTTATAAATATGTTTTCCAAAGTCTCTGGGTTGTTGTTTTATTCTTAACAGTGATTTTTCCCTGAGAGAAGTTTTAACTCTAGTACTTTCAACATATCAAATTTATCTTCCATAGTTGGTATTTTAGTGTCATATCTAAAAATTCATCACCAAAACCAAGGTGACCTATTTTTTATCCTATATTTTCTTCTAGAGGTTTATAGCTTTGCATTTTACTTTTTGGTCTTTGGTATATCATGAGCTAATTTTTGTGTAAGGTGTAAGATCTGTGGCTAGATTTTTGTTTCGTTTTGTTTTGCATGTGTTAGTTGAAAAGATTATCTTTTCTCCATTAAATTGCTTTTATGCCATTGTCAAAAAGTAGTTGACTATATTTGTGGGATCTATTTCTGGGACCTCAATTTATTCCTTTGATCTATGTTTATTTTTTATCCTATCATGCTCTCTTGACTACTGTGGGTTTACAATAAGTCTTAAAATACAAAAGTATGTGGCCTCCAGTATTTCTCTTTCAATATCCTTTTGGCTATTCTAGGTCTTTTACCCTTCCATATAAAGTTTTAGAATTAGTCAGCCAATATGTACAAAATAGCTTTCCGGGAGTTAATTTGGTATTTCATTGAATTTATAGTTTAGGCTGGAAGGAATTGTCACCTTCACAATATCAAATATTTTCACTTATGAAGATAAGATGTATCTCCATTTAGATCTTCTTTCATTTATTTTATCGATGTTTTCTGGATTTTATTGTACAGACTATATACATATTTTGTTAGAATTATGTATAAGTAGGGGCACCTTGGTAGCTCAGTTGGTTAAGTGTCTGACTCTTGTTTTTGGCTCTGGTAGTGATCTCGTGGTTTCATGAGTTTGAGGCTCACATCAGACTCTGCACTGGCAGCACAGAGCCTGCTTGGGATTCTTTCTCTCCCTCTCTTTCTGCCCTTCCCCCACTTGTGCTGTCTCTTTCTCAAATTAAACAAGCTTAAAACTTTTTTAAAGAGTTATGTCTAAGTATTTCTTTTCTTGGAAACTTATAAGTGCTACTACTTCTTTAAAATTTCAAATTCTAATTATTAATTGCTAGAAATCAGTTGCCTTTCATATATTGGATTTATATCCGTTATATCCGGTGACCTTGCTACACTTGCTTTTTAGTTCCAGGGTTTCCTTTTTTATTTTTGTAGATTTTTTTCAGATTTTATACATATATACATAGTCATGTCATCTGTTAATCAAGATGATCATTTCTTCTTTTCCATCTATACATCTTTTACTTTTCAACTAGTCTTATTGCTCTAAAAATACTTCCAGGATGATATCAAATAGTAGTAATAGAAGGCATTGTCTTGTTCCCACTCTTAGAGGGTCATATCCAGATTCTTATGATTAAGTATGACATTATCTATTTTTTGTAGTTATTCTTTATCTAGTTGAGGAAATTCCTCTTTAGTCTAAATTTTCTGATAGTTATTATAACAAGTGGGCATTTGACTTTCTTATATGCTTTTTCGACATCAGTTGATAAGGTCATATGATTTTTAATTTTATGCATGGCAGAATACAAGACTGAGTTTGTATGTTGAAGAAGCTTTGCACACTTAGAAAAAATCTCACTTGGTCATAATATATGTAATATTTTTATATATTGTTGAATAAAATCACTAATACTTTTTAAAAAATAGTTTATTACCAAGTTGGTTTCCATATACACCCAGTGCTCTTCCTCACAAGTGCCTTCCTCCATGACCATCACCCACCCCCTCCCCCTTTCCCCCTTCTTCTTCAGCCTGCAGTTTGTTTTCAGTATTGAAGAGTCTCATAATTTGCCTCCCTCCCTCTCCCTAACTCTTTTCCCCCCTTTTCCCCTTCCCATGGTCCTCTGTTATGTTTCTCCTGTTAGACCTATGAGTGACAACATATGGTATCTGTCCTTCTCCACCTGACTGATTTCACTTAATATGACTCCCTTGAGGTCCATCCAGTTTGCTACAAATGGCCAGATTTCATTCTTACTCATTGTCATGAAGTATTATATATACACCGTATCTTCTTTATCCATTCATCAAGTTATGGGCATTTAGGCTCTTTCTGTGATTTGGCTATTGTTATGACATTATACCCTACATGGAAAACCCAATAGACTCCACCAGAAGCCTTTTAGAACTGATCCATGAATTCAGCAAAGTTGCAAGGTACAAAATCAATGTACAGAAATCAGTTGCATTTTTATACACCAATAATGAAGCAACAGAAAGAGAAATCAAGAAACTCATCCTATTTACAATTGCACAAAAAGCCATAAAACACCTAGGAATAAAGCTAACCAAAGATGTAAAATACCTGTGCAATGAAAACTATAGAAAGTTTATGAAGGAAATTGAAGACACAAAGAAATGGAAAAACATTCCATGCCCATGGACCAGAAGAATAAACATTGTTAAAATGTCAATCCTACCCAAAGCAATCTACACATCAATGCAATCCCCATTAAAATTGCACCAGCATTCTTCACAAAGCTAGAACAAACTGTCCTAAAATTCATATGGAACCACAAAAAAACCCAAATAGCCAAAGTAATATTGAAGAAGAAAACCAAAATGGGAGGCATCAAAATCCCAGACTTTAGCCTCTACTACAAAGCTGTTATCATCAAGACAGTATGGTATTGGCACAAAAACAGACACATAGACCAATGGAGTAGAATAGAGAACCCAGAACTGGGCCCACAAATATATGGCCAATTAATCTTTGACAAAGTAAGAAAGAGTATCCAATGGAAAAAAGACAGCCTCTTTAACAGATGGTGCTGGGAGAACTGGACAGCAACATGCAGAAGAATGGAACTAGACTACTTTCTTACACTATACACAAAAATAAACTCAAAATGGATGAAGGACCTGAATGTGAGACAGGAAATCACTAATAATTTTGAGAACCATTTTGCCCATATTCATGAGAGATATTATTTTGTAGTTTTCTTTTTTTATAATGTCTTCATCCAATTTTGTTATTAGAGTAATGCTGTACTTAGTGAGCTAGAAAGTGTTCTGTCTGCTTCTACTTTTTAGAAGAAATTGTGCAGAATTGGTATTATTTTGCCAATTCCAAAGCCAAAGGCACTTCTTGTCTGAGGTACTTTACTAGAAACCTTTGATGGGATGTATTAGATTTGTTTTCAGTGATACCAGATTCATAATGCATAAGAGTCACTCTTGATTTTCATTTTCTGAAAGGATTTGAGGTTATTAAGAGAAGAAAAGCATTCTCCCATGGATTTTAGAAATATGTTTATTTCCAGGAAAACTTACATGGATTAGTCTAATTAACATTCTATAGTTTGGCAGAGGAAGAAGGAAGTGAGGGGAAATGCTTAGCTATATGTTAGGCTACTTCATACCTGAAAGGCAACAACAGTTATGTCACATCTTATCAGGTCAAAATAGAGTAGCCTTCTATTCTGATGTACCCAGTATGGGCTCATTTTACCTCATGTCCAATTCACCTAATTCTGCCTTTGTCTTGTATTTTTTTCTTTCTTTCTTTCTTTCTTTCTTTCTTTCTTTCTTTCTTTCTTTCTTTCTTTCTTTTCTTTTCTTTTCTTTTCTTTTCTTTTTTCTTTTTTTTAAGCATTGTTCATAGTTCAATGACAGTAAGTTGGGATGTTTGAACCAGACTTCTGCAATTGTACATCCAGATCATCCTTTGGCCATCATCCAAACACATAAATAAATGTATATGTCCTACAGTGACACTAAACATTTTTTTTAGACACAAGTCCTCTAGGTTCTGCTTGTTTTTATTAGAACCTAATTGGAAATATCTGATCAACTATTAAATAGTGGATCAAAAAATGTAAACTTATTTTTTAAATTTTCTTTTAAGTTTTTATTTAAGTTTCAGTTAACATACAGTGTAATATTATCTTCAGGTGTACAATATAGTGATTCAACACTTACATACAGCCCCTGGTACTCATTTCAAGTTCCCGCTTTCACCCCCATTCCCCTCTTTCACCCGTTCCCCCCCTCACCTCCCCTCTCGTAACCATCAATGTGTTCTCTATACTTGAGAGTCTGTTTCTTGATTTATCTCTCTCTTTTCTTCCCCTATGATCTTTTGAAAAAACATAAACTTTTAAAGCTTTGAGTGAGTTCCAGTTAGTAGAAGGGGTGGGGGGTGAAACTTGTATTCAGAAAACGTTTATCCTTACCAAAATAAGAGAGAAGCTAAAACATACAATAGAAATTCAAGTGTCCATAACTTAATGTTTATGTTCATAATTACACCTTGGAATATGTCACCTTGTGGGAAGAATCTTTTGGTGGTGTTCCCATATTTAATTTGATATATTTATACTTTGTGTCACAACAACACAATATTAAAATACCTGTGAATTTTTAGCAGCGAGATCTAACAAAACTTTCAAAAGAATCATAAAGACTAAAACTAGGACACTGGAGAACTGGAGACGCTCTCAGTACATGGAAAATATTTATACATTTCACTTTACAATATTTTGGTGTTGAAAATATTCTCCACTTAATGGACTTGGCTTTCAAGTTAACAAATATGAAAACACAGAGAAACCATATTTTCTCTATTATAAGCCTGATGATCTACAGAAAAGAATCAATTAAAGTTGTCAACAATTTCAAAATTATTAACCACAATGTGGAATTGCAATTTCCAAGTTTCAATTTGGAAAATTAAAGCGAATATGATTATGTTGATAAAACGTGCTTTCTCTTCCTCTCATATTATAATTAAGCACCCCTGATGTTGTCAGCAACAAACAAGCAATATAATCTAATCAAATCAGTCCTTCTCTTATTTCAATGAAACAACTTCTTCAGAAAATAGAACCCTAAATCACTGACATTGTCTAATTGGTCCTGTTAATGACATTTATCGACTGCCTCATCTCCCACCACTCAGTTATTTGCTCACTCTGCCCCACGTGTATTTTCTATTTCCTGAAATCCAACATGGCCTCTCACAGCCCAGTGCCTTGACACCTGCCTCTACCGGATTGCTCCCCTGCCGTGCTCCACCCAGCTAACTCTTACTCATCCTTTCGTGCATCAGTTTAGTGTCTCTTTCCTCTTTTCCCCACATCTGAATTCCCTCAGGCCATTATTGATTCTGATAAAATATTCTAGTTTTACTTAGCGAAATTTATTATGATCTTTGTTAATTCATCAGACATCACATGACTATGTGTTTCATAGAATTTGTTTTTAGATCGTAAGTTGTACTGCAGCCCAAGAGGGTGTGAGAGGAGAGGCCATACCAGGCTTGTTGACCTGGCCAGGATTGCCTTCTCGGGAATATTATCTGGGAGAGGAAACTCTGTGTTTAGTGATGGTAGAAGCGCTGTTTCATCAAAACCTTGGGGAAACTTCTACTTTCTTGACGGTTTCATCACTTCCTGTAAGGCATTTCATCAGCCCCTCTAGAAGCTGATAGAGTCCAGAATCTAAACTGGGAAACTGACTCTGTTGACTGAACATCTAACTACATTCCAAAAGATATGGATTGTATGCTCAATTTTGCTATTAATTTTCTCTGGTCCCGAGCAAAGAAGTAAGTATTTCTAAGTAGAACTTCTTCTCTTTGGCAAAGTGCTGACTTAGCTCCTTAGGAAAATAAAATAGTGTAGTCTATCTCAGATTTTTTAAAATAGTATTAAAATGCTGAGCAATTGCTTTCTTATGATGTAATATTGATCATTATCTGGCTACCTTATTAACCCAATGACATATTAATTAGTGATGGAAATTGTCTATAAAATTCTCATTCAATGAAACCTAGTTGTCCTCCCCTCATGGTGAGGTTGCATTCATCCTCAGGACGATTCCTGGCGGCCAGTTCTAATGTTCTGCCCAGTGTTGCTCTGTGAGCTTGTTTTATGCCTAAAAACCAGCCAGAGGATGATGGGCTTGATTTTACCAGAACACACACACGCTCAGATGCCTCACTAGATTTTTCCTAGGATGTGACGTGCACAGTAAAACATCAGACTATTAAATGACTTTTTTCAAAAATTTTGAAGAAAAACAAAAACTTGGCTGAAGATACACCTTCTGTTTCCCCCAAGTCTCTGTAGGCACACAGTTCTTTCTAGAATAGATAGAATATCATGGCTTAGCAAATTGTAGGCTAAATAGATTCAAATTGAATAAACCAGAGAACCTGATTTTATTTGTATTGTCTCATGGATTCAAGTTTGTTAACAGAAAACACAAGGCCAGAAAATCATTGCTATAATAAAAGAAAGCAGGAAATCCTAATGATATTATGGGTGTGTAACCAAATTCACAGTAAAAAAAAATAATAATGGGCTCTTGACATGAACTCTCTCATGCACCATGCAATTGACTTATTTTAATGTACAGAAAAGTCATCTATTTTCCTCAAATCATGTTAAACACCTGCTGGCAGACTAGTCGAAGGTGGTTAGACTCTGCTAACAACCAGTTCAAAGCGGTCTCAGAGTTCATTCATACTCTTTCTAGTGTACTTCCTGCTTTCACTCACTGCCGGCCGCACGGCCAACCCCACCTGCTGCAGGACTTGCCTGATCATGGCACTTGTCTGTGCCCACACCTGCACCAGTTACCCACTTTTGTGGAACAAACCACCGCCCCAAATTCTTATATTCATTATCTTGCTGTCTCTGTTGATCAAGAACTCGGGAGAAGTTGGTAGAAACGTTTCTGACTTGAAGTCTTTTGTGCAGCTCCAGCCAGATGCCTGCGGGTGTTGAAGTTCTCTGAAGGTCTGTCCCTCCTTTTGAGATGTCGCCCTTACACTTCTATGAAGAGACTGCTGGCTACTGGCCAGGGACCTCCGTGGCTCTCCACAGAGGCCTCGGCTCCTCACAGAACCGCATCTGGTTTACCCCAGAGCGAGTGGTTTAAGACAACAAGAGTATAAACGGCTTCACTGCCTTTTATCACCCGGTTACAAGCTCCTCAGAGCTTACTGATCACTCAGGGGTGAGCATGGACTGTGGGAAGGCGTGAAGACTGCATCAAAGGACTGAAGAACATGGGGGATGTTCTATGGCTGCCAACAGTTATGCTTCTGGAAGTTCAGAAGCATTCTATCCAAGAAGGAGCAGGTGGTGGGAACAAACTTGCATGGGCGGTGCTGTCACCCAGGGGAGTGTGGTCAGATCTGCGGTCTGTGGGTGACTGACTGTGACATGGAAACAAGGGGTGATCCACAGTCACATGACCCAGTTGATATGGGTGTGTTTCTGCACCTGTGTGTGTTTTAGTTGTACTTTTTTTAAATGTGAAATATGAACTTCTTAGGAAGTCAGAGTTTTCCTTTGGAATAATTTTAGATTGATGGAAAAGTTATAAAGATCATACAGAGAGTTTCAGTAGAAGTTTCGCCCAATTTTCCCTAATGTTAACATCCTGTATCACCAGGGCACATTTGCCAAAGGTAAAGGAATGACTGACACCAGTGCATTACTATTGATTACCAGTCAGACTTTATTTGGCTTTCTCCAATTTTTTCACTGATGTCTTTTTTCTGTTCCAGGACTTAATCCAGGAAACCACATTTTATACCACATTATATTTAGATACTACCATTTTATTTTTTAATGTTTATTTATTTTTGAGAGAGAGATAGAGCACGAACAAGGGAAGGGGCAGAGAGGGAGGGAGACACAGAATCCAAAGCAGGTTTCAGGCTCTGAGCTGTCAGCACAGAGCTGACGCAGGGCTCAAACTCATGAAATGGGACATCATGACCCCACTCGAAGTCAGATACTGAACAGACTTAGCCACTCAAGCACCCCAGAGATACTTTTGAAGTGTAGCATCCTAACCTCCCTGGAGGAGACCCAGATTGTCACTCTTGCTCACGTGTGGGCAGAGCAGAAGCGGAATGACTGAGCAGAAATCGCTTCAGGTGTAACCACTCCAAGTCATGATACAGCCCTCATAGTTTCTTTCCAAGGGCTTGTTCTTTGTCTCTCTCACTTCCTTTGTTAACACCTTACTAATTCATTCCTGAGGAAATCTGATACAGATGAAAGGAAGAGCTTTGTGGGTTTTTTTAAATAAAAATGCAAAATAAGAAAGTAAAACCAGGATTGAGCCCTGATATAAATGTAACACACAAACGCAGTTCATGAAAGGTGAGTTGAGAATATTATTCTGAACTTCTTAGTGGCTTAAACAGAGACAGAGATGAGAGCTACTTTATACTGGCCCTAAGAAATAAAGATAATGTATAGGATGGAAACATTTCTACTTCTGGCACTTAATCTTGCCACTCTTTGCTCCCAAGAGTAGTGACTGAAGTGCTCAGGGAGGTCTCCCCAGGAAATCCTGTTGAGTACCCACCTCAGCCTGTCTGTAACCACTGTGGTGGCTGGACTGGCCCTTATGGTTCTTATGACTGTAAGATAACAAAGGCTTACTACTTTCAAGTTCTGGAAATTTCACAGCACACCTGGGGCCACATAGAGTGAAGTCATGGTGGGGGTGGGGAGAGGAGGGCCTGGGGTGCTGCTTTTCTGGGGGGTTGAGGGTGGAGGCCTAGCGTTTCATAGGTTTTCTCTTTATTGGTGAATTTAACACCTATGGGGAATTTAAAGTGGAGGGAAGAGAAAGGGGAGTGGTCCAAATTGTCATTTATTAAATTAACCATGATGTCTGGCAGAGGAGGACTGGCTCTTTATCCGGTCCTGTGGCTGCCTTCTTTGAAGTGGGTGCCTTGACAATCAAAGCTTAAGTCAAGCCCTTGACTTGCTTTACAAAAAATGAAACTCCAACGGTCAGGGTTTACACTACAAATACCTGACACAATTCCTAGGACTCTTTCTTCCGTAGCCTTTCTCCCAGAATAAAGGCAAAGGGCAGTCCTGTGTAAGTGGCACAAACAAGGGTCTAGTCAGTGCGTCAGAGACTCAAAGCTCTGGTCGTTTCAGAGAACCGAGGCCCAGCCTCAGATCTCTTCAGGTGTGAGCTACGCTGGCCACTTGGACAAACGCCACAGGCTGCTCCGGGCCTCTGAGTCTCTGTTCACTCACCTGTTGAGCAGAACAAGAGCCACCTTGCATGGTGGTTCAGCAAGTGTGAATCACATGCGTGTTTTGTTTTGTATTACTCTGTGGCAGCTCTCATTAGGGAGACGGGGGAGGGTCTCAATAGTCATGATGATGAGGGCCATCTTACTTTTGTAGGCTAGCGTGTGGCAATGAGTTGAAGGTTATACACTCTGGTACACCATGGAGAGCAAATAGTCTATGTTGTCCATGTAATTTCAGGCCTCTTTATAGTTACTTGAGCTTGAAATGGCCTGGGCATCTTCTTTGGAAAGTGAGGAACCCCAGGCCGGGTAGGCAGCCCCTTCTTCATGGTGGACAGGCATGGACATGCACGTGCATCCAACATCTCAGGGACCCACTGTCTACTGGAAATCAAGAGCTGCTCCTTTTCATCTTCACTCTTGTGGTGCTATTAAATTTCAGGTTTTCCTTAAGCCTCAGAAATAGGTTAGCCATTGTGCGATTATTTTTATTTTTCCATATAAGAAACATGCTCAAAATTTCAATAGTTTGCAAGGGTTATGGGTCTGCAGGTAAGCTATGCTTAAACCTTAAACCTGGGCTGAGTTCAGCTGTGTCATGTGCTCCAAACGTCCGGAGGGTTTCAGGTATGCTCTTCCTGTCTTCATTCTGGAGCACAGGTTGAATGGGGCAGGGGCTGCCATAGTGGACACAGGTGCAGAAGAGCCGAGCCAAACTCCAAGGGTATGTTTAACGCCTCATTCAGTCAGGTTCACTAACTCTGGAGGCATAGGCCTCAAGTGTCAAATGGGGCCCACCCCACCTGAATGCGTATCTTATGGACAGGACTTCATCAGTGAGCAACAGTGTGGGGGAGAGGGAAGGGGTCTGGAGCAGAATCCTCAACTGTGACCAATGGCCAGGGGATGTTGTTCTGTGGGTTCTCCGGGGGGGCGGGGGAGGCCTGCCCCTTCACCGGCATTGCATTTGCCTCTGCTCCCAGCAGACCTTGAAAGCCTCATCATGGAGCCTGACCTTTCTAGATTCAGCCACTTCCTCTCATAAACATAGAAGCCCGTGTTCCCTCTGTACCTAAAATCTCCTTTCTTCTGTGTGCGTGAGCCCAAACAGTGAAAGATCTAACACCACACCTGTCTCAAAGGCAGACAACCAGGTAGAGTGAAGATGATTCTCTTGATCTCTATAAAATGAGCTATCACCATAGGTGAAAGCAGCAAGAAATACTTAACAAGATGAAGGTAGGTTAGGTAGAACATTCTATGCAGGAGGCAGGGGTGGCACAGGTAGCTGGTGGGCGAGGGAGGACAGCAAACAAAATCATTCCCTGGCAGATGGTAGGCACCATGCTTGGCACAGCCTCCATGATCTGTTTCTACCTAAATGACAAATACAAAACACTGAACATTTTCCAGCAGAAGCCTCAGGCTGAGAGTGTGATGGATTTTGTAGGCAATGAAAGAATTCTGTTTCTTAGTAAAATTTCTAGACCAAGTGTGAGGTGATTTGCTAGAGCGTTATTTTTCTTGATAAACTGTAATGTTCTAAAACGGCAGGAATGAATGGACGCAAGACCATTTCCCAGGTAATCAAGACATGCAGAGACAGTCAGGGAACTGGAAAATCATGACCCTTGGATACCAATATGAAAACCCAGGCAATCTTCTGACTTTAGTAATCATAACATGACGTGCAATTGAAGTAAGAGAAAACTTGACTCAATTGGGACTTTGACGTGACTCAGAAACATTCAAAAGCAGCAGTTGCAAAAATAGGTGCACAAAAAAATCACAGCCTTCGAAAAAACAAGACAAAGTTTAAAACATACATTTAATATATTGAAATTCAAACCATAATTCAGAATCTTAATGAAGTATGTGTGTGTGTGTGTGTTTCACCATCCTGAGATGCATCCCGATCCCAAAGGCTCACATCATGCTCTCTGCTGGTGACCACTTCATGCAGTGTCTGCTTTCTTGATTCTTCAGATCGCTGTCAGTACAGCAGTAATCACCATAAAATAATGTAGGCTCTATGCTGACATATTTATATATTCTAATGTATTTATATCACATTCTCTACCTCTCACATAAACAGTTTCTCATATGGGAGGAGGAAGAGAGAGAGGGAGACAGAGATACAAAGTGTGTGTATAATTTACAGCATTTTGAACATCCCCTCAGTGTAATTAAATACACATACCAAATAAATTATGAATTATAGTTCCAATTGACTCAAATCTTTCTCAAATTGGGAATTTTACATGGAGCTAAACAAGTATCATTGCTGTTCTGAGACAATGAGGGCCACGTTACATAAAACCTGGAGCCTTCCTGCTTGATGAAAATTAAAAAATATATATATATTACAAGTCTAGGTTAGGGAATTTAAACACAAAAATGCAAAAGGAAAATCAAATTCAAAGTTAAGTTCCCCATATACTCATGAGTTTTTTCCTTCTTTTCTTGAGCTGCAGTGATACATTTCATAGAATTTCAGGATTGCTGTTACCTCCACAAAAGTAGTTGCCAAGAATGATACCCCCACCAGCCAACACCATCTTGGAGTAAAGAAAATGCCAGAAAGAAACCTCCAACACATTCTGTGTGAGAGCACGTGGGATTCATTTCCTGCTTGGTCCCACTTCTGTCTCAGATGTGGAGGGAATGGAACTGGTGTCTGTGCTTCTATGAATGTCACACTTTTGTGTTGGCATTGGCCTTGTGCCCAGTAGCCACCCTGTGGGTTTGATCCCAGCTCCAGCAGGCTGTTCCACCTTCCTCCTAGTCTCTCCTTTACCATCACCGGAGTCCTTAACTGTTTCAGCTCTGTCATCTTATAATTTATATACGGCCATTTTGGTGTGGATTATTTCCAATGGTGAGGGTAGGACCCAGGACGTTTGAGCAAATGCTACCGTGATTGTGCATTTCCCATCCCTCTGGGATGATATCCTTAATAAATAAGACCAGTGCTTGAGAACAGACAGACCCTTCTCTGAGGGCATGTTGGGGGATGGGGGTGGGTCTTCAGGGAAGAACGAATGGACACATTAAGTACCAGAACACAATTTTTCCTCTCTGAAAGTCTAAAAGCTAGCTCTAGACACTTTCTAGAACTTTATGAGGAAAAACAGATGAAATCAGTTCATAAATTAGTCTAATCCAATTGAGAAAGAAACTGGGCTTCCTTCTCGGTCTTACATTAATGGAAAGTGGAACCATGCTTTTGGTCACATCACAGATGTTCACTTGGGAGATAATTCTTTTTTTTTTTTGTATTTTGTAATATTTATTTATTTTGAGAGAGAGAGAGAGAGAGGGAGAGAGAGAGAGAGAGAGAGAGGGAGAGAGAGAGAGAGAGCGAGCACAAGCTGGGGAGGGGGACAGAGAGAGGGAGACACAGAATCCGAAGCAGGCTCCATACCATCAAAACAGAGGCTGATGCAGGGCTCAAACTCACAAACTGAAATCATGACCTGAGATTAAACCAAGAGTCAGATGCTTAACCAGTTGAGCCACCCAGGTGCCCCTCCACTTGGAAGATAGTTCTTATGGTCACACATTCCTTTGATGAGGCCATCGGCCATTGGGGACTGACTCTTCTGTTGCTCAGGTCACCCTGGACGTTGTCTGAAGGGAGTCCAGAAATTGCCAGCAGGGCTGTGGATCAGAAGGGCTGGGGGTTTCTTTGGCTAATTTGAGGCAGTTGGGGAAATGGCCTCCTCATCTGGTCACATTGTCCTCGGATGCTGCTAACACTAATCCTTGATATAATTCTTAATGAGAAAATGTGGTATAGCAATTATTAACAATCTTTGGCCAGAGTTGACACTGAGATCAAGTAATATGAAACCAACAGGAAACCAATAGTAATTAGGATCCGTGGCAAATGCTACGAATCCAAAAGGAGACAAGCATTTAAGTAAGAGATTTTAATCTAAGTAGGTGGTAGGTGTAAAAGATCTGTCCCAAACTGTAGATTTAAATAAAAATAAATAAATAAAGGAAGGAAGGAAAGAAGAAAGAAGGAAGGGGAAAAAACTCCTTTATAAGCCTTAGAGATGATCAGGTCACAATAATTATAGGTTTATTATCCAGCCATGAACTCCTGATTTCCGTTATTTGGGGATTTTGTAAAAACTTAATTGTATGTTAAGCTTTCCTAAGCAGATATTTCCTATCTGTTTTCATTTCAGTGAGAAGTAATATTGGCTCTGTTGCCATAGTATTTAATTTGGAGTGGGTTATGGTTTCATAAATCCATTAAGATTTCAGAGGAAGGGAATCAATTTGGTTATTTTCTCCTTTGGGAGAATATCGCACACTGCAGTGATAATGAGATGCTCAGCTGTGAGTAGTCCTTATTCTCCATCCTGAGGAGCCAGCATTTTTTGAGCTATTTGTTTTATGTTATCATCTAGAAAAGGCTACCCTTATATAACTCCCAGAGGGAGAAGGCATTAGTTCTAAAAAAGGGAAGTGTAACTTGTTCAGAGAAGGGAGGATTTCAATTTGTAGATGTGTTGGGATATGGTGGGAGTCAGTGGGGATGCTATTGACCTTTTGGGAGGTATGTTCTTCATAGTGGATTACTGCCCCTCATGTCATAGGACTTTTAGCAAACCTATCCCTCTTTCTAAAATGGCACATTGTGTCCCATTCAGGCATTATAACAACCAAAATATTTCTGCACATTTCCATGTATCCCATAGAGGACCAGCATTAACCATACTTGGGATTAGGTTCTTGGTAGGACCAGGCCATGTAGATCTTTTGACCATGTTGGTTTAGAACCTCTGTGAAAGAGATCTGAAAGCCATAGGGTACATGATATATTATTTCAAATGATCCTTACAGTTTCTGGCACAATGCGTTTGGGTCAGAACTATGGCTCACAGGCTGTAATAAAGGTGTAGGTCTAAGAATAGAAACCAAAATGGCCCTTGTGTGTATCTTAAGGGTGGCCATAAACAATGGTAGGAATACCTAACTTTAATGGTTTCGACCTAACTTTAACCTTCAAGGGCAAAAGCACTGACCCATCATGAGAACTCAAATAGACTCTGGTGGCCCCCAGAGGGCTTAGTAAGCTGGTGCACGTAAGACAAGGGCTTTTGGTTGAAGAGCTTAAGGAGATAGTTCCTTCTTCCCCAACCCACACCATGGGGAGGTTCAGCAATGCCTGTGACTGGGTGGGAAATTCTATCTAATTCAGGAGTCCAGTATTAGGAGGCCCATTTTGCTATCCCATCTAAGATATATTCTCCAGTAGCTCCCCACCCTGCCCTGTCCAGCCGTCCCCTGACTACAGATAGTTGTACACAATTATTGTTAGTCCATAAAGTGATTGGTCATAGTCTTCACCCCTGAAAGAGGTCTCTTTGGTGGGGAAGGCTGCAGAGTTGGGGTGTCATCTCAAAGTTCCCCCAGTGTCTTTGCTTGTTAGAGATTCACATTCTCTCATCCACGTAAACAATTGTGTATACCGTTTCATTCAATTAACCTAAAAGGTACTCCAAAACACTTGGGTTTTGAGGGCTAGTGAAACTCCTAGAAATGTTCTGGGGAACATTGTGGCTTCACAGAGGAAGGAATTAAACTAATGCAATTATGTAGAAAAGCATGTGTTTGCACAGAGAATGCCAATGGTTTCATATTAAATTGTTTCCTTATAAAAGTGATTTCAAAGACTACAGATAACATCTGACATGAGACATAAAAGAGAGTTACAATGTGTGTTAAAATAAGACTTCATGAGTTTATGTTGCTTTATTTGTTTCCTTATATACCAGGTACACAGAAGGACCAAATCACATTTTGCGAGAATAGCTGTGGAAGTTGGTAATAAAGAGTTTTGTTGCACTGAATTGTTTGAAGCTATTCTGAGACAACTTTTGCTATAGTATTATCAAATTTTACCTGTGATCCAGCTAAGAAGAATGAAACCCCATTTGATGGCAGGGCAAGTACTTTCTGGAAGGCAGTCACAAAGCTGGATAGTTGGTTTGGTCCAGGGTCTACTAGAGGGATATGGATTAGTGTGTGACTAAATTGGCCTTAGAACAGATATATGGGACCCTTTCAATAATTTGTCATCAATTTCCTGCTTGCCCATATTGTCTTGGCCGTTTCAACAATAGCAGTATAAATCTTAACAGGGGCTGCTGGCTGGTTTAGTTGACAGAGTATGTGGCTCTTGATCTTAGGGTCCTGAGTTCAAGTGCCATGTTGGGTGTAGAAATTAAAATATTCAAGGTATTAGCTTCCATAATCAGTCACATGCAGTAATGCCTCTACCTACTGAGATTTGTAGTTATTATTACAGACTAGCAACCCTGAAACACAAGTCAAAGGGTTTGCTTTCTAATCTACAGAAGAATGGTTAAATAAAAACATCCAGAGTAAAAATCTCCCAGTTTCAGTTACCCCAGTGTTTATAGCAGCACTATCAACAATAGCCGAATTATGGAAAGAACCCAAATGTCCATCAACAACCAATGGATAAGGAAGAGATGGTCAAAAGACTATTAGTGGTGAAAAAGGATGAAATCTTGCCATTTGCAACAATATGGATGGAACTGGAGAGTATCATGCTAAGCAAAATAAGTCAGTCAGAGAAAGACAAATATCATATGATTTCATATGATATCATTTCATTTTAAAAGCACAACAAGTGAACACAGAGAAGGGAAAGGATAATAAGATGAACAACAGAGGGAGGCAAACCATAAGAGACTCTTAATACAGAGAACAAACTGAGGGTTGCTGGAGGGATGTTGGGAGGGAGATGCGTGAATAGGTGACAGACATTATGGAGGGTGCTTGTTGGGATAAGCAAGTGATAAATCACTAAACTCTACTTGTGAAACCATTATTACACTATATGTAACTTAACATGGATTTAAATAAATTTTTAAAATACTCCTATTTTCACTTTTAGGTGAATCCTCCAGAATCTTACCAAGGATGCGATTTAGTGATCACTATACAGGACTTCTCTGAACCTTAACCCTCCTGCTGAGCAAAGTCACCCAGATCTAAGAGGCATCATCTTCCCTGGCAGAGAAAGATGGACCCCAAGTGGTCCATGGAAACTTCTAGGTTCTGGGCTGGGACCAGAGCCCTGTGAGTTTAGTGCTATTGGTGTTTTGAGATCATAAGAGTCTGTCTCTGAAACAAAGACTGTCTTTTCTCACTATGCTCCAGATGATGCATTCTTTAACTTGTGCCTTGGGGAAAAATGAAAGCAGGGATATTTCCAGTCTTCACAAAGAACAAGCTTTGTGGGACTCAGGGTGGGTGAGCTACCCCGAGGTTAAGCTTATGCTTCCTCTTATGAAAGTCCTGTCAAGAAAAGAAAATGCTAGTCAGGATTTCTCATTTCAGATTTGCACAAATCCTTTATGAAATGGAAAAAAAAGTTTTTTTTCTAATGTATACAAATTAACCCAAGGAGAAACTCACTTTTGACATATGCCCCATTAATCATCGTGTCTTTTCTTAGCCTTATTAGTCCAGGATCTAGGTGCCAGCAGGCTTGGTTTGCCCAAGGTTTCTCCTCGTGGCTTGCGGATGGCTACTTTCTCTTCTTGCTGAGTCTTCATGTGGCCCTTCACCTGTGAGCACACACTCCTGGGGTCTTTTTCTCTTCTTATACTGACACCAGTCCTTGATGGTCTGATCTGAGATCCTTATTTAACCTTAATTATATCTCTAATGGCTCCATTTCCAAATACAGTCAGGTTGGGAGGGTTTCATCCTATGAGTTTGGGAGGAGGGACATAATTCGGTCCACCATACCCCTCATGGCAAGGCCTTTCTGCTTGTGCCATATAATGGGCTCCCATGGAAAGTTGGGCTGTGATATTCACTCTCATTCATGCTTGTGTAGGAATATTATGCCAAGGAGCAGATTCACAAGGTTGTATTTTTCTATCAGTCTCAGATCACGTGGCTGCCGGGAAATGTAATAAGACAAGATAGAGAAATAAATTCCGGGAATAATACTGAGCAAGTGAGTCACATCATAGCATGTGGGTCAGAGCCTGGCACTAACAGGGCCTGAAACTGGACTCCCATTGGGATCAGTGAACTTCTCAGAGTTGCAACTTCTGGTGCATGAGTCCAGAAGGTGGCACAGATGGAAGTGGTCCTTCTCAGAGACACTGTCTCAGAGCAGCTGAGCTAGTTGGAACCTGATCCATCACGCAAACCATAATAAAGACCAGAGGGACATGTCTGTGAAATGATCTATTAGTGAAATGATCTATTAGCAATATCAGATGTTTCTTGTTGAAAAGTCCACTGGATCGTCCACAATGGAACACGTCTGTCAGATGGACAAACATGGCACCCAGCTGTCTCTTTATATCTAGTCTGAGTTGCAGTAGGGCTTTGGCATCAACCTGGGATCTCTTAGGGCTTAGTTCTATGCTAGATACAAGACAGGCTGCATGTCACATGGTAGGCTGCCCCCATGCTCCATTACTCCCCACTGCCTAGTCCTTTACCATCATGGAGGGCTCAGGCCCTGAGGTCCCTCTACCCTTCTCTACAGGCCCTTGCTGGATTCATTTCCTTCCCAGTAGCTCTCATCTTCTGTTGGTGTCTGCCTGACAAACGCCAACCTTGGAGGAGCCCTTTTCTCTCTCGGCACGTGGACTACCGAGCATTTTGAGAAACAAATGGACTTCGGCTCAGGTCAGATCTCACGTTCGTGGGTTCGAGCCCTGTGTCAGGCTCTGTGCTGACAGCTAGCTCAGGGTCTGGAGAGAAACAAATGGGATCCAGGGCCTGGAGCCTGCTTCTGGCTCTGTGTCTCCTTCTCTCTCTGCCCTTCCCCCTCTCATGCTCTGTCTCTCTATGTGTCAAAAATAAATAAAACAAAAAAATTAAAAAAAAGAGAGAGAAACAAATGGGACCCAGATTTCAGAGCCGCGTTAGTCCCAGGACCTGACCCATGGGGCTAAATGTGCATATGACATAAACTTGCTTTGACATATGCTTGCAATTTTCTTCCTCATCTCATGCTATTATCCTTCTAGTCAGTCCTTGTACAACTCAGGTGATCCGAGACCAATAGACAAGTATAAGCTTCTTAACCTACTGCTCTTCATAAGATTCCTCTAGAAGCACAAATGAGACAGAATCTTACAGCCTGGTACAGCCTTCACCTCATTTCTGGTGTGGGAACATCATATCACACAGGTAGAAAGCATTGTCATGACGCTGCCATTAAACAGATGTACAGTAAAAATGGTGCCTGCTGTTTTGTTTGGAGAAATTCATAAAAGTCCTCTGAGTTTTTGTCAGTCCCACAAAGGATTTGTATACACCTGAAACAAGCAATTCTGCTTCAAGTTGTCTTTCTTTAAGTTTTTTTAATGTTTATTTTAGAGAGAGACACAGACAGACAGATAGATAGAACATGAGTGGGGGAAGGACAGAGAGAGAGAGGGAGACACAGAATCCAAAGCAGCCTCCAGGCTCTGAGCTGTCAGCAAACCCATGAACTGTGAGATCATGACCTGAACCTAAGTCCAAAGCTTAACTGCCTGAGCCATCCTGGGGCTCCTGGGGTGTGTTTCTTTCAAGAGGTGTTCCCTAAGGAAATCCCTAATCGCTGGGATGACCCCCCGCCATGTTTACTCACCAAAGCCATCACCATCCCTGCATGTTACGTACTCGGCATAGCTATTCAGTTTCTCTCTTCTCCTTCACAAGGAATCTATGTCCCCACACTTCCAATATCTTCAAATCCTTGATGCCTCTGTTCCCCTCACTCTCTGCCCACACAGAAAGCAGAAGCCGTCCGAAGTAAACACCCTCAGTTGCCCTTTCCCAGCCTCACCTGCGTCTCTCCCTTCAGGTACCTAGATCATGTGTGCTTCCTAACATCTACAACCAATCCCTCCTTTGGGACTAGATCCCATAATTGATCTAGACATAATATCTTCAAAACATTCTGATAATATTATTAGGCTGAATTATTAGTACTTGAATGGCAGGATGAGAGTTATATACCATTTCAGAATTGGGTGTATGGTGGTGCATGGCCTCCAGGCAATTTAGACAGTTTGCCTCACATCGGCTGTGTCCTTACATGCTCCCTAATTCACTATGATTGTTGCAATTAAAAAAAATTTGTTTCGGATATTTCACTGTTTAGGATTTATAGCATTTTACTAGGGGGTTCACTTTTTCCAAGGGCTTATTGACCTTCATTGACTTTTTCTCGTCTGGCATTGCCTCTTGGAATCTTTGCTCCCTCTTCGCTTCTAGAACATGTCTTAGAGTTTCACACCAGCATCGATAAGAGGTTGAAGCATATTACAAACGAATTAACAACTATTCTGCCCTAATTATGTTTCCGGAGTTGTGTTTAGTGTTTTTATTCTATTAGCTTATCAATATAGTAATAATCAGCATAGCTGAAATTTTTACTCTTATCAGGTTTCCCCAGTGTGCGTATAATTGCCCCCATACTGACCAATACTTGCTTTTCCAAGTTAATTTAGACTAAATCTCTGTTTGTCTCATGAATGACCAAGTCAATGCTAATAATGGTACCGACTTTCACAGACGAGGGTCAGTCAACATCAAATTATTTTCTTGTCATCCTTCTTATGACTCGTCTGACTGGCCAAATTATAAATCTCTATGCGATTTCTATGAATGTTACAGTCACTCAACAAATGGTGTCTAAGGTTTTCATAAATGTATATATAATATATATTAAACAGACCAGGGTGCCCTGTCGTGGAATCTTAGTGCTGCCCCAGGGGCTGCGCCCAGTCTGGGGAACATTGGGTATGGCACTTTGCTAAAACCAGCAGGGGCTGGCTCTGGGCCATCTGCTGGCAGGTGGAGATGCAGCCCTCCAGCTCTGAGTACAATGGGCACTTTCTTTACTGGTTTGAAATACACTGGGCCTTGGCGGCTCCATTGGTTAAATGCTTGACTCCAGACTTCAGCTCAGGTCACGATATCACGGTTGGTGGGGTCCAGCACCGCCTCAGGGTCTGTGCTGACAGCCCAGAGCCTGCTTGGGATTCTCTCCTGCCGACCCTCCCCCCCCTCCCCCAATAAATAAGCATTTTTAAGAAATACACTGGGCTCTGACTGGCTAACGGGAGAGCAGACATAGAAAAGGCTGACTTAAACCTTCGTAGTTGGCATGCTTTTTGCCACTTGCACACACTTGCAGAATGCATAACTCAAGATCCCGTCACTTGGTCACCTGGGCAGTTGCTTCTTCCCGGGGCCAAGTGTGGCCTTGGAGAAGGCCAGCCTCCTTCTGACCCGGCTATGGCTGCAGCATCTTGCCCTGAAAATGTGCTCCCAGAACTGGGGTGGAGAGGAGTTTAGCCCGGCTCTCAGCTGTGGGCTGTCCAGCCCGTAATTTTAATAACAGAGAGAAAGTGGGGCAGGGTAGGATGTGTGTCCGGATTTCCGTAGTTCAGTCCTGGGGGCCGTCTGACCCCCTTTCTCTGGACCCTGAGGTGCCCACAGCCCCCGGGGACCCTGGCCTACACTGTCCCCAGTCCGCAGTGTTTTGGGTGTGTAGTGTCCCAGTCCCCAGCCCCCGGGGTCCCCAGCTCTCCTGGTTCTCAGGCCACAGGCCCCGCCCTGCCAAACCTGCAGGGGGAGCTCTGTTCTTGGAGGCAGAAGATTTGGGACCCATGAAGAGCTCAACCAGGCAGAGCCCTGCCTCAGGCTCTCCGGGATTTGTCTCTGCTGCATCCTCTCAAAGAGCACACACTTCACTTAATTTATTTTTAATATCACAACCTTACCCACTGCCATTTCAATAAAGGACCATGGCCAAACAACCTTTACAGGTAATAATATTATCAGATAAAGGTGACTCATTGTTTCCCTGTAAAGTTCAATTGTCAAATTCCATTGCAGCTCAAGTTTTTAAAATAGATTTTTTTAATGGCCTCCTAGTTGTGTTTCTCTCCTAGCTTGTGGAAAACTGCCTTCTGCGGAATGGAAAGCTCCAGAGGAACTTCCCTATGTGAGGTGATTAAACAGCAGCAAGGGTCTGGCTGTTCCATGTGCCAGGCTTGGAGCTAATCCCTGAGCATCGGGATGGAAGAATATAAAAGTGGAAAGTGTTACTTCACACCATAGATAACCGTCACCGTTTGGAAATCGTGTGTTAGAAATCACAATGACTGGTGCTTACGGTGGTTATGACTATATAAACAGGGGACCCACTGGTTCCAAGAAATGTTGTGTATCCAGACCCAATACACTGAAAGACCTTGAATATAGAAGTAATTGTGTTTATATAATCATTCTAGACATATTTTTTGAACACCACCCTTGTATAGCTGCACATCTTTGTGCAGTAGGGTAGTTTATCTTGTGTACAGAATCACGAGTTCCAGCACATTCCTGCCCCCAGTGGGAACCAGTTCAGTCCTACAAGACTAATGGTCAAACTCTCACCCCCCTCCTCACATCATGTCAAACTCAGGTGCTCCTACCAGTCCCCATCTGCCAACTGTGTACTCATATCCTCTGTCCGTGTTAGGATTTCACACTCCTGATCTCTGTGTCCAGAGCATTCTTCATGTTCTCTTTTCCTTCTGTAATTTTGCCCCCCCGCCCCCCGCAATGCTTATCTGGCTACTGGGATCATTGTGGGGATTCCTTAATGAGCCACAACTTCCTCCTTATCCTTCCAGCTCTCCTCCCAGCCCACTTCCCGCCCCACTGCCCTCACTTCTTAATGTAGTCTATCCAACATGCTGCAGTCCACTTGATCTGCTCTGGTCATCGGTTTAATGTCCATGATTTAGGATCATTTCACAACATGACGCCAGCACTTATTTTTATCTTTCTTGACTCCCTCTTCCTTCCACAAAACCTCTGCTTCAGGCTCCTTGATTAATCTGTGGCCCTTACAATACACCAGGTGTTTTTCCTTCATTCTGTTCTCTAGTCTCTTGTGCCTTTCTCTTCTTATTATTTTTTAACTTAATCTTGTTCACACTTCAGAAGTTTATTCATCTTGCATAGCCTTTATTTTCCAGTGCTCCATTGTCCTCCAATTGGAGACTCTACACAATTGTCTGCCCCATTAACGGGCTTTTTCAGTCATGCCCCTGTGTGTTTGTAGCTTCTATAGACCCAGAGACGAGCTTTTCTGCATCATTGGGTGTCTCAGACTGTCCTGTTTCTCTCCAGGGCTGTGAAATATAGTTTCCAGTCATTATCACCACCGATTCATGCTGCTTCATTAGCGTAGCATACATTTATTAGTCACTTATTGTGGGAGAGTCACTCTGCTAGGTACTGGAGTTCTGGAACAAATACAGCAGATACCCTGGCCCCAGGACACCTGCAATGTAGTAATCACTACTCATAAAACAATAGGCAAGTACAACTCAATGAGGAAGCAATTAGGCTGTGATAATAGGTGTGGGGTCTGATGCATCTACATTTAAATTTCTGCTCTGTCATTTATTATTTCTGTCTACTTAGTATCAGTGCTCAGCTCCTTCCTCTGTAAGGTGAAATTAACGACACCACTATTGTTGGAGGGTTGTGAGGATGAATGTGATCGTCTTAGCCCAGCACCTGGCACTGTGCACAAACACAACAGTTGGTCCAGATTGTTACTATAACTCAGCTCAGACACTAGGAAAACCATCTGGGAGGGAGGCAGGGGATGTTTCCCATGTGAGGATGGGGCCATTAGAGCAACAGGGTAAGATCTGAAGACTTAGTACACTGCTTTTCTCCATTGTGATTTTGAAAAAAAAATCTTCTCAATGAAAAGATTTGATGTGAAATATAAGAAAGAAAAAATAATGAATCAAAATTCAGTTTCTGAATGTTCCATGTGCTTAGGCAGCAGTATTACAGCTTGGCAATGTTATTTTATAAGAGAATTTTCCAGGGCCATCTGGGCAGCTCAGTCAGTTGAGCGTCTGACTCTTGATTTTGGCTCAGGTCATGAACTCACGATTTTGTGAGATGGAGTCTGGCATCAGGCTCTGTGCCAACAGTGCAGAGATTGCCTAGGATTCTCTCTCTTCCTCTCTCTCTGCCCCTCCCCTGCTCACTTGGGCTCTCTCTCTCTCATCCCCTCCTCCACTTGCACTCTCTCTGTCTCTCTCAAAGTAAGTAAATAAACTTAAAATAAAAAGGAAGAGAATTTGCCATATTTCTGTGAAACTCCCCTTAGAAACATTAAGGAGAAAACTTGGTTAATCAAATCTACAGAACTTCCCTCTCTTCTGAAAATATACTGCTCCTCCCACTTATGAGAGTGGAAGTCAGAGAAGTCTACCTTGTCTGGCCAAGTTGTTGTAGAAAGAGGGAGAGATGAGGGTATCAGTTCTGTTTCTCCCACATCCAGAAAGACCGGGCAGGGAAGCCCCTCCTCCAGCACTACATAATATGTGAGTCAAATATCCTGTGTCCTAGATCCTGGACTAGAGAGATGGGGAGGGGCAGCCCTCAGAGAGACTGAGCACTTTCTGTCTGAACTAATTAACAAACTAATTAAGTTGTTGATAAGTGCTCCTTTTGACAGCACATATACTAAAATTGAAACAATACAAAAAAGATTAGCATGACCCTTATGCAAGGATGACAAGCAAATTTGTGAAGCATTCAAATTTTTACAATGGACTACCACATGGCAATGAGAAAGAATGAAATCTGGCCATTTGTAGCAACGTGGATGGACCTCAACGGTGTCATGCTGAGTGACATCAGTCAGTCAGAGAAAGACCGATACCACATGTCTTCACTCATAAGTGTATCTTGAGAAACTTGACAGAAGACCATGGGGGAGGGAAGGGGGGGGGAGTTACAAACAGAGAGGAAGGGAGGCAAACCACAAAGGCCTCTTAAATACAGAAAACAAACTGAGGGTGGATGGGGGTGGGGGAGAGGGGAAAGTGGGTGATGAGCACTGAGGAGGGCACTTGTTGGGATCAGCACTGGGTGTTGTATGCAAGCCAATTTGACAATAAATTATATTAAATACAGAAAAAAATTTGTTGATAAGATGAAGATTTAATATTTTTAGTCACAGATTAAGCCTTTTGGGTATGAGGTTTAATAGGACCACAAAGAAAGCTATGGACAAAGAAAAATTAACATTTTTTGGCACATCTTTTTTCTTACTGAAATTTGTACCACTACTGCACGGGCAGAGACAGAGGTGAAAAACCGCATGTGCATATGGGAAAGCCATCAAAGGCAGCGGAGTGAGGCTGGTTATGTCATCTCCCACAGTCAAGTCAAACGTGTAAATCCTCCAGCAGTGACAAGAAGAGATTTACTGAGAATATGTGCTTTGGGGAGCCAAATGCTGTGCTGAGTTGTATTTATTTTTATCTTATCACTTCTGCTGGCAACCCTAAAGTAAAAAATAGCCTCCATCATCATCTTATCATGATTTGTCCTTTGTCTAATATTTTGCTTGATAGTTTGTTCCTGGCCTGATATCTTGGAAAGCCAAAGGCACTGATACACCATTTGAGGGGAACACGAGTTCTAAGAAGAGATAATTGCTCCCAAAGTTGGACCCTACCTCACACCACGCATAAAATGAATCAAAGACCTACATGGAAAATCTAAAACTATAAAACTCTTAGCAAAAGTATAGGAGTAAATATTTGTGATCTTACACCAGGCACTCTTAGATATTACATCAAACGCACAAGAAACAGAAGAAAAAAAAAAAAGCGAAGTTAGTCTTCATCAAAATTAAAAACTTTGTGCTACAAAGTTTAAGAAAGTGAACAAATAATATAAAAATGAGATAAAATATTTGCAAAACATATACCTAAGTAATAAGGACTTGTACCCTGAATATATAAAGAGTTCTTACAACTAAAAAAAAGAGGTAAATGACTCATGTATACATAGGCAAAGGATCGATGTAGTTATTTCTTTAAGGAAGATATACAAATGGCCAATAAGCACATGAAAAAATGCTCAGTGTTATTGGTCATCAGGGAAATGTGACTAAAATCACAACTGAGTATATATCACTCGCACTCAGATGCAGTAACACAAAACAAAACAACACAGATAATATCAAGTATTAATGAGGATGTGGGAAAAACTGGGACCCTCCTACAGGGCTAGGGCAAATGTAAAATGTTGGGGTACTTGGGGCTATAGTCTGGAAGTTCCTCAAAAACATAAACAGAGTTACCATATGACCCAAAATTTCACTTCTAAATACATAACACAGAGACATGAAATTTATGTTCACACAAAAATTTTACATGTAAGTAAACAGCAGAATTATTTATAAGTGCCAAGAAGTAGAAGAAACCCAACTGGCCAACAAGTGCTATGTGTAAAAATTAAAAGTGGTATATTCATAGAAAAGAATACCTTTCTGCAATAAGCAAAAATAAAGTCCTTATACCTTCCAGCATGGATGAACTTTGAAAACCTGCTAAGTGAAGAAAACCCATTAGGCACAAGACACACTGCTCACCTTATGATTTTCAGGTCTGTAGCATGATGGCCATTTTGACCATAATCAATGATCAAAGGCGTTTTTAGTTCAGTTTTTACTTAGCTATGAGAACAAAGCACCACAGTAGACAAGATGAAGTCTACATTTGAATGCAGAATATTCAGATAGAAATAAAGAGGCAATGAGAGAAAGTCACATTTTTCTCAGGACAATTGATCCTTTCTTAATTTAATTTAAAAAAATGCCTGCAGCTATTTTTATTTCTTATTATTCTGAATTTGAAATTTTCTCTTCTTCTAAATTTATCTTTGTGGGTAAAACCTGTAATTACTGGTTTTAATCCAAAAGCAATTGGGTCATACATTTTCATGAACATCAAAGCAGAGTAAAATGACCACACTACAAAAATTTCTAGTAGACAGGCACAAGATATCTTTTCTAAACTTTAGATACGAAGAAAAGGGACTTTGTGCAGACATAAATGCTCATATTTCCATGGACATTGGTCCACAAAACCTATTTATCTAAATCAAATTGAGTGATAGGCATGAAAGGTATTCTTAATAAGCAGGCACAGAGTGAATTGAATGATCTATTCTGGATTTCCCATGAATATTTCTTATGGTATATGGTCAAGTCACCTTTATAGAGGTTAATAAAAAATTAAAGGGCTGGCCACTCAAGTGTGAATCAGAGCAAGACTCAGGTGCACCAAGAAAATAATTCTGGGCATCTCAGGGCATAGCAGCTCCAAAGAAAAGCTACTGGGTTCTCAAGAGTGCACTTGCATGATGTATGTTCCAGATTCGGCTTTCTCTAGCATGAGCCCTTGAAAAGAGACCAGCCACTCGGTCCACCTGGTGTCTCAGGTCCCCACTTTGACCCATGGGCACAACTCTTCGAAGAGAATGTACTCCAGCTCCTGGGACTGTTGGCATGCATTAACCATATCTTGAACTGGTGCCATGCTTAGAAGTGGAAAAAAGTGCCTGCCATTTCTTCCCTTAAAATACCTGAAAATTAACCAATTTTTGGACTCATTTTGTAATTAAAGTTCTTCCAAATCTACCAAATTTCCCCCAAATGACAAATCCATAAGTTCAGTTTCTTTCTACTTCTTCATTACAAATATTGTTTTTAAAAATCTTTCTTTCAAGACCTCAACACTCTTTTCTCTAGTTTTCTGCAATCTTGTGTTCATAATAAGTAGTGACTCCATGTTACACGCTTACATGTTTTCTGGGCCTGAATCATTCATCCTGATGACCTTGAAATGACTTTCTTTCTTTCATTTTTTTCTCTCACATTTCCCGGGTCTCAAGTTGCCTTTACGTTTTGATTCATAACTCTGGAAAGCCTGAATGAGATCCATATTGTGGCAGTTAATCTGTCAACTTGGCTCGGTCCTGGTGCCCTGATTTTTGTCCCAACAATATTGTGGATGTTTCTGTGAAGATTTTTTTTGGATAATATTAACATTTGAATCAGTGGACTTTGAGTAGAGCAGGTCACTCTCCATGAAATGGTGGGCTTTGTCCAATCAGTTGAAGAATTTAATAGAACAAAGACCAACTTCTCCAGCCAAAAAGGAATTCTGTCAGTATAAGGCCTTTGGAATTGACCTGAAACTTTTTTTGGAGTCTCCCACCTGCAGACTTGCCAAATATATTTTAGACTTTCTGTAATAGAGTGAACTAATTCTTAGAATAAACCTCTATCTATCTATCTATCTATCTATCTATCTATCTATCTATCTATCTATCTACTTATCCTGTTTCTCTGGGAAATCCTGATGAATACATATATATACTGTGTTTTCCTCCTTCTTTATCCTATCTCTCCCTCCTCCAATATCTCTGAGCCCCTTACTGCCTCAGTTTCTCTCTAAGCTCAGGAAATGCCATTTCCCTGGGAGGCTGCAGAGACCTATCCTGCCCAGGACCTTGCTTCTCCTTGCTGTTTCTCATCACACCTGCCCATCTCTAGCTTGTCTGCTTCTCCTGTGCTTCCCTCTCCACTTCTGCCCCCCGGAATCTATGTTCTTTATCTATCCCACTCCCCAGGTATTGTCCCTGGTTTGGGGCACACGAAGTTCAGTTTGTTCCAGCTGCTACCAATTTAGGTCCACTTGGGACCAGCCCAGGTATGTATTTGCTGTGAGTTCTTCGAACTTGCTCCAGTCCTGCTTGCTTAGGGGTTGATGCCAACTACCTCCCACTTCTTAAGTCACTCGTTGGGCCCTCATACTCCTCCCCCATGACACCGTTCCCAAATAGTCACACCGCAGAATGGTTTCCCAACCAATTTCTCCAGTTTGTCCTTGGCCATGGGCTGTAAGGACTCTGTGCTCCTCTGTTTCTGTTGGAAAGCATATAAAATAGTACTTCCATGCTCTGCTTGGAGCAGGGTATGTTTTACATGCTTTCCAGCCAAACCCCATGGTGATCCCAGAACGGTTCATTCTTCCCAAACAAACCTTTCCTGCAGCCATTAGCTCAGCACTGGAGCAGGAGAGGGTTTCAGGCATAGATGTGGAATCCCCACTAACATTTCCCCAAAGTCTTGGATCCTAATGATCTCAGAAGCCTCCAACTTAGTATTGGTTTCTTTGCACACACAGATCTCAGTTCAGATACCTTGTTCCCAGGAGTGAGATTCTCGGTAATTATGTTCTTCAGGATTAATTATTCGAACTGATAGTTCTTGGAAGCTGGCCTTGTGTGTATCTGCAAACTTCCCAGCCCACCTCTTCCCCGGGAGGGGCTTTCCTGCTGCTTCTCAGCCCCCCACCATTTCCTGCACATTTGGGAGACAATCCAGTGCACAAAGGGCAGGGTCCACTTACTTCTCTGTTTGCTCTCTCTGCTCTGTGTTTTACCGTCTGGTGTCTATGCTTCTTGGCACCCTCACCCTTCACTTCTCCAGTTAGCATGTCCGTCCCTGTGGTCACTGCTGGGGAGTCTCTCAGGGTGGCTCCAGATGTCACAGCTGTGCTCTCTATGCCGTCACCAGCTCTGCAGAGCCTCCCAGCAGCCTCCACGGCACATAATCACCAGCCTGCTGGGAAGCCCAAGGGACCCCAAGCAACAGCATCTGAAGGATATTTCAAAAAGAAGATGCTGAAACATGATTCCGAAGTGTGGGGGGAGTTCTGTCTCTGAGCGAGAGGCTCTTGTCCTGGGGTCGGCGGTGAGCTGGTGCTGGGGTTGACCAGTAACAGCTCAGCACTAATTGTTCAATATTGAAGTCGGCAAGCCAGCTGTGACATCATCGGTAGCTTGAAATCATCCATGCGGAAGGGTTGATGCCACAGAGATTGGCAAACTCACAAATCCCTTTGGTTGCTATTGTTACTGCTGTTATTTTTCTTGAGGAGCAGTTTGCCAGCCACTGAGTGTGAGGGTTATGCTGGTCCCACAAAAGTGATAGAATGTCCTTGGGGGTGTAAGTGCGTGCCTCTGTGTGTGTGTGTGTGTGTGTGTGTGTGTGTGTGTGTGTGTGCGCGCGTGCGCGCGCGCGAGGAAGAGAGAGAGAGAGAGAGAGAGAGAGAGAGAGAGGGAGTGAGGGAGAAGGACTTCAGGTTTCTAGGACACAAAGCACTGCTCCCTCTTCCTGATCGCCCTCCTCCCTTCACCTGAGCAGCATCTTCTCCTATTTCAGGCAGCTCAGCAGTCACTGCCCTCACTTCCTGTGCACCCAAGCCTTAGATGGGGCAATCAGCTGCAACACCCCTCTGCCCCTCCCCCACACTGCTGTTATCACATGGTCTGAGAACCTGTTGTGTCTGCCTTAGCTGAGTGAAGGTGGCCATCCTGAAGGCAGAAACCCCATTTTATCTGCCTTTGAAAATGCACAATCTTACTCTATGTCTGCAATCACAGACCCTCATTAAACAGGGCTCCTGGGAGGCCCAGTCGGTTGAGCATCTGACTCTTGGTTTCGGCTCAGGTCATGATCTCACGGTTTGTGGGTTCAAGCCCCGTGTCAGGCTCTGTGCTGACAGTGTGGAGCCTGCTTGGGATAATAAATAAATAAGCAAACAAACAAACAAACAAACAAATAAACTTAAATAAAGTTTCATCGATGAAGAAACATATAAAAAAAAACAAGAAGATAAAAGAAGTGGTAGCAAAGGAGCCCCTCACATTGGGAAACAAGGAGTCCCAGGGGCACGTGTGAGTCCCAGCAAGTCTAAAGCAGTGAGAGTACTGGCCACTCCTTCAGGGAAAAGGAGGACAGCAGCCATGCAGCTCGGAAGAGCCCAGCCTCTCCTGTAACCAGAGAAAAACAGACTGCCCACAGGCTCAAGCTGCTTGCATGAGTAGCAATTGTGGGCTAAGTGAGGTTCATCCTAATCTGCCTTCAGCTATTTTCATATTCATTACACATGTGTAATTTAAATGAGCCTGCCAGTTTCATTTTCCTAGTATCTTCAGGCAAAACTGTATTATCCAGCAGTCCCATTTTGTTACAAGGTAACTGGTTGCAGATCGATGGAAACTTTTCAACTCTCTGGCCACCTGTGCCTAGGTCTTGATCACACCTTGGTGGCCAGGTCTACCTGTGCCGTTGCCTGGAGCAGGAGAGCGCAGTGGCCAGGCTGGGCATGGGGGCAGAGTGGTGTCATGTCTATGTAAGTCTTTCTCTTCCCCCTAGAAGTTTCCTAGTTTTGCCTATGAGTGCATTCTCCTTGGCTAACTACCTCTTGCCCTTTCCCTACACCTGCTGCACTAGGATTCATTCCCTCTGAAGACTCTTAACTTTCACAGCCTGCTCCCACCAACCACCCACATACTCAGACTCACTTGCTGATAGCTGGTATTCATCTGATTAATGCAAATTCTAGAAAAATTGGCGTAACTATCTACATTTAATAGATGATATAACTGAGGGAAAGACTTTCCCTCAACACCTATAGCTAATTAGTGACAAGACTGGAAATGTTACTTTTATCCTTCTGCTCTGATGTCATTTGTCACCAAGTGCACTGCAGCCCCCTCCATCAGGGCTACACACTCTAATTTTGCAGGATGCAGACCCTCTCTTGATGCTGAATGGATGGTAGGAAAATCGCTACTGATCAAAGTCAATGATGCAAAACCAATATGCCTGCATTGCTCAAAACCAGACTTTGAAATAAATTAAGTATAATTGCCTCTGTTTTTCTAGCATATAGAACAACCGGCAACCATAAAAAGATTTTGTGGGAATATTTTTAAAAATCAGATCTATCAGTGTTTGTTCTTCATCTTATGAAGGATTTCCTGTGGCTTCCTTCTAGGTCCTGGAGCTGTCTTTAACTGGATTGTGTATTTGAAGCTAAATTATTGTTGAGTAATGAATCAGACTGATTATGATTTGTAATCACTGCATTTGGACAAAAATCAACTTGTAATCCAGTGATGACACACATGTACAAATGACTGAGATCCACCTAGAGCCAACTTAAGGGGCACCAGTGACTGAGTCCCACCTGTTTTGTGAGGTTGTATATTTTCTGCAAAGATCAAGGCATTTGGAGGTGTAATTTATGGTTAAAAATAAAATTGTACATTAATGCATAGATTTGGGAATGGAAAATCTAAATCTTCTAAATAAACGGTAAGCTCAAATAGCCCCACACATACAGTCTTGTGTTCATAATTTCCAGCATGCAGCCTCCCGCCCCCCGCCCCCGCCCCCCACAACCTCTCAGTTTGATGCTTACACACATATTCACATGCATAAACCCCATGCTCTTACAGTGCAAAAGAGCACTAAAGTTATTATGAGAAACTAAAAAGAATACTAATAGTCATCTTCAAATATGACAACAATACCAAAATAGGCTAAAACAGTTCGGTGGGACCTCTCTGTCCTGGCTTTAATGCTGGTGGACATGAACTTGGCAGGCCCAAGTTCATCTGGAAGGCTCTCACATTTGTCTATCAGCCCCTTTGAAGACAAAACCTAAATATGCCCTTTCCCTTCTGGTCCCTTTACCACAAATCTACATTTCACATTAGAAAATAATCCAACTTAATGGCTTCTCATGGGAGATATCTGTAGATTTATGCATTTATTGATGGAGTAAGTCAAATGGAAATTTAATCTAATATACATTTAAGTGGAAAGAATAAGAACAGACACATTCATTATTTCTATTTATCTCCAACCAGCTAAGCTGATGTTATTTGGAGATCTCTACAACTGAAGGTTTTTAAAAATATGAGAATGAAGTAAAATGGGGCTTGCATCATAATTTAATGTTCCTGCTAATGTGTTCCTTGATGCTAATCTACTATAAATTCATTGCAATTAAGTGGCGGAATTATTTAATGTGATTTCGGCTGTCTGAATCCATTATCATTTGTCCACACAAAGCTGTCTGGCAAATACCAAGAATGTATATCACTGATGAGCAAATAGATTTCCTTTCTCAGCAAAGTGTAATATGTAATTTAAATTCATTATCTGGGAATATAAGATCACATTAAATATATAGAAAATAATCTTCCTGGTCAGAAGCAGCTGAATTTTCACTCTCAAAATATGTCGAATCTCTACCACACAACGCTTTCTTTACATTGAAAAGCAGAAGAAAGGTGCTATTTTTAAAAATTGTTTTATTTTTTTTATTTATTTTTGAGAGACAGAGAGAGACAGCGCGAGCAGGGGAGGGTAGAGAGAGAGAGGGAGACACAGAATCGGAAGCAGGCTCCAGTCTCTGAGCTAGCTGTTAGCACAGAGCCCGACACGGGGCTCCAACCCACGAACTGTGAGATCATGACCTGAGCCAAAGCCGGACGCTTAACCGACTGAGCCACCCAGGTGACCCAGAAAGGTGGTATTTTTTACCAGATTCACCCCCTTGTATTGACTAGATCCTAGTATATGCCCTCCATCTGTCCACAAATCTCTAGCATTAAAACCAAAAAGCAGACCACGCTGCTCCCTCCTTCTATCACATGGGGACCAGACTTTGGGCCCCTCTCTCTACCCTTCTATTTTGTATGAATACCAACATCTCAGAGACCATTGAACCCCAATACCTTACCAGCTACTAAAAGCAGGTAGGTCAGCTTTTCAGCACATCAGACTTCCATCCAGGCTACTTCCCTTCAGTTCCAGAATGCTCATGTGGAAAGAGACTTTTATAATATCTGTCCAGTGTCCTATTTACCAGAAAACAACACTGAGGCCAAGAATTGTTAAAATACTCTTTCACGTGTGGAAACACAACAGTGTTGAATATTTAGCATAAATTTCTTCCTCGGGCCTTCTCTTTATGGGTTAACTGACCAGCACTTTCTACCTGTCCTTTGCCGTTGTCCCTGCTAAACAGATAACGAGGGCAGACCTCTCCACCTGAGCGCTGCCACTTTGGGAAAGACCTCTGTGATCGCAGCGCTGGGACCTCTCAGCAGCCAGGGCTTGGGGCTCCCCTCCTCCCCTTCCCCCGAAATGCCCCAGACTCAGCTCACTCGGTCATCGTCCCACCTGGAGCAGTTCCCGTGCCTCAGATCCTTGTCGGCCGGCCCCCAGTGACACTTCGAAGGGAAGCCCCCATGAGCGTCTGGCTGAGGACCCTACTCACAGGTGCAGACCCACACCCATCTTTTCCAAACTAATTCTCCTTGAAGGAATTCATTCAAAACTCTTCACAACTAAACAAATGAGAGAGACAGGGACAACAGGCTCTCGTCACATTTCTTCATTTGGAGAATTATTATTGAGCAACTGTTGTATGCCGGGACCAAACCCAGCGCTGGGGATGGACACGGAGGTGAACGGGGCAGACACAATCCAGCCGACACGTGGCAAGAAGGGAGCAGAACACAAACCAGTCAGTAAATGACAAACAATATAACTGCAGGGATTGTATGTTTCTGAAGGAATAGTCAAGCTGAGGGAAGATGGACAGAGAAGGCCCTGTTCTTGGTGGAAGTTTCTCAAACTCCAGCCACTCTTACTTTTGCTCACGAAGCTCCTACTGTAGTGGCCTCCACGGAGAACCTCAAATCCCCAAGGTCACAGCTGCCTGACGGTATTTGCTCTCTTTCTCATTTCCACGGTGCTCCCCAGAAATCTCAAGGTCAGTTGTTTTAATTTTGTTCTCAGGTTGAATGCGTCTCCTCAGAGAGTTGGGCCTCTGCTTCTCCACATAAAGTAGCCACCTGATGTCCTTTACCACCTCACCGTTAACTGTTCTTAGTGGTCCAAACATCATTATAAGATCTCAGTATCTTTTATCCAAACTTGGTCAAATTCTAGTTGAAACTAGAAACAGATAGAAGTTAATTTTTTTAATGTTTCTTAATTTATTTTGAGAGAGAGAGAGAGAGGGAGAGCGAGCAGGGGACGGGTAGAGAGAGAGAGAGAGAGAGAGAGAGAGAGAGAGAGAATCCCAAGCAGGCTTTATGCTGTCAGTGCAGAGCCCCACACAAGGCTCTATCTCACCAACCAAGAGATTATGACTTGTGCTGAATCTGAGTCTGTTGCTCAACTGACTGAGCCACCCAGGCACCCCCAAATAGTAGTTAATTAAAAAAAAATCTTGACAGAGGGGCGCCTGAGTGGCTCAGTCAGTTGAGCATCTGACTTCAACTCAGGTTATGATCTCACAGCTCGTGAGTTTGAGCCCCGTGTCTGGCTCTGTGCTGGCAGCTCAGAACCAGGAGCCTGCTTCGGATTCTGTGTCTCCCTCTCTCTCTGACTCTCCCCAGCTCATGATCTGTCTCTCTATTTCTCACAAAAGTAAATAAATGTTAAAAATTCTTTTTTTAAAACTTGACAGAAACTGGGAGTAGAAGCTATCAAGATTGAATTTCAAGGGGCACTTGGGTGGCTCAGTCGGTTGAGCATCCAACTTTGTCTCAGGTCATATCTCATAGTTTGTCATGAGTTGGAGCCCCATGTTGGTCATGCTGCTGTCAGCTTGTCAATGCAAAGCCTGCTTCATATCTTCTGTCCCCTTCTCTCTTCCCCCTCCCCACCACCTGTGTTCTCTCAAATACAAATATTTTAAAAAATTCAATTTCAAGAAATATAGTAGACTAAATATATTGTTTGACCCTCTTTAAATATTAATTAAAACAAATTTTATAACAAGATTCCATCTCACTACTAATAAATGGAAACAAATTGAAGTCACTCCAAGCGATGGAGGGAAGTGGAGAGCCCCAATGTTGGTTGTGCGAAACCACAAGTGTGGCAGTACCACCATTTGTTAACAATATGTCGTCATGTGGTCAAGTTGACGAGGAGCAGAGCCTACAATCTGGCCACTCTGCTAAGTAGACACCCTGGCAGGCTTTGTACTGTGCACAAGGACCCGTGCACAGCAGGTTCACATGGGCATTGGAGAGACAAAACCAAACAAAAATGACAAATATCCTAAATTATCAGTAAAATAGAAAAAAATCAACATTTATTTCTTCATGTATGAAATTTGAAGAAGAGTGATCAAAGCTAGCTATACACATCAACACAAATAATGTCACAAATGCAGTATAGAACGAATAAAGCAAATTCCAAAAGAATATGTGCGTAAAGTTCAAAAACCTTCAAGACATTATGTTTAGCTACATAAACCTACAGAGGTACATATATTATATGACTACCGTGTATTAAAAATTAAACAGCAACAAAAAGTGCACGCACACACACACACACACACACACACACACATACACAACACATAAAATTCAGCATGATTGCTCCCTCTGGAGGCAGGAAGGGGGATAGATTGGGGAAGCAGTCCACGTGGATGGTGTGTGAGCATGTGCTGTGTTATTTCATTATTTGCATATGTGATTTATATAAATTGTTTTTATTTAGGAAACATTTCACAATGACAATGGGAACCGGAAAAAGAATTTCCAATATAAGAACTTTGAGAATACAAAATGCTGAGTTAACCATTAAATTTATAGAGCTAGATAAGACATATAGAGATCAGCTCTCATAACAAAATACATTAAATCTCTAGTTTCTCTAGTCATTTGTTGATGCTGTTAGTTAATTTTTACAAACATTTTACTTTTTAAAAATCCTATTTTTATTATAGACTTTTTGGTTTATAAGCAATATATTCTTTTAACTGAGGTATCATTATAAAACATTATATTAGTTTCAGGTGTGGAACATGATCATTTGTACACATTGCAATATGATCACTCCAGTAAATCTAGTTAACATCTGTCACCACAGATCATTAAAATTTTTTTCTTGTGATGAGAACTTGTAAGATCTACTCCCTTCGCAACTTTGGATTATGCAAAACAGTATTACTAACCTTAGTCACTATGCGGTACATTATATTATGAGACCTTATGTATTTTATAACTGGAAGTTTGTACCTTTTGACCACCTTCCCTCATTTCACCCACCCTGTTACCTCCTTGCTTCTGGAAACCACCAATCTGTTCTCTGTATCTGATTCTTTATTAGAATTTTTAAGACTGAGATCATATGATAGTTATCATTCTCTGTCTTATTTCACATAGCATAATGTCTTCTAGGGCCATCCATGTTATCATAAATGGCAAATTCCTTATCTTATGGATGAATAACATTTCACTAGATATATTACTATATTTTCTTTATTATTCATCCATGTGTATTCTTATTAATGTTGAAATTCATTCTATATCCATCACCAAAAAGGTGAAGAAATTTTCTGTAACATTATAGCATTAGTTTTAGTATTTTTTAAGTTTATTGATTTATTTTTAAAGAGAAGAGAAAGCAAGGGAGGGGCAGAGAAAGAGAGGGAGAGGAAAGAGAGTCAGAGAGAGACAGAGAGAGAGAGAGAGAGAATCTAAAGCAGGCTCTGTGCTCTAAGCACAGAGTCTGACATGGGGCTCCAACCCCTGAATCAGGAGTTCATGACTGGCCAAAACCAAGAGTAGGATGCTCAACTGACTGACCCACCCAGGTGCCCCTCATTTCAGTATTTCTAAAAACTGCTCTGAAGACTAGAATTGTTGATTTGTGACATGCTGCAATTTTACCAAAACCTTTATTACAGAGAAATGTATTTGTTCTCTTAAATTTATAAACTGCTTTGCTTTTGAGTTCATTTTGATCACCTACCTTCTAATTAAGTGGAGAGAATAATTTTTCCACTCCGTTAAAATGAATTCAATTAGCTTGTTAACAGGCATTTATATCTTTCCAAAGTTTAGGTTTCATAAATAAATAACTCGCTATATCAGATTACCTGCAAGGTTCAGTGCTAACCCTTGATCTTCTAGAGCTCAGATCTAATATTTTCCTGTTTGTGTACTAGATTATTTTCTTCTTACCACCCCTCATAGGATGTAGGCCTCATGTAGAAGCATCTCTTATAACAAACTCTTCAAATAGCACATAGCTCCTAGTAAGTGTTAACAAATACAGAATAAATACTGGAATACAGATCTCTCCGGTGATTTTATAGGCCCTGGGTGTCAAGCAAAACCCAAGTCTGCACTTCTTAAACACAGAGGTTTAAAAATAAATCATCATCAATGCTGAAGTTTCAATGAATTCCCTGGTTCCTCTTGACCTACCCCCTATGAATAACAGATGATGTTTCTGATATTCTTAATTTGAAGAACCATAATTTTTCTGTTAATTTTTTAAAAGTTTATTTATTTATTTTAAGAGAGAAAGACAGAGACAGAAAGAGGTGGGTGAGGAAAGAGACTCCCAAGCAGACCCTACACTATCAGCACAGAGCTCTATATGGGGCTTGGACTCATGAACCATGAGATCATGATCTGAGCAAAAATCAAGAGTCAAAAGCCCAACTGACAGAGCTACCTAGGCACCCCAATAGTCACTAACTTTTTAAATAGTCAATGACCATTATCACTGATGCCAAATATCAAGCAGTATATTTTTATAGATATTGTTACAGTAAGCCTACTCTCCTCACAAGCTTTCTTATCAATACTTTGCCGTCTATGTCTACTGATTTTCCTTGTGTGCATGGCTCCTGATTCTCTGTTACCAGGTTCAGAGAAGTCAGCATTAGCTCTTGAGTCACAGCCAGCTTGGAAGGTCTACCTTGCTCAGCCCCCAGTTCAGAAGCTAACCAATGAATGACCTGTGAGAGCTTTAAGAGAAAGAAGTCGCAATTGTAATATAGCAGCTTATCTATGATACATTCAAGATACATGATATAATTTATTACTTGCCCATAAGTTAAAACACAGCCTGCTTAATACCTTTCCTTAAATTCCACCTCTATACTACACTATACTTGAGGTCCATGCAAAAAAGTAGCTACTTTTTATATAGAAAATGGATGATTAAGTCTTTGGTGCTGTAAAAGCAACTTCAATTAAACATAACCACCCCCACCACCATAAAAAGAAGAGGAAAAAAAAAAGTAAAGAAAATAATAAGGGAAAA